>NC_089198.1:29874622-30189028 GCF_963930695.1 Labrus bergylta | reverse complement strand
GAATCCATCACAGTCTGGACATGGCATGATGCCTAGAACCTGGCCAAATCATGTTATTACCTGTATTCATCCTGAACTGACTATACCGCTCTGAGCACTTCGAGATGAATATCTTTCAACTTTTTCAGATAGGGGCTGGTGATGTCACCGGCTCTCTTTCTATCAAAATGTAAGATATTCCCCTCCTATGGATCATATCTTGTATCCACATCCTCTTTGCTCTGTGTCTGATTGAGAAAAAAACAATCTCAAATATGTAACATTCAGCAATAAGCAACGAGGCAGTGTCGGTCAAACAGCGGCCATTTTCAACAGACTGTTGTCATAGAGACAAGACGGACGTGCAGCTCTTTAACTCTCAGTGCCGAAAACGCTCATTCAATTTCTCCTGAGCACACAGCCAGCGCTTTTCAACCCAGAAAAAATGCTATGTGGACAGAGGGCCTAACAATCACTTCCTTATAAAACATCTGTGAAATCAATCACACATAGTCACAAATGGTGGGAGAGACCGTTAATTAATGAAAGATTTTACGTCATGATCTTACAGTTCTTTACTGTGGTGTTCATAAAAACATGGACAAAGAACAAGCATTTTATGTTCGTATTTCACGTAAACGTTTTAAAGTTTACATATTACTACAGTTGATTCACATTTCTGGATATATATTTTCCTTTTTGTTGGCCGTGTATTTCTTTCTGCGGAGCTTTATTTGCTACGGAAACCTGCTGTAACAACCACAATTTCCAAGTTTGCGATGAATAATAAAAAATAAAATTCTGTCGGTCAGTCCACTGAATGACAAGTGGTTTTAGAAACAGAAACATAATTTTATTTCTTTACTTATGGCAGTTACTTCCTGAACAGTATTTGTCACCCAGAGATCGCCAGAGAAGGAGAAAGAAAAAAAACAAGGTTGTTGTCCTGAGATAACAAGAAACATTGAGATCTTGAATAAACAACCAAAATGTTCTCGTTATCACGGAGGAGAAGTAACAGTAATAACATGTGGAGATGCATGTCTGCTTAGGGCTTCCATAGAGTTTATAACCAGCCATGTCTTATCAGTCTGATGGGAATTTTTAATGTACCTTTTAGTCATTTCTTGTTAATCTCACTGAAATGTACTGGATCAAAAGCCTCTATCACTGTTGTGTAAGTATTACTGACAACAAGGTTATGCATATGTGACACACAGAAATGTGTGTTCACATTATGTGATTTATTTTTGTGTATATTTCAATATGTAAATGTCTAATTGGGAGCATTAGTTCTGTTATTTTGTGTAAAATGTAATTTAGAGTGTGGTTCCAATTTGTGCCACAAGGAGGCGTAACCTCCAGGTGAGACAGCTTAGTGTGCTCCGCAGCCCTTGTCTTCAGACTAGAAGAAGCGAGGAAAGGAAACAAATAATGGCTTTGTCTCATTATTTCCCTGTTATTAACAGGTGAGTAAATGTCATAAATCACATACATGTGGTCTATATATTCTTCTATAGCATGTAGAAGCTAACGCCATCCTTAAGTGTGTGTCAGGATTTTTTTTAAGTGTGTTTTGAAGGTTTTAAGGTTCTTTAGCTATGATGCTAATGAGCGCTAGCTTAGCTCGTTGCCACGTTCATAAATGGGCGCCACTGTATGCCGGTCATGGCTTGCCTCTAGCTCCCATGTTGTTTTGTTAGTTTTGTAAAGCTCCTGCATATCTCGTAAAGTAACTGTGAGTTCATGAAGACTGTTTGTTTTCATATTTTGTACTTATTTTCTTAAGAAGTTTCTCTATGGGATTTCCCATGTTATTTGTTAGCATAATGCTAACAGTTTTTTACATTACAATTTTACAGTACTTTAATAGTGGTGTCCATGAGCAGACTTTCAAAAACACACGAAGAGCAAGCAGTGTTGTGTGTGGTTACAACTTTTTCAGAACAACTCTGAAAGAGAAAATCTTTAACCAGCAAATTAGTGCAAAGATGGGAAACTTACTTTGCCCTGTTAACGACATATACCCACTTGCGTCTGTCGCTCGTAATGTCTGCCCTTTCCCAAACTACACCCCCAGTCCTCTTTTTACCAACATGATGTCCATCAACTCTTCACTACACCTGAGGAACCACTACACGGCAGTGCAGTCCTCCCTGAATACCAAACAGCTGGGGACTTCACTCAGAGCCTGAGGAGCACTTTTGGCAGGGAGGGCAGGGTCACTCTTGGCGGGGTAGGGGTGGTGGCCCTGTCCCTGGCTGTGCTGTTTGACACACTTGCTAAACAGGCGAGAGGATGGTGGGTGTCAGACTCAGGGCCTGTACCAGGATTATTCTACAAAGACCTGAGAGGGTTTAACCCACCACATGTCTACACGGTCAGCGAGTACCTGAGGCTGGTTCAACACATGAGATGAGAGAGGAGACTGAGAGGTAGGAACATAATATTTTGTATATTTCTGTAGCCATGCCCTTTTAGAATCAGTTTTCTTTTGCAAAGTATGTGTTTTCTGTGTCAGCTTTTCTGATTGCATTGTCTGATTTCTCACCAAGGTACATCAAGCGGTTAAGAGATGATGACAAATCATCGGAAAATTTACGTTACTGATAAACGAAGACATCAGATTAATAATCTCGGTTTTGGGAAAAATGGTTTGAAAGCAATTTGAACATTCACTTCATCCGTCTAAAAAATGGCACTGTTGATGAGTTGGTCAGGCCTAATGAAAAACAACCAACTGTTTTCATCTTTAATCTCAACTGTGATCTGGAGACAGCTGACAAAGAATTGAAGGCCCAAACTGAAAAATCTGACAACCTCACCCAAGAAGCTTTTAAGAGATACAAGAGATACGGAAAGCTGTGGTCGTTCCAGGTTGCTGAGATAAATGTATTAATGTAATGTGGTTTATTATGTATTATATAATAATGAAATTATGTATCTCATACGATGTTTATATGCTTGGCTGCTCATAGTTTGTTAGAAACGTGGTGCTGCTTCCTGCCTTGAAAAAGTCATGTTTGATCTTAACAAGGTTTTCATGGTTTAGTAAAAGTTAAATTAAAAAAAGAATTTATTAATGAAAAGGCAGAATATCAAAACACATAATACTGGCATTTATGGAGCAGTGTGTTTAGCAGACACTAGGGGGAGTCAGAGTAAATTTTTATGACTATTACTGAACAGAATATAGGACTGTAATAAACGCTGTCATATAAGGTGATAACTGCGGGGGGGGGGGGGGGGGGGGGGGGGGGGGTAGAGGTAATTTAAAAGAGAGAGGTGATATCAGAGAAGTGTTCTGAGATATTGTCATGTATAAGAAAATACACACAAGTACATTTTGTCTTTGCACATTAGGGTCATGTGATTGTGTCTAAAAATGTTTTGTATTTTATATCAACCTTTTTAAAGGAAAAATTAATACATTAAATATGAAAAAAAAGTCAAACTGATGACTCATGTTTATAAGTTTGTTTCAACATCTTAAGTAGAAACTTTAAAACATTTTATCTCATTTCCAAATGAGTTGAATTTGATATAATCTTTAAATAAGCCATACAATTCAAAATGGTATAAATGTATATTTCTAGAAGAGAGACCACAAATACAAATAACGACTGAATGAGATTACTCTTAGTTAAACATTTTAATTCATGAAGTATTTTCAACTGAACTGAAGCTCACAGTGAACCTCAGCAGCAGATCAAATGTTGTAGTTTTCCTAATGATATTTAATAATACAAATATCCCACAATTGAAAGTCATAATTTGCATATTTTAAAACTTAAACTTAAATGACTGTAAGATTACACCAAACAGGTAGTGAAATAATAAGAGTATAAAAAAAGTGTGAACATTTTGGGATTATCTGAATTTGAATTTTTCTTTTACGACTGTGTGTGAGGGCCTTCTTTAAAAAAAAAAAAAAAAAAAAAAAGTAAAATGAGCCGTTAATTTAAAAGAAAAAACTCAAAATGTTTATGTTTAAAAAGTACATTAAATAGAAACACAACTGGTATATTGTGTGAGATTATGAAGGCACTAATGTCATCCATAAGAAAAGCAAACGATGCTGCTGTTTGGATCAGGCCTGCAGTCACTGACCTCTATAATCACATTTAAAATCTAAAGACATATTCTGAGTTTTATAGTGAATTTACTATATAATCTCAAGAACTCTGAGTTTGTCTTTGGAAATGTTCCCTTTTCTGTTTTTGGTTTGTTTTAGAATGGCTCTGATACGCCGTCGTACTTTTCTGCTGTCATGTGTGAAGCTCTTTCTTCTCCTTGTTTAGAAAAGAGCTACACGAATAGAGTCATAATCATATTTTTGCATTTGGCATATAAGGAAGCTATTGCTGTCACTTTTTGACAACCAATAAAACGGATTGAAATGCGATGAAATGAAGAAGGTCGGAGTCAAACCCAGGCCGCCGGTCTCGAGGGAAATAGCCCTTTACATGGTTCATAACCACTGGTCTACGCAGCAGCATGCACTGAAAACTAATAAAGTATAAAGTCAGGCTCAGAAGGTAAAGAGAAGTCTTTGTTCAGGATTCATTTTAAATCAAAACATTGTGTTGTTAATTATAGAAATGACACAACAATGTTTATTATATGCAACTTTATTCTTTCAGCTCGTCAGTTCAACATACATTTCTATTTTTTTTTATTGCATTTACTTTAAAAAAAACAAAAAATGTACAGGCGCACTGTGAACTAGCTGAAATATAAAATCACTATATTTTAAATACATGAGATCTTTAGTAACTTCTGCCTAAATTTGTGATTCTGTATTGAGTTGTTAAAAACATTTTATTGTAATTTAGCAGAAAAAAAGCAATCTATGTAAAGTCACTACCAAAACAAAAACATTTTAAATCCTCCATAAATGAGAAAATAAAATAAGAAAAGCACACATGTGTCAGGTTTGCTTTGTCTTTATGAGAATTCTGGTTGCAGAGATCTGAAGTTTGTTTGTGGCTCGTGTACTGAAGCAGGTAAACAAGTGCATTACAATAATCTAGACATAACGAAATAAAAGCAAAACGATGTTTTGTGTATCATTCAGCTTCAGCTCTCCACCGATGAAGCTGCTATGTCATGTTTTATTTTCGACATGTAAACAAGAGTATCATCAGCATAGAGCGCTACATAAAACACTGACACCACTGTTTAAAAGGGTCAACAGTGAACCTGCAGACAAAACAACACACTGAATTTTTACAAGTTTACTTTTCTTTGTGAGCTTTTTGTTCCTGGTCAATGTGTGTGCTTGTATTCATATCTTCCTGTACATTTTATTCTCTGTGGTGTGTGAAATTATAAAGAGAGCTTGTTACGAGAGACTGAGGGCCTGATTAATTAAGAAAGCATCTTAGCTGCTAATAGCTCTAAACATTGCGCATCATTTGCTAAAGTATTATACAAAACAATAACATTTACTGTATATAATATAGGATTTGTTTTACACTGATGCAAAATGTTGTTTGATCATAATTGCATATATTTAGTCGTGATTGACATTTTTAAATTCATCTAAGCGATATAGGAGATACATTTATGAGATGATGGTGGGATAGAAAATAGAGTAAAACATAGTCATCCAGCATGTGTGCAGTTTGTGGACGGACTCTTGTTCCTGAGGACGGTCAGCAGGAAGAGTCCACAGCAGTACACCAGACTCTTCACTGTCAGCACTGTGTAGAGCAGCAAGAGCAGCTTCACCTTGTATGGAGACGGGACAGAGGGATCCGCTGCAGGTGATGGAACAGAAAAAGAATAAAATCATCAACAACGTCAGTCCTCTGTTGAACTTTGTCTGATAGATCTGTAAGACAGAGGCAGTACATCCAGACTCTCTGAGCTCCAGCTGCTGTCCGTCAGCAGAGGGCAGCTCCTCTAAACATCCGCACTCTGTCGTCTCCAGGAGATTCTGACCACAGG
Source organism: Labrus bergylta (assembly GCF_963930695.1). Lineage (NCBI taxonomy): Eukaryota > Metazoa > Chordata > Actinopteri > Labriformes > Labridae > Labrus > Labrus bergylta. Next base: position 30,183,097 of record NC_089198.1, on the reverse strand, counting down.
AGGAAACATGGCAGAGGCCACACACAGCAGGGAGCACTAGAAGTGACGTGAGGGTAAACTTGTGGATGTTATGAGAGCAGCCCACTCAAATATGACACATTTTGCTTAATTTTTGCAGGTTTGCTGTTTAACAGGAAGACACAGCAGAAAATAGGCTTCCGTTTTTATTTCTAGGGTACTGTGAGGCCATATAAGGCTGACTAATGAGAAAATGAATTTTGAAGCCTCAGTTGTGATTTTGCAGCTCCTTTGTCTCTTCTTTACACAAATGCATCAAACATCCCAGTTCATCAGTATCTGTCACTGGCATATGACTCTTCTTGTGGCATGAACTCTACTTGTATCACATCTGGCTCACTTACCATGTGTGAGAACATAGCAGCAAGCGGTGCGAGGAGCCAGCAGGGTGGACACTATTCCCCTGTGACTCGACCACAAAGCACCGATTCATCTGCCTTTACATACACTAGAATATTTGTCAATCTTTGTGGCCTGTGTGTATGTGTGCTCGCTCTAACATGCTCTGTTCAGACTGCTCTTCAGCACATAGAAGTCTGTTTCTTGAAATAAGTCATTGATATACAAACTCAAGGTCAAACTAGGAGGGCATATATCAAACAAAGCAGATAAAATCCCTGCAAACAGTCTGCACAGGCTGTTTTAAGATAAGACATCCTGATGAGAATAAGATACATGACACAGAGGCTGGAATCATAGTGATGTAAAGGTTAATACAGAGATGAAACGTTTCATGCAGGATATATATTTTTGGAGGCTTCGGTGATGACCTCAAAAAGCCAAAGAAATAACAACATAACATAAAACATTTTCCATTCACGCTGGAAAAATGACATGAAAGGAATAATTGAACATGTTTCAACCAACACACTCATTTTTACATTTTTATCCGACATACTTCTACAAGTCTTTATACTTTTACAAAATGGGAGCTTCCCATTGACGGAGATCAAATGAAGATTAACTTCATGGTGTACTCATTTTTTCCCTTGCATATGTGAGGATCATCTCCAGTGTTGCCTGTTAACAAGAGATAAGCTCCGACTCCTATCTCTTCATATAGTGGACAGAACTTAAAATAAAGCAGCCTCCCTGCATGCCTTAGATGAGTTACCTGGATGGCTCCAACCTAAGACTTCATGGGGAGACATCACTGCTAATGTTGGCAAAAATGCTGAGTCATGGAATGACAGGAATTTTTTCCGCTATTAAATTGACAACACAAGTATTAACCATGGGATACTTCGCAAGTGTACGTGGCAGAAAAGTGGCAGGCCAAAGATGGATGATGAACTCTGCAGTCATAACTCCAGATCTGAAGTCTGTCTTGGACACTTGAGTAAAGAGAAATGCAGAGCTGTCAACTGATGACCACCTATGGTAAGTTGGATCAGGTGATTGGGGAAGCTGCTATCCCTAATCAGGCTCAACGTGCAGTAGAGGTGAAATGGGTTCCTGCTCAGAGGATCCTCAACTTCTACCTTTGTAGAAACTTTTTCTGCTTTAAAGGGGAGGTTCAGGCCGTACAGACATTGGGAGGGTTGCCACCTTCAGGTCTGCAAATTCCTATTTTTGTTCCAGTTGTTTTACACAAAAATACAAAAAAATAAATGTTTCTAAAACATTTTATTAAAGATTAATATTCTGGGTATAAAAGCCTCACTGGTTCGGCCCACAGACTGTTTTAAAGTTTCAATCTTGATCATATTTGATATACTATGTTTTTCATTTGTTGATTTGGTATTAGTAATGAGTTCTTTAGTGATACATTTTCAGAACAGCCTTATCTGCAGAAAGTTATTCCAGTTAGACACAGTTTTTTTTATTATAATTAATAATAAGTGTTACGTTGGCTGGAAACAATTATATTTATAAAAAGTGTTGATTTTAACAAGACATAGTCAGCCACTATATTCACATGGCAGCCATTTTCCTCTGAATCGATGCTAATGTGTTAGCCGTCTCACAGCTGTGTGCTGTATGGGCTATCCCTAAAATTTGATATCTGACAAGTTCTTCGCATGTATGTGTGCACATACATGCTTCCATTATGTCATATCACATGACATCACAACATTTCATTTCATAAAGATTCTGATGGCATCAAATTATGTATATCCAATCATAAAACCATCCAAATGTTATAAACAAAGCTACAAAGCTGCTGAATCAATATGAGACGCTGTATGTCACAAAACTTCCACCAATTCAATTCTGACAAAAGTGATATCTGTCGTTTTGCTTTTATTTCGTTATGTCTAGATTATTGTAATGCACTTGTTTACCTGCTTCAGTACACGAGCCACAAACAAACTTCAGATCTCTGCAACCAGACTTCTCATAAAGACAAAGCAAACCTGACACATCACCTCTGTTTAAGCTTCACTTCACTGATTACCTGTTTCTTTATTCATTATTAAATTTGACTCATTCCCTAAAAGGCTTTATGTGGCCTGGCACTAGAATACACCAGCAGGCTTTTTTAACGCCTTGCTGCCCCAAAAAGTCCTCTTAGATCGGCCACATGAGACCTGCTCATCATATCAAAGTCAAGGTATGATGTCGAGGTCAAAGGTTAATCAAGCTTTTGCTGTGATGGCTCCTCAGCTCTGAAACAGACTCCCACTCAGGGAGCAGACTCTGTTTCTGCTTTTAAAATCCTGTTTTAAGACACAGTTTTATGGACTCACCTTTTTAGCCAACAGCTTATTTTATAAGAGCCCTGGAGTACATTTTTTAACTGAACTAAAATAATCTTTTAACTGTATATTTACATTTTGATGTTTTGTGATTTTATTTTCCAATTGTGATGTTTTTCTTCACTTATCTCTGGAAAGCCCTTTAATGCTCTCGTCTTCAAAGTGTTATATAAATAAAGTATTGTTACCTAAATGCAAGATAACACTGCTGCTTTAGTGATAATAGTCTGATTAGATCAAATTCTCTACAAACGATGGCACTGGATCTCTATAACAAGCATCTGCTGCCCCCTTGTGGATAAAAAGAGACTTCAAGAAACATAAAGCCTGAAAGAAAACAACCATCTGGTGTCCATCACTGAGCAATCTTCAAAGATTTAGAAAGGATAGACACATTTTATTTTTGTTAAGTTGTAATTGTTTGAATACTTCTTCTGTCTGGCTGTTGGACCCATGACCTTTACACGTGCTGCTGCACAGTGACACAAAATAAACTTCTTTTAACAGCCACCTAAAAACATCTCTTATTTAAAGAGAAATCTGTGACAGGGAGAAAATGTATACGATATAAGTATTGGGCCTTTTAAAAAGCTCTGTGCATCTTAAAGAGGCCAAAATCCAATGTCTGGTTGCCGTGATCTTTAGGTCCTCAGACGGCGCTGTGTTAAAAACAGACATGATTCTGTTTAGGACATCACTGTACTACAAAGACAGTTAGACAAACCTTCATCGTACAGGCCTCTGAGGTCCAGTGGAAATGGGCTGTCAGGTTCACACTTGTAATGCTGATTTTGGTCACAAGGTGGAAGCAATTAAATATTTATAAATGTTGGCGCGTCAAGTGCATCTTGGTCCTTCTTCCTGCTTAAACAACAAACACTGTGGAGATTTGTGAGGGGGACAGCGTTGTTTTACTCTTAGATGATTGGTTTATATACATCCTGTTAAATTTCAAGAATAAAAACAGAAAAAAAATGATATCTGTATTTATGAGCTGTATTAAGAGATCATGTTGTTGTATCAGGTGTGTGTGTGTGTGTGTGTGTGTGTGTGTGTGTGTGTGTGTGTGTGTGTGTGTGTGTGTGTGTGTGTGTGTGTGTGTGTGTGCGCTGTTATGGGGCTATAACTGCAGGTTGTGTAAGGTCTGATATGAACCAAGTAATGAAATTAAAAAGGCAAACAAAGAAAAGAAACCTCAACACATTAATTCAGGTTTATTTAAAATGTACAAAGATTCAAATATTTTGAATTGGGTCTGTAGCATACAGTGTTTGTGCAGAAGTGAGCAAACAACAAGACTGAGACGAAGTTAATCCAAAAATATTGTCTTCACCTTCAATCAAACACTTTTGGATTGAACTTGATATTCTGACTGAAAGACATTGGAAAACTTTGGGTTCGTTTTACATCTTGGTTGATTTGAGAAGAAGACATGACAGAAACTCAGGATTACTCTACATCAGGGGTCCCCAACCATCGGGCCTCGGGCCGTTACCGTTACCTCAGAAATATGACAGCTGCTGTCTGGTCCGTGATGGGTACCTCTGGTTCTACATCACATCAGTCAACTTCTTCTCTTCTTGAACACACTTTTAAACTGTTAGCATGTCAGTGTGCCTGCAGCTTGCTGTAGATCATGTCTTTGCTGGCTGCTGCAGTCTGACCCTCATAGATGGTAGAGTCAATATGGTACAAAGACCGCTGGGAAAAGACAGAAACCAACTTGAGCATCTGGTATATCTGGAAAAATGTGATTATTGTTCTTCCTGTCAGACTCATTTTAATTGTCTTTACTTTTCCTTTTTTAAGGGGTGTGCTGATTTAAGGGGAGACGAGTCAACTACCAGAGATGGAGGATGATGTAATAAAGTAAACTTAGAAACAGGATTGGGAAAGATGCAGTTTTTTAGATGCATTAACTCAATAAAATGTTATTTGTTTAGCACAATTCATACAAAATTAAACTCAATATGCTTGACAGAAGAGAAACAAAAACAAACACAATACAATACGGTTGATTTCCAGGTCATTGATCACATAGTGGCAGTTTCAGTGCTGCGGTTTGCTCTGTAACCTGATTGGTACAGATCATACAGACTGTGAATGGATGGTAACCGTAATTGTTTGTAGAATTTGACTGAAGGTTGGAGATTGGTCTGTAGTTGGTAATGATTGATGGGTCAGGTTTGTTGTTTTTATTAGTAAAGGAGTAACTGTAGCAGGTTTTAGAGAAGTGGGGAAAACCAGTCTGAAGAGAATCATTTACAACATGATGTAAGTCATGTAACAGGCTGTGAGGGACACATTTACACAGTTTTGTGGGAATAGGGTCAAGAGGAGAGGTAGGTACTGTACAGTACTAACTTGGACACATGTGGGCTGATGAGAGGAGCCTGATAGGGTGGAATTGCTGTTAGATGATTTCAAAGTGTAAGTTCTTATTCTCAAGATTTTATTTTATTTTTTTATTTAGTTTGCAACTGGCGACCTTATTACATTTAAAGAGAGTAATTCCTCAGCATTTGACCTATAAGGATTTAATAGTTTACTAACTGTGAAGAAGAGATAGTGAGTATTATTTGTATAGTAATTTATCATTTTTGAGATGTGTTGCTGTTTTGACATTTTCAGTTATTTTTTCTAACAGGTCAGTATACTTTTTCTAGATTTAAAAATATATCTAAAGCTTTTAATCTCACCATTTTTGTTCAGCCTTTCAGCGAGATTTTGAGTATCCTCACTTGTTCTCCATTCCTCCCAGGAGTCTTTGTTTTTTTCTTTAATAGTAGACTTTTCTAGTCTTCTGACTACTCAAAGCGCTTTTTACACCTCAGGTCACATCTATTCATTCACACACTGATGACAGAGGTCGTTATGTGAAGTGATCATCAGAAGTGACTAATCCCATTCATACACATGCATACGGCAGCAACAAAGCAGTGGGAGAAACTTGGGGTAAGTGTCTTGCCCTTGCCCACATGTGGCTGCAGGAGCTGGGGTTCAAACCCCCGACTGTCCGGTTGAGAGACGACTCGATCACTGATCCACAGCCGTGTTGTTTTATTGGCTTTTGACGGGAGCAGTGCTGCCAATGATTTGACTAACAACAGAGTTAAATTGGCCCTCATCTCATCACATGATGACATGATTATGGTTCATGTATTAATATACATATCAGTGGTATTGTCATTAATAGAACGCATATTTGAAATGATAACCACATTGTTATGTCTTGGTTTGCAGGTCATATTAAAAAAGATGCAGAAGTGATCTGAATTGCAACATCGAGAAAAGCAGTAACCGTTATTACTTTACTGTGTCCTTTAAATAGAATCAGGGCGATGGTGTGACCTTATTTTCGTGTGGGCCCCTTAAACCGCTGTGAGAACTCAAATGCTTCTAGCACATTTAATAACAGTTTTGTGTTCAGATTATTGATGTGAATACAAAGTCACCAGAAATTACAACACAGTCATAGGTAATGGAAACTTTTGAATGCATCAATAAAATATGTTCTTAGTTTAGGAGGGTGATACGAGAAACATTATGGGAACTACAGCTTAGACAACCACCATGGGCGGTTCTGGGCAGGGGCCAACAGGGGCCAGTGCCCCTGTGACACTGAGCTTGGTCCCCCATGTGGCCACCCCTCCAAAAGGAAGAGCCCCCCTAATAACACATACACAGTATTTAACTCAACAACCGTACTCACAATCTACTGTGATATTAACGGAAACAAATGTAAATTATGGTATTTAATGATGTGCACTATTATTTAGCATAATATATATATATAAAAGCAATTATCTTTGTCCATTTTTCACCTTGGTTTAATGTTCCCCTCTAACAAAACAACTGGCCCCAGTTTGGCCCCCTCAGTAAAAGTGGTCTATAACTGCCACTGACAACCACAGCTAAGAATTGAAGGTTGTGAAACACTTTATGTTATTAAGAAATGCACCTCACCTCACCTCCAGCTCACGTTCAGAAGTGCTATGAGATATGAGATATGAGATATGAGAGTGTTCTCACCGACACTGTCTCCATGTCTCAGCGCTGTGGTCTACCACGCTTGTCTTTTACTCAGTTTGAGCTGCAGCTCTTTGTGGTTATTTATGCACAAGCTGACATTTACCACAGAAGTTATTTTAATAGGCTAGCTGTGAACCATGTGAACTCAACAGTTGCCATTTTTTTCGAGGTCTCCTCAGCGGAGTCTTCAATCATGCTTCACCAAAACCTTTACAGCTGGGTGCATGTTAGAGCAGCCATTCAAACCTGACCCCTTTTACTGACATCAATGTTTTCTGATGTCTTCTCCAAATGCACCTTCAGTAAATTAAACACTATTTAATTCATTATACCCGAAATGCATTACAATTTAGTTTTAAATGTGTCTGTCTGAAGTAGTAGCTCTTACAAGTACATATTCAAAGTAGATTTTTAACCCTTCAATAGGGATTAAAGGGACAGCTGTGTCTCAGTGGTAGAGTCGGTCTCTCAACCAGGAGGTCAAGGGTTTGATCCCCAGCTCCTGCAGCCACACGTCCAATCTGTCCTTGGGCAAGACACTTAACCCCAAGTTGCTCCTGCTGTTAATACTTGTCCGTAAAAGGGATCTTGAATAAATACAATGTCATACCTGTGGTTGTGATGAGTGATGGCATTCTCTGGGTCCTTCTGGACTCTTTCTCTACAATACCTGCAGCAGAAGAGGTTAGAGTGATGTTAATGTCAATCTACATGACAACAAGCATTGCTTCAGCTGCTTTGTCAGCAGCATATGAATTTGTATGAATGGATTAGTTCATACTGATGGACACTTGACATTGCAACCTCTACCATCAGTGTGTGAATGTGTAAGCGTGACCTGCAGTTTAAAAGTGCTTTGAGTAGTCAGAAGACTAGGAAAGTGCTTTACAAGCTCAAGTACATTTACCATTTTGCAATCGCTACTTTTAGAGCTTACAAATATTTCACTACAAAAGAAAAACTGAAAGAGTAAAGTTTAAAAGTTTGATATTTCAGTCTTCTACATAACAGAAGATTCTGACATCATTTGACTCACCAGCTCTTCTTTTCTTCCAAAGAATAACAATAACAATCACTGTGATGACCACAGTAGATCCACAACCAGTGAAAACCCAGACAAACGTCCAATTCCACAATTCTTTAGTATCCGGAGGACTTACAGTCGGACCTGCACAGCCAAAACAGTTTTACAACAAGAAAAAGAGAACCATTTGAATATATCATGCATTGATATTAATATTGGTCTAGCTTTCATTTAATTCCCAGGTGCTGTCTTATTTGAGGCCGCAGTAATACCTGTATCTTAAAAGCACACAAACACAAAAACATTCAAACGTACCATTATCTTTGAACATAAGTGAAGAAGCATTGACTCTGTGAGTGTCTGACTTTTAACAAGGAATGTTTTTTATTAACCCAGAGTGTTTTGGGCAAAAAGTGGAAAAGACAAAAATCCCAGATGGTTAATGTCCCTCTGTGTACAAGCTCAGTCATAAATGCCCAGATTTACAGTCACTCTGCTGTTGAAACATCACTATTGTATTGTACATGATGTTGTAGGGCAGGTGACAGCTAGGAAAGACTGGCGGACAACTTGGAAAGACCAGTTGACAGCAGGACAGACTGCAGCAGGAGTGGGCGGCTAGTCACCCTACCCACTTGCAACCTGGAAGCCCCAGGATGCACCAAGCAGAACAAAATAAAACAACCTGAAGGCCTTCCGAGAGAAGATGGGCCTACCAGGACGAAACAAGAGGTAACGACAGGAACAGAAAACAACAATGAGAAAATCCTCCGTGACATCATGTAGGGGATTACACATCCATCAGGGGTAGATGAAAGGCAGACAGACCAACGACCTCGCATTGTGCAAGCAGTTCAGACGATAGGGACCCAAAGCTGGGATTGCAACCCAATGGTGCTGGAATGTGGGAAGTAGCAGAAAGAGGTCCTGTGATGGAGAAGGTAAACAACATAGATGAGGACACAGGCCTACCAGTGGCACGCCCCACTAGTCTGCAGTATTAATAGTTTGCTAGTAATAGCAAAGCAACCAGGGAGACACATCCAGATCAAGTGGCCAAAAGCGAAGGATTTTGGCCACTTGAAGGCCAAGGCAGAAACTCGATGCAGACTTGAGCCACCTGCTGGAGCTGTCCTTGAGAGGAGGAGTCAAAAGCAGGCTTAACATCTTCAGCAAGATCATCCATAAGGAGTGCAGAGTGAAGTTTGGGGAAATCAGGAGGAAGCAGCCCACAGCCCCGAGAATGGGAAGGATAGAGAGGGACATCGAACAACTTGTCAGAACCAACTCAGCCAGAACTGGAGGAAAGCTGCACCCAATGAAAAAGTCGGCCTGAAGGAGCTGTGGGACGAGATCAAACAGAAGCTTGCCCAGCTGCACAGGACCGAGAGGATCAGAAGGAGGAGGAAGAAGAGAGAGAAGGAGACAGTGGTAAGCTAGACGCCACCAAGGAGGAGATGGAGCAGTATTTTATTTATATTATTAATAATTAAGTATAATTATTAAAGAATATAACCAAAGTTGACTTGATACAACCCCAACAGGAGGTATCAAGTTACCAGGCTTCTCCCGCTTAGGAGTTGAATTGACGTCGTCAGAAGCATCCTTCAGACGGCTCCATGCACGGATAGGCTCCTCAATCGCCTTGATGAGCTCATCACAAGGGCAAGAATGAAGATCAAGGTAGAAAAATCAAGAAGTCTCTGCTTGAGGAAAGGGGTGCCACAGAACAAGACCATCTTTGTTGCTGGTGGATAGCCCATCCCACGACTGTCAGTAAAACCTGCAGACTTTTCTGACAGACACATGGGGAAGCTAGCCAAGCAACAACTTGCGGAGGGCCTGGCAAAAAATCGACCAATGCCATCTGCCAGGGAAAATACAAAGTGTGGTGCTACCAACACACACTGTACCATCAAGTGTTGTGGCCACTAAAGGTCAGCGAGATTCCATCATCAGAGGTCAGCAGGATGGACAGCCAAGCTAACAACTACATCCGAAAGTACTTTTCATCAGACATTCTCGATAAGAAGTACCTATATTACGAGTGTTGAGCGACAGCGGTGAGAAAATTGTCTTCTCGTAACACAACAACATTTTATTTATCTGTGTTCTTCCTCGTCCTTTTCCAGTTTTCCCTTTTTGGAATGACGATTACAGACTACCGCCACCTGCTGACATGGAGAGTTATTGCCTCTCATGCATGCGCAGAACGTACGTGGTGGTTGGCCGTCGTCTGTAGTCTTTGCTGTGTGTTATAGTGCAACTTTTTGGCCAAGACAAAAGGTGTCGCCCGCCGACACCACAGGCGATCTTCGTCGCCACCAGTTCTTAGCCATCTGCTTGGTGTGTCAGGGCCTTAAAAGAACCCTGCTCTGTCAGTCTGTGCAAAACAATACACCATTCATATGTTGTCTGTGTCACAAGTCAAGCTCCAGATTAGCACCACCAGCTTCCCCTTCACTACCTGCAAGCCTTACCTGTTCTGTGTCTGCACCTGGGATCAGCCATAACCAATCAGCTGATTATCAAACATTTACATTCAAGTCACGCAAATTACGCAAACCTTTTACCTAAAAAGAAAGGCGATGAAGTTGGTAGCTTTCAAAAGTGGTTCCTTTTTTGTTCAGATAAGACAATCTATATCTGAGGCACTCAGACTTCTTCAAAAGCCTTTAAGTTGGATACTCGCACTGAAGAGCACCAGAAGGATTAATTATCAAAACTTTTTTCAACTTCCATGCAGCACTCCATGCATCTGCTTTTTAATCTAATGGAGCTTTTGCACAGTTTCAGGATACAACTGCCCCTGCTCTCCCCGGATTGTAACACAATTGATCTAAGTCAGTCCGTTGACTTCTGGCTTTAAGGTTATCTGAATTATTCAACATAGAGCGTAAACACACTGCATAAAACAGTCAAATAATCCCACACAGCAGGAAAGCTTTCTTCACAAAGAGGTATGAACCTGTATATCCATCACCGATATCAGGTTGAGCAATCAATAACCATCAACCATCCATGTTGTCTTGTGCTGAAACTGGCATTGAGGTTAAAGCAAAATTAAACGCGTCACCTGATTCTGGTTTCACTGATGTTGAGTGGGCAAAGTTGGGACCATCATTGTTACTTGCTGTGCCAACAGTCCAACCTTGTTAATTAAAAAAATATAATTTCAAAATAAACATAATGAAAAAAAAAAATTAAATGTATTACGTAAATGATTATATTACCTGATGTTTTTTTCAAAGGTCTCACAATAGTGGAGGCACTAGAGCTACTTGTAGGCAGACCTGGTGAATAAAGTAAATTATTAGAGTTAATAATACTTGTTTGTAAAAGTGATCTAGAATCATACAATGTCCTACCTGTGGTTGTGATGAGTGATGGCGTCCTCTGGGTCCGTCTGGACTCTTTCTCTACAATACCTGCAGCAGAAGAGGTTAGAGTGATATCAACATCAATGTGCTTGACAACATGAGACATATCAGGCTTTCTTTTGATTTCCAGCACGGAAAAACCTCCTCTGTTTTTGCTGATGGAGAGGACTATAAAACTTTGATGATAAAACCCAATAATAACTGTCAAAAACTGGTATATGGCTATCCAAAAGTGGATTTATCTTTACTTGATTCTAATCCTGACAAAACTGATATATAATTTTGATTGGACCAGATACCTTCACCAGTGAAGTTGATCAGTTAATTGTTATAATCTCTGACCAACGTATGACTTTGACCATCATACCACTAAGTTTGTCCAGGCAAACTCCCGCTGTGTGGGATTTATTTAAAGCATAAATCAGGAGACTATTGGACCTATGTGTGAAAAAATTACGTTTTAACAGGAGTCTGAAGTTTAAGGAAAATGTGGGACTGTAGTTTTATGTGACAGTGCTAGTTAGTAAATGATGGTAAAAGAGTAAGCAACACTGAAATATGCAGTAGGCTATACTCACCTTGATCAGCAGGTGAAGTTACAATAGAAACTGAGGTTGTCAAAGTGCTGAGACTCTCCTTGTTCGGGTTTGTCTCATCTAAAAATAAAATCAAATGTTTTGTGCACGACATTTACACCACAGGGTTTTTCTTCTGCTGATCCAGCTTGAAGACAGATTTACTTACTTTGAACAGAGACAGAGGAATATTCACTTTCTGGAGATCGAGCATTTCTGTCTCCACTCTGAACAGTGTAAAAACATTTCACTTTGACCTCAGCAGGTGAACTCTGATGATCCATCTTCAGCAGTTCACTTCCTGTCAGTGTCTGCAGACAGGAAAATGTCCTCACAGTTCCTCCACTTAAAGTGAAGTACTGACACTGAGACACTGATGATGGAGTCTGACAGTTCAGTGTGACTGAGTCTGTCTCTGTGATCACCGCTGGATCACAGTATAATACATGTTCCACCAGTGCTCCCATTAGTATGTTTGTTTTGGTGTTTTTATGATTAAAAACAATAGAAACAACAGATTGTCTTATATAATCACTCTCAAAATAATTATTAAAACACACAAAACAATTGTAGCTCAAATACATATTAAATCTGCAGAAGCATTTTCATTCAAATAAATCACTTGACAAATGTATACTTATAGAGGATGCCTTTTGACAATATTCCAACTCTTTAAATCAGACTGCTTGAACCAATTTGTTTCTTTCTGATTATCACAAAATAATAAATAATATTGACAACACTTGTATTACTCACTTTGTATGCTGATGGAGACTGTGTCACTGTGTGGAGATAGAAAATTTCTGTCTCCAATCTGAACAGTGTAAAAACATTTCACTTTGACCTCAACAGATGAACTCTGATGATCCATCTTCAGCAGCTCACTTCCTGTCAGTGTCTGCAGACAGGATAATATCTTCACAGTTTCTCCACTTAAAGTTTGGTAATAACACTGAGACACAGATGATGGAGTCTGACACTTCAGTGTGACTGAGTCTGTCTCTGTGATCACTGCTGGATTCACTGTAAGTTTAGGTGGAAGACGAGCTGAAAATATAAACAATTAATATGTTTTATCAAACTCAAACATAAGCTGTATATAAATGTTTAAATTCTTCAGTAGTGCAGCGATCACAGCACAGTTAGACATGAACCATGAGAGATCACAGACTGACCTTCTGTTTGAATCCCATTAAAGACATCTGTTTAAAAAACACAGTGAAAGTAAGGTGACTACACATAATAATAACTCCAAGAGTTCACACATTTCAACTCCTCCAACTATTCATTTATTTTCATCAAAAGTAGAATCATTAACTGAGACAAAAATATATTTTATTTGTCACAACTGGCAGAACACAAAACACAATATCACAGACTCAAAGCTTAATCACTGATATGATATCTGACATGACACATTAACGTCATGTTTCAATCTGCAGAGCTTTATAATAGTCCACAATAATACTGAATAAATCAATAAAGGTTTTACTTACACATGAAGAAGACAAACAGCAGACGTCCGGCCATGATGAAGCTGAACACTGAGACTGTACAGAGGATACGTGTGTGTCTCACTGTGTGGACTTTGTGGTTAATGAGACCAGGTTCTTAAATTAGATACATGAGAACGACAGCTATTACCAGAAATGAGACCCACTGACAGACAAACCACAGCTTAACATTTAAAGAACCATTTTTAAAAATTGAATATCCCACATTGGAAACTAACATCTGTAGAAAGATGACATAGTGTATGTAGGTGAAACATATGCCTACAGTACACTTCACTAACACACTGAGCTTGTTCATAGTCTGCTTTCACTAAAGACAAAGTTTGTTTCATTTTTTCTTCATCATTAAAACAGTTTATTCACACATTTGCCTCCTCGAGCTTTATGTTTCTTCTGGTTGTTCAAAGTGATTGATCTCAAGTTTTTAGTCATTGTATGAACAATATTTTATATACAGTTGTGATAGATTTGTGTCTCTTGTATTATAATGTGTTTAATATTGTAGTTTGTTTTCATTTATTTAATTCTGGTCATTGCAGTGAACAGCTGTTCAAAAAGCTGTTTCCTGCTAAATGCATTGTAGTTTCACATCAGACTCTGTAGTGGAAATTATCAAGCCATACACTGCCACCCACTGGTCAGATGTAGTAAATATAACAAACGTGTCTTCAAAATCAAGATTGCCTTCACAAAGTCATTCCCACGAGGCTCAGGAATGTCTTTCCAATCCTGTTATTCCAGACAACCCTTTTTTTATGAAAATGTTTTTAACCAGGAGAAACATCATTGATATTAAGAATCTAATTTACAAGAGTGTCCTGACCAAGAGGGGCAGCAGCACAACAAGCATGTTACAGACATAAAACACAGAGTAATTACAAACACAGATCAACATGTCCTGAGTCACAGAGAAGAAAAGTCATTATTTAAAGCATCTCGCATTTTCCTCCAACACCTTCAATCCACTTTAAAAATGATAAAAAGAGAGACCAGCTCCCCAAGACAAAGATCATCCTGAAGGAGATTCCAGCCAGCAGGAGCAGCGTACCTGAGACTCCTTTTCCCCGTTTCAAGACACAGTTTGGGGACAGATAACAATACGTTTTGTGACTGGCTCGTAGAGCAAAGACCTAGCTTCCAGTCCTTTTCGCATGAATACAATTACACAAGTGTGAGGGAAGCAGGTTAAAGGGATACTTCACCCATTTGCATTAAGTTTTGTATCATTAGAAACATGGTAGTATTTTTGAATGGTCGTGCATCCCACCCTCATTTTCCCCTGAGATGGGAAATCTTTGTATTTCTAAGTCTGAAAAGAAGCTTCCAGTGACGCAAAATGACGATTTTTGCATCCTGTTGTGGTTAGCGGGGTGAAACTACAACGCTAGTTCCTCATATTTTCGACCACTGAAGCTACAGACCAATCACAGATCAGTGGGTGGGAACTCGCTCCCAGAATCTAAACTTAACGTCCGCCATATTGCTTGGAAGCTGTGCTAACAGGCTCTATGGAGAAAGCTGATAATGGCAAAAAAACATAAATATAGCGGCCGACAGGCCGGTTTTGTGTTTTGGCTGCCACGAGCCCGGCCGCTGTGAGCCCTGCCCCCGGGAGCCCCCGGGAGCCCGGCTGCGACATAAGACCGGCCTGTCGGCAGCAACCGTCTCTATATTGTTATATTGCCGCTGCCGGCCACCGCCAGCTCAGCAGCAGAGACATAATGCCTGCCTGTCGGCGGCGGTGAGGATGAGGAGCCGGGGCCGGCTCGAGTTGGGGTGAACTGGTAGTGTCGGTGCTCTCACTGTTTGACTATGGACACAGACATAGAGTCTGTTTTCTGCCATTAATTTCCAAGATCAGTTCTGGAAGAAATCTCTGAATCTGTTAAGGAAATGGTCTTATGTGATGAAGTAAATATGTCTGTAAATGTTTTTATTACTATATTTCTACTGCTATACTGTATATTTTGGAGAAACTGTAACGATCAAATTTCCCTCTGGGATTAATAAAGTATTTCTGATTCTGAATTAGAGGACCTTAGTGGGAGTGGCCTGCGGTGCATTCTGGGATTTGGTGTCTTTCATCAACATGAGCCAAAAAGACACTTTCTGCCTTTTCACGGCCAACTTCAAAATGTATTTCACATTTCTACATATATGACCCAATGTCAATACAGATTCATGTTTCAACGGGTGAAGTGTCCCTTTAAGTATAGCCTTATAAATAAGGACATGCCAATGAGTTTGTCTACTCATGGACAATGCAGGCCAGCCGCTTGATCATACAGTACAATCAAATCATCAATCAATCAGAGGCATAATGTAGCATCAACAAGTCATTTCAACATCAAGTAAAAACTAAGGAACGATATTATTGTTGAAATTCTAGATATTGATTTTAGGTTTGGAGAGACTTTGCTGATCTTAACAATATTTGATGGGGATTCAAACTTTTTTTGAAATTAATAGATTTATATTTTTAAACTATGACTTTTGAGAGATGTTTTTTACATCCATTATTTTTTCTGTGAATTATTACATACTGTAGGTTTCATTGAAGGTGTTAATTCAGCAAGAGCTTAAGTCTGAATTCAAACCCCAGCTCTCCCACAATGTTTGCTCTCCCATTTTTTAGGAGAAACAACTTCAAAAATGAAAGACAGAAAACCTTCAAAATTCAAATTCAAGAAACTCAAAAGGACTAAATCCACCCCATTGGACATATGGACACAGTGGATGGCTGTTGCTCAGAAATAGAGTTGGTTGTTTCTCAACAGGAAGGTCGGGGCTTCTATCCTCAGCTCCTGCAGTCACATGCCCGATGTGTCTCTGGGCAAGACACTTAACCCCAAATTGCTCCCAACTGCTTCATTTGTTGGCACATGAATGTGTATGAATGGGATTACTTCTGATAGACACGTAACATAGCAGCCTCTTCCATCAGTGTTTGGATGTGTAGGTGTGACCTGCAGTGTAAAAGCTCTTTGAGTAGTTAGAAGACTAAAAAAGCACTATACAAGCCCAAGTCCATTTACCATTTGCATGTGACAAACAAAATGTGTTTTATAAAGAAACAAAAACTATTTGTTTTTTCCATTCAAAAAAAAATGAATAACAGTAATTTTAGCATGAAGTTGTTCATGAAGTGTCCACTCTAGTGGACACTTCTGTGACATCTTCAAATGTATAAATAATAAAAAAATGTCTAAAGTTTTTTATTTAGTAGTATGCTACATTGATGGATCATAAGTGCTTTGAAAACAACCCTTACATTCATCCCCTCATCTATCGACCCTCATAATCATCCCTTCATCCAACTTCACTCATTACTTTTATCTCTGCCATGCTCATTACGATACTCATTCTAAATTCAGATTTTTCTTGGCTTGGTCTTTGAACATATATATGTGATAGATTTCTGTCTCTATGGTGGTTTCCTCGTTCTCCTCTTTGTATTGTATTGTAGTGTGTTTGTATTTTTTCCCATCCCTTTGTGTTTAGTCAGGGTACATATGTGGATCATGAACACTTTAAAAACAAATATCAAGCTGAAGTTAACATGAAGAGCAGAAACATAGTTTGTTGTTATGTAGGATATATTTATTATTTCAAACATTGTGATACAGGAGATGTTATCTTCTAACTTTATTCAGTTTCTGATTTCTTTGTTTCTATCAATGCAGTAGACCAGTTCACCGTGCTAATGTCTACTTTGATAAAGATGTTATTCATTTAAGCAATGAAGCTGTACATGAGAAATAAATGTGATAATAAAACAGGAAACAACATTTTCCTCTGAGCTAATGTCAGAGAGCTTTGAACACTCTGTATCTCTCTGAGCTGATGTAGCCTTCATCTCTGAGGTGCTGCAGTTTTCACTCTGAGAGAAATAAGAAGCACACACTGCTTAGTCGCCCTCATTGAGGTCTGAATACCTGCCAGCATTTTGTGTTTTTTCTTATCAAGTTATGATGTTTCTCAACTCACCAATGTTGCATTCATAGAAGACGATACTGTACGTTTCATCATAACCACCCTAAAAATAAAAAAGAAAGTATAAACATACAATATGTCCAAATCATCTTAATGATCATCATCATAGTTTCAAAATCACCAAAGGGGGGAACCAGCAGCCTCCCCACCTTGACGTAGGAAGCAGGCCAGATTATGATCAGTAAACAATTACTGTCCCATCACTATCTCCATCAATAAATCTTATTGTGAAGTGGCTCAGTGCAAGAGTTGGTCATCTCTCAACCAGAAGGTTGGGGGTTCAATCCCCAGCCCCTGCATCTACATGTTCGATGGGTCCTTGGCAAGACACTTAAGCCCAAATTGCTCCCATTGCTTCACCAGCGGTGTATGAATGGGATAAGTTACTGCCTCTGTTATCAGTGTGTGAATGTGTAGGTGTAAAAGTGCTTTGAGAAGTTAGAAGACGAGAAGGATGCTATACAAGCGCAAGTCTATTTTTCGATTTACAATAAACTGCATCTGGAAGATTTAGAGGTGAGTTGACTAAACTTTCATAGATTTCATCCCAATAATCTGTCACACAGGGATAAACTGCTTCAAAATCTATTGTGTTATGAATAAAGGAAAATAGTCTGTTTTCTTCAAATGAAAGTTATCTCAGATTTCATAACAGCATGTCTCTGGGGTTAAAAAAATGTTTTTATATTGATTCATGATGTTTACAACAGATCAATAGTTTGAATGAAAGGGTATTAGAAGCTCAAAACAAGACAACAAATAATGAGAAAAGTCCATCCTCTCTGTCTTTAGCCTGCTCCACCTTTCAGACAATGTGTGCTCAAACAGGCTGTTTGGAGATTTTCACTTCATGACATCACAAAGAAACTTCACAGATATGTTTGGGGAGCTCTGAGATTTATTTTAACTTTTTGAAAAGGAGTTTAATATGTGACCTGTAATATAATTGTTAATTAAACGGGTACATGGACTGAACCTTGATGATGTTTTTGTTGTTGTGGGAATTACTGTGTGCTGGAAAATGTTACAGTTGAAGCAGGTTTGACATTTACAATCATTGGTGAGACTTACCATATATTTCTGATCATCTAAAACAAAGACAATTAGCATTTTAATACAGTGAAGTGTATACACAGACATGTAATTAAATGTTAAACCAACATATTCTATTGTATTTGGCTTGGTCTCTTCAATACAGGAGTGAGCAACATACCTTTGGATTTACCTGCAATGTTTGCTTTTGTTCTGAATGAAAAAAAAAGACATAATAGATTGGGTTTGGTTAAAAAACATCCTTACTGAAGAGGAAGCAACAGCACAGAACACATTTCTCAATGTACTGTGTTAAGTCTGATCCACACTTAGGTTTTCGACATCATAACAGATATTTGAGGCAACAACAATCACATAATGAACAGTTTTGATCCTATAGTGTGCAGAGCAACAATATGACCTAAACACTAACACTGTGACGCTCTCAACCTGCGGCAAAAATCCCCAAAAATGATTTACAAAGGGAAACATTGTCAGCAGAAATGATTAAGTCTCATCATCACAGTGTTTCACACATAGAGGAAACTCTAGAGAGTGAGAGAGAAATCAGCCGGTACATCCCCGCTGTAAATGCACCGATTCCTTCTTTTAATATTTTACTGCAGCTGCTGTCCTGCACTCATAGTTTATGATGATTGTTGTGATACACATCATCATCAATAAGCCTCCACACACGAAGATCACCTGATGTGATTACAGAATATCGAGTGAATGGAAGGGAAGTAAGATGAACAGATTAAAGTAGTTTATGACACAATATATAATAAGTAAGAAAAAAAACACAATTAATATAAATATGTTTTTACAAACATTAGGTTTATATATAACCAAAGCTAATATAAACAAGGTACGATGACTTTTTATCAGATTCAGCATGGTTAATTATTGGATGGCGTTCTAAACTAAAAAGTTGTCACTATTACTCTGCTGACTCACTTTTATCTAAATATTTGCTGATTCAGCTTTCTCCACCGACTCAATCTTTTCCTAATGCTTTTGATTTATCTTTTGACAACTTGTTGACCAACTTATTGTTTTCACATGTTTGTATCTGAAGTTCTTCTTCTACATGTTGACCAATATATGTGAAATAAGTTGTCTTACCTTTTGGAATCACATTTATCTAAAAAAAAAAAAAAAAAAAAGAAGTAGTTATTGATATCAGCAAGCTTCCACAAAACCCTCTTAACAGGAATACCACATGTTAACTACCGCCAGCTTCCTTTAAGAGAATCAAAAGTTGTTTCATATGAAATATTTTCTTCAACTACAAATGGGTGTAAATAGTTCCCAGTATTTTTTTTATTTGAGATATTAATGATTTGTCATTTTACCAATTCTGCTCTGAGCAAAGAGAAGGGCCAATCCCAGCAGGAGGACACCCCCCGTCACAGCTGCTGCGATCACCCACATGATCTTCTCTGCATTAAGAGAAGAGGCAGTTAAAAAGTGTCACCTTACACAGGTTACATTAAACGACTGAAGACTAAGGGCACGCTCACACTAGGCAAAGTTGTCCCTTACCGTGCTTAAAGGTCCCATATTATGCTTTTTCTGGTTTTATATGCTCTTTAGTGTATTTTCCAAGTGTCCTGTACATGTTTAGGCACATCTATTTGCAAAAATTCAAAGTCTTCTCCTACGTCCTCCTGTTAGCTGCAGCATTAGCTGCATGTAACACTCGGTTCTAGCCCCCCCTCGAAAAAAATTTGCCAGTGTGACGTCTTGTCAGTGTGATATGACTGATCTAAGCCCATTGGCTCGTTGTGGCGAGCCCAGCAGCTCATGTTGCACGCCCGTTAACTTCTGTAGCACGCCCACAATATGCCGTAGCCTGCGGTAGCACAGTAGTGCTAAGGTGCTAATGTTTATGCTCCCCTCGGACGGAGCCAAAGTGGTTGCATTCCCAATACGGTAAAAGGGGCGTGACATTTCCGAGAACCGTGCTGAGCGACTGACCAATAACGGCAGAGCCGACCAATCAGATCAGACTTGGCACACGTGGGGACTCTGATTGTGGGCACTTCAGAGCCTTAGAGAGAGAGAGTCAGAAGCGAGCCAGTGCATGGAGCGGCAGTACATGAAAACAGACACTTTTTTAGAACTTTAGCTATTGTGAACATACTTTAGTAGGTACATAGATTAAATATATGAACCCCAAAAAGGGCATAATATGGGCTCTTTAAGTAGGATAGCCACCCCTCCCCATTCCTCCACTGGCCTGCACTCACGCTGCTCCAGGACTAACCGGATTGCCGAGTGTGAGTGCGCCCTAACACAGCCGTCTCCACAACAACAACACTGGTGTTTAGCACAAACAGCCACAACAAGACCTACAACCAGCCGTACTACTACTGGATTAGAGACATGTTAACATTCTTTACACCAAAGTGAACACCTGAAGAAGAACTATGGTCAAAAACCTTGTGTTTCAATTAAATCTTTTGGAGGCATTTGAGCGAGCGGGAATTTCTTCTCTTCTCTAATGTTCTGTATACACAGATGTTTTTTAAAGCCATCTGGGGGGAAAATGTTAGATTCACCCAAAGTTGAAACCATTTTGACTTGGTCCAAGCTCGAAACATCAGTCAGGAGAATTTATAATAAATCTCATCTTAACATCTTAACATTTTGATTTACTAAACATGGTCTACTCTTCTTTCTCCACCAGATGCTGCATAGAGCTCGTATTGTATCTGTTTCCTTAAGGCCTCGTAAATAACATTAAGACTGTACTGTCTTTACTTTTCTTGAAGAAAACATGGAACAACAAATGTCTTAGAGCCTCAGAGGAGTGAATTTGTCTGATTTTGACGAGACTTGCATGTCAACGTCATCAGTATATGAGTGTGTGGGTAAATATGTTGAAGTTGTGCTTTAAAGACTTAACAAATGTCAGAGAGCACCACATGGGGGTTCATGTATATAAATCACTCACATTACACCAACCAATAAGCAACCAGTATGTAAGTACAATCTGACAGACATTTAAGTTGTCCACTTTGTAAAATACGTTACCTGATTCTGGTGTCCCTGGTGTTTGGGAGGTAACAGTGGAACCACCATTTATACTTGTGCCAACAGTCCAACCTGTTCCATAAGGAAAGTACATTTCAAAATAAGTTTGTTTTAAAGGAGTCACCAGAGTAGAAGCAACAGAGCTGGGAACAGTCAGACCTGACCAATAAAAATACCTCTTTAATTTTTTACAGGTAATCAAAGTTGTTAATGGAAGTTTTCTTGAATGATAAAATGTTCTACAGTAGTTGTGACAAATGATGGCATTTTCTGGATCCTGCTTGACTCTCTCTCCACAATACCTACAGTAGCAGGAGACAGATTAGGGCTCACCAATTCCTACTTTTTAGATTGGTTGTTGACTTTTCTTAGCAGCCTTGATATTAGTTAATTAGTATTTGTACATATGTTAGTATGAATCTTAGAGATGGGCCGGGATGCATAAATTAGTTTTTTAGGTTGATGCTAACACATACTGGAAAATGCCATTAACTGGCTAACTTAATTAGCACTGCAATCATTTAAACTTAGGAAACAATATATTTTATTTTACATACTAAACAAACAACACCGTAGTCACTTGACTTACAGGCTTGTATAAAACTAAACTCTGTGCAGACAAACTTAAAACTGCTGACTCATGCTAGTCTGGTCTCAATGCTCTGATCTAGTAACACTGCATGACTTGCTCTTAATGTCTCAGTTCACGGGACATAACAGAAACATTAAGAGTGTTTCAGCCCAGCTTCTCAGTTCAATTTTGACTGTGACACAGAGGATAATGGCGGAGGCACGGTGGGGATGAGAAAGTCAGGCATCAATCTTGTAGGGGACTGGTTGCTGCCACTTTTCTGCCTGTGCTGAACTATTGTGATGTGAAACATATGCACACTGTTTCTCAAAGGTAACTCTGGACTCTGTATCACAGAGTTCTGCGGTTCATCACTCCTTTCATCACTTCATTTTCTGTCATACCTCCTGACCTCCATCAGTCAGATGAGAAGAGGAACTCATAATCTTCTCACAAACTTTCCTCGCTGTCTGTTCCAAAGGTGGGAACTGAACTGGGGAAAAAGTTGTTTAAGTTTGCTGCCCCTGTTACTTGGAAGGAATTACATCTGGGATGGACAGATGTGCAAAAACTGGAATGGCTGTTTAAGTTTGAATCATTTTGTTTCAAAAGCCTGGAAAAGAAGACAGGATATTCTGTTTAATTAGTTTGACTTGCTTTTGCTTTCTCTTTTTGTTTCTTGCCAATGAACACAGTTTACCTAATGCACTCTGATCCTGGAACGTTTTCATTTATGGTGTCACGTAAGCCCATGCGGGCTAAGCATATGAATGTATGTGACAAAATAATGAAATAAAAACATTTCAAACTACAAAAATACCTGAAACCTAACTAGCTGCTCTCATGTTTTAAGAGGATGTTAAATGACTTGGAAGAGGACACATCTGGCTGTAGATGTTCCCTTCTGATATATGCATGTTTGTGGGCGATATTGACAACTATTTGAGGATTAAATTTGTTATTTTGTATATTTTGGTTTTTAATAGTTATGTATTATATTAGTATTTAAGGCAGCACGTTGTTTGTCAGAAACTCTGAAAATTGTGCTGCTGCCTGTCTTGGCCAGGACATTCTTAAAAAAAGAGATTTTTATTCTCAGATTTTTTTCTGATTAATTAGTATAAAGGGTCACTCAATCAATTCTGACTTTTAAAAACAAAAACACTCTTAATTAAATCCTGAAACGGGCGAGCAAATTTAAAGATGAGTCTCAATCAAACCTGTCAGAATTGTATTCTTAACAGCTGCAGTTTAAGGCAAGCTCTATTATCCAAGACAAGTGGCTTCTTCACTCTATCTGTCAGGTTGGTGTTCAGTTGATAGGGTCCATCGTCTCTCAACCGGAAGGTTGGAGGTTCGATCCCCAGCTCCTGCAGTTACATGTCCGATCTTACACTTTTGATTTGTTGTCTGTGTAAGGACTTTGCTCTTTGAAAATGTTTGTTCTAATGTATTCTGTCTGGTCTTTTTAACCTTGAATTTGTTATGTGTTGTGTGTATCTAATGGAGTGCTGAATCTCCTGTCTTGCACAACAAATTAATCTATGAAGGTACAAATAAAGAAACCTTGAACCTTAAAACTTGAACCTTGAACCTTGACTATAGCTAGCTGCATACAGATGGCTTCCCTCCACTGCTTTTTTGCAGAAGCTCTGCGTCCTGGGCAGCTTTGCTTTATCCTCTATAGGATTAATAGCATAGCATAGTCATCTCCTCCAACCCCCGTCACCAGGATGGATTGTGAACTCCTCAAAGTAATACTTGACTGCCTTATTGAAGTTTAACCCATGCAGATTTTTCACAAAATCCATCTTTAGGCCAATGACTCTGTATCTCTATACTCGTGTCCTCTGGGAAAGATAATTTCATTATGATTTCACCATTATGCCAACGATACTATAAATATTAAGATATTTTAGCAAAACCCGAAAAAAAACCTCCTCTGTTTTTGCTGATGGAGGGGACTAAAAAACTTTGATGATAAAACCCAATAATAAGGAATCAACTGTCCTCTCATAACTGTTAATAACTGCTTTGTCACTATCCAAAAGTGGATTTATCTTAATTTTCTTAATCTTGACAAAACTGAAATATAATTTTATTGTAACAGATACCATCACCACTGTAGTTGATCAGTTAATTGGCTCGTTTCAACCAAATATCAAATCTTGGTATCGTCTTTGACCAACGTATGACTTTGACCATCATACCACTAAGTTTGTCCAGGCAAACTCCTGCTGTGTGGGACTTGTTTAAAGGATAAATCAGGAGTCTGTTGGACTTGAATGTCTGAAAAAAATACGTTTTAACAGGAGTCTGAAGTTTAAGGAAAATGTGGGACTGTAGTTTTATGTGACAGTGCTAGTTAGTAAATGATGGTAAAAGAGTAAGCAACACTGAAATATGTAGTAGGCTATACTCACCTTGATCAGCAGGTGAAGTTACAATAGAAACTGAGGTTGTCAAAGTGCTGAGACTCTCCTTGTTCGGGTTTGTCTCACCTAAAAATAAAATAAAATGTTTTGTTCATGACATTTACACCACAGGGTTTTTCTTCTGCTGATCCAGCTTGAAGACAGATTTACTTACTTTGAACAGAGACAGAGGAATATTCACTTTCTGGAGATCGAGCATTTCTGTCTCCACTCTGAACAGTGTAAAAACATTTCACTTTGACCTCAGCAGGTGAACTCTGATGATCCATCTTCAGCAGCTCACTTCCTGTCAGTGTCTGCAGACAGGATAATGTCCTCACAGTTTCTCCACTTAAAGTGAAGTACTGACACTGAGACACAGACACTGATGATGGAGTCTGACAGTTCAGTGTGACTGAGTCTGTCTCTTTGATCACCGCTGAATTCACTGTAAGTTTAGGTGGAAGACAAGCTGAAAATATAAACAATTAATATGTTTTATCAAACTCAAACATAAGCTGCACATAAATGTTTAACTTCTTCAGTAGTGCAGCGATCACAGCACAGTTAGACATGAACGATGAGAGATCACAGACTGACCTTCTGTTTGAATCCCATTAAAGACATCTGTTTAAAAAACACAGTGAAAGTAAGGTGACTACATAATAATAACTCCAAGAGTTCACACATTTCAACTCCTCCAACTGTTTAATTTAAGAACCTGAGACCAAGTTCTTAAATTAAATACATGAGAACGACAGCTATCAGAAATGAGACCCAGGCCAACCGCCCAAGCCTATTGTTATTTTTAAAGTAACTTGTATGCATATGTGTTAGTGTCAAATCCCGCACAATGGAAACTAGCTTCTGTAGAAAGATGACATGGTGTATCTGCAGGTGTAAAACTGACACTTCACTAACACGCTGAGCTTGTTTGTGTTCTGCTCTCACTAAAGACAAAGTTTGTTCCATCTGGTTGATACATTTCAAAGTGTCTTATTTCAAAAAGTATTTGGTCTATGTAATAATGGATACTAGTTTTCTTTGGGTGACCAGGTGTCCCTCTTTGTGCAGGACTGCACAACAAAGTGTTCTAGTACTCGAAATTGGTCTTGTCTCAACACCGGCCCAATTGATTCATAACTTGATTTTTATCCCTAGTTTATGTCCACAAATGGTCTAAGTGAGTGACACGCCTGCTGCACACAAGATGATGATTTTTCAGAGATATTTATGGTCTTGTTCTTATCTCGGCCTCGCTCTGCCTCGGTCTTGATTCGGTCTCTGAGCATTCCTTTCTGGGGAACGTCTTGGTCTCTGACTACAACATCAGCACAATGTTTTCATCACATGTCAGCATCCTGCAAACTCTCAACCTTTACCCCCCTCCCTTCATCTCACATCCCTCGACCATTACTCTCAACCCACATCTTCCAACACTTACCCTCATCCATTCATACCTCATCCCTCATGCTCATCTCTACATCCCCTTCATCTATTGACCCTTATAATATTCCCATCATCCAACTTATCTCAGTATGTCGATACACACAGTGTGTGGAAGTGGAATTCCCAGCCTATAATGAATTTTTGGATACAAGGTGGAGATTTTGTCTTGTCCAAGAACATTTTGTTGTCTGGCAACAACCACGCATAGTTTGGCCTCCTCAAATTAAAGAACACCTTCTTGTCCATTCAGGACCTTACTGAGCTGGCAAAGTGAAGGAAGAGAGGAGGGCTGGCCCTCAGTCGCCCTTCAAGGGAAAGACGTATTAGGCATAGGTGCGTAAGTTGTACTTTGGTGTGCTATGTATTATAAGTATTGAAGAGATTAGGCAATGGCAGTCTGATTGTATCTAGGGAGCTAACTGTGTTTTTATGTATTTGTATTACTTGTTTCAGCGGATGATGAGTAAAAATCAAACAAAGGCAGGTACACTACCTCAGAATCCATCACAGTCTGGACATGGCATGATGCCTAGAACCTGGCCAAAATCATTGCTGTAGTAAGTTTTATAAGAGGCTCATGTTATTACCTGTATTCATCCTGAACTGACTATACCGCTCTGAGCACTTCGAGTTGAATATCTTTCAACTTTTTCAGATAGGGGCTGTTGATGTCACCGGCTCTCTTTCTATCAAAATGTAAGATATTCTCCTCCTACGGATCGTATGTTGTACCCACATCCTCTTTGCTCCGTGTCTGAATGAGAAAAAAACAATATGAAATATGAAACATGCAGCAATAAGCAACGAGGCAGTGTCGGTCAAACAGCGGCCATTTTCAACAGACTGTTGTCGTAGAGACAACTCACGTTAATCTCACTGAAATGTACTGGATCAAAAGCCTCTATCACCGTTGTGTAAGCATTACTGACAGCAAGGTTATGCATCGCAGCTTTCTGCATATCAATAGCTGTGGAAAGATGAAAAAACCATGACACATTCGTGTAAGATAGGAACTAAATCTAGTTTAATCTATTCTGCAGTGATTGTAAGTTAATGCTTCAGGAGTTATAAAAAAAAATCAGATCTAAAGCAGTATAACAAACGCTGCCCAAAGTCAAAATGTGTTTACTTCGGCAAGATTACCATCAGATTCAACATCAGTAAAAGAGCCAATTGGCCGGAGTCACATATGAGGGGAAGCTTGTAAGTAATTAACAACAGATTTGACGTCAGGATCCTACAGTACTTTATTAGCTGTGTCCATGAGCAGACTTTCAAACACACACGAAGAGCCAGCAGTGTTGTGTGTGGTTACAACTTTTTCAAAACAACTCCTAAAGAGAAAATCTTTAACCAGCAAATTAGTGCAAAGATGGGAAACTTACTTTGCCCTGTTAACGACATATACCCACTTGCATCTGTCGCTCGAAACGTCTGCCCTTTCCCAGACTACACCCCCAGTTCAACACATGAGATGAGAGAGGAAACTGAGAGGTAGTAACATAATATATTGTATATTTCTGTAGCCATGCCCTTTTAGAATCAGTTTTCTTTTGCAAAGTATGTGTTTTCTGTGTCAGCTTTTCTGATTGCATTGTCTGATTTCTCACCAAGGTACATCAAGCGGTTAAGAGATGATGACAAATCTGATAGATCTGTAAGACGGAGGCAGTACATCCAGACTCTCTGAGCTCCAGCTGCTGTCCGTCAGCAGAGGGCAGCTCCTCTAAACATCCACTCTCCGTTTGTCGTCTCCAGGAGATTCTGACCACAGGAGGAAACATGGCTGAGGCCAAACACAGCAGGGAGCTCTTCTCCTCCAGCCGGCCTCTGGATGCTGCCGGGTACACGCTCACCACGGGCTTCACCACCTGCTCCTCGTCTTTGAAAGAGAAACAAGTAACACACACACACACACACACACACACACACACACACACACACGCACACACACACACACACACACACACACACGCACACACACACACACACACACACACACACACACACACACACACACACACACACACACACACACAGTCAGCAGCATTAACGGCATTCAGTCTGATCCTAAACCTAAAACAAGTAAGGGGAAAGTAGGATTATAGCAGCAATAGAATATCATTTTAAACTTTGTTATATTTTGTATTTATACAAAAATTATATTTTATCATGCAGTTTATAATTTCATTAAAATATATTTCCATACAATTTAAACAACTCTTATCTTTATCGGGGTTTGCATATAATTTTGAATTACATATTAACCTTCAAGAAAACTCTTTAATCATTTTGAATAAATTAAAAACTAAATATGTATGAATATATTTTAAACCATGTTGTTTTCTCTAATTAATACAGATAAATAAAATCCATACAATAGTTATTTCAGAGTGTTTGTTATTTATTAAATATTCAGTGTTATGTTTAGAAATGTCAAATAAGGTCAAACTTGATTTACAAACTGAAGACAAAGGTTTCATAAATCCCCGAGAAGACATTTAAATAGACGTATGATAACGTGTGATATCAGACAACATATAGTTCAAATGATTGTCTCTGAAAAACAGTTTTTCCTTCTGTATTAAATATATATAATGATATAAATGTGAATCATTTGAACAAGTTTATTTGTAGATTCACACAGAGAAGAAGTCAACGTGTGATAACAAAGAGTGGGCTCTAGACCTGCTCTTTTTAAAGTGTCTTCAGATAACATTTGTTAGAAATCAGAGCCATACAAAGAAAGATTGATGAGTTGATTCACACAGTTCAAAACAGAGCACTAACAACATGTTCAAGTTTGAGCCCAACAATCATTGGTTTGACTATTTGATCCTTTTTAAAGCGTTTCATTCAAACAAAGTCTTTTTCTTCTAATGTGGCTTTCTAAGTCGTTAAAGATCAGAAACTCTTTGGAGTCGCCTCGTCAGTCGCACTTCTTGTCCATAAACCTTGTTAGTTATTTTTAATGAACCTCTTATTGAGCCTCCAACTCTTTAAAGTTTACATTTAATATGGCCTTGAACCCTGATTACATTTAAAATATCATTTAAATATCTGTTTGAAGACACCATCAAATCAAATATAATTATTGTGAGCTTTATTTTACAGGTTTTTATTTCAGGATCATTCAAATGTTCTTTACAACATATGAAACAGAATAACAGAATACCTTTAACCTTATTTAACTTTATTTATGTGTTGAGATTTGAACATCTTAGAGGTAACATCTTTTTATGTCTCAATAGCTGCACGCCTTAAAAAAAATCTCCTCTTATTATAAAACTTTAATATTTAACATCTCAAACAGCAAAAAGTAATTAAAGTCACATTTCAGACGACTGAAGGAAATCAAAGTTTATTCTTACCTGAAACAAAGAGTCTAGTTCCAGAGCCAAAGATCAAATAACCCCTCCACAGTGAAAAGACGTGATACAAAAACCTGTCTGCTGGTGAACTACACAAATCATGAACCAGGATCAAACCTCAAACACATTTCTACTTCAGCGTCTCTTCCTCTTTTTCTTCCTCTCAGAATGTTTCTCCTTTAACGGTGATGTCTGTTGTTTCATTTGTTAAGTCCACAATGTTTGAACTGGAGCTGAAGGATGGATGAATGGACTGGTTTGAATGATTTTTCAGCTCAGATTTTTTTTTTTTTTTTTTTTTTTTCATTTAACCTTTTTTTAACCAGGAAAAAGTCTCATTGAGATTAAAAATATCTTTTACAAGAGCGTCCTGGTCAAGACAGGCAGCAGCACATCTACAGGGTTTCAGACAGAAAACACTTAACAACAATGAACATAAATAAATGAATCACAAAAACAACCATCCATCAGAATCTGTCATAAGTCATCAGCAACATAGCGATCAAAAAGGGCAATACGAGTTAGCTAAAAACATCTACAGTCAGATATTTTATATATTCATAATATTTAAAGGCCCAGAATTTGTAAACAAAACCACATGTGCAAAGATCGTTCAATCATCGGACAAAAAGCTCCGGGGTGGGGTAAAGCGGTAAACACAAAGTGAAAGTAAACAATCAGGGAGGCTGTTGCATCAAAAAAGGCATATGATTTTTAGAACTGGGTCGGACAGAGGTCCGGTCGCTTTCTCATCTCAAAAGATCCTCACCAGGGTTTTAGTTTGTTTGAAGCGAACTAAACAAGATAGGTGTGAGTACGGAGTGTCTGCATGAAGTGTTTGTGCTCTGAAAAGAAAAGCGCTGCATGTCCGACCTGTCTCTATTACAACAGTTTTTTTTTTTGACAACGGCTGCTTTATGACCCACATGGCTCTGTTACTTTTTACTGCATGTTTCATATTTAAGATCGTTTTTTACCCCAGCAGACACGGTGCAATGAGGATAGAGTACAAGATACGATCTGTAGGTCGCTATAATTCAGGGAATATCAAACATTTTGAAAAAAGCGCTGGTGACGTTAACAGCACTGAAAAGTTAAAAAAGATATTCAACTTGAGTGGACGGATGTGCAGCACTTTTCTTCACAGCGTACAAACGCTTCACGGAGACACTCCCGAGCGTACAGCTGGCGCTCTCTGCCCAGAAAAACTAGAATTTGTATGTGAAACGATTTCGCTTCAGTCTGGTAGTAGCTAGCTTGGTAGAAGTTGTTCTCTAGATCAGTGGGAGTGGCCTGCAGTGCTGTGCATTCTGGGAGTTGTTGTCTTTCACCCACATAAGCCAAAAAGACACTTTCTGTCTTTTCTCGGCCAAGAAGGCACCAACTTCAAAATGTATTTCACATTTCTACATATATGACCCAATGTCAATATAGATTCATGTTTTAAAAAAATTAAAATTAATGAATTCATTTTCAAAAAGCGTGAACTACTTTGTCCCTTTAGTCGTATAGTCTGCAGCATCTCCCTGTAACCTCAGTGATGTAAAAGAATGACACCACAATGCCTTTGAATGTCTCATTCACCTAGCATTAGAACCGCCAAGACCGCCTGACAGACAGTTTGGGTTTTGTAATACAAATAACTATTTTTAAATTAAAACGATGAGCCTCTCATCCTATGACTTTTCTTAAATATGTGTCCTGTATGTTTTCTGAAGCCTGTGTTACTAAAATAAAACACACAACATTTCTGAATATTTAAACCTCTAACCGCCGCCTTCATATAGACGGCAGTTGAAAATGATACATTTCCCTGGATTGTTTTTGTAGGCTATATAGTTTGTCATGCCTTGTTTTTGTTGTTGTTGTTGTTGTTTTTGGCATGCGTGTGTGTGTGTGTTGTTCAATCATTTCTTCTATGTCGGGGAAACAAACCCAGTTGCAGAGAGGAGGAAGAGCATCAATAAAAATGCACATTTTTTGCAGTGTTTTTATTAAATGACATAGCCTAATATAGCCAACATTATAATAGACTAAAAGTTATTTATGTTTCATTATTGTAGCAACGGGAGACGTGGAGCAGCAGTAAAAATCGGCACACTAAAAAAGCTGACAGATATTGTAAATTGACGAGACATTTAAAAGGTTTCCAATCCTGCCTTATGCTGATAGTCTTCATCAAACAAATGCATTATTTGTGCGCTTCTGAGCACAAATAATTAGATTTGCCTATGCAGCGCTTGGAGGGGAGTCTAGAATGTTGGCGATCCTAGTGTTAAAGAACTACACGGCTCAGTTGATGAGGCAAAAGTAATATCCACCATGTGACTTCAAACATTTCCCTTTTTCACAGTTCAGCTGTTAAGTTCATTTTGTAACCTTGATCCACAGGAAGCTCGTTATTTTCTTTCAAAATAAAAGCAGGTATTCAAACAGAGAAGTTTTTTCTTGTCACTGTAACTTTGCTAAATGTTGCTAAGTTCTGTGTTCATGATGGATCAATGCTGGGTCTTTGTAACATAACAATGAGTAAGGTCTTTTACCTGCTCTCTTGTAAAGTGTCTCGAGATAACGTGTTAACATGAATTGGTGCTTTACAAATAAAGATTGGTTGATTGATTGAGAGAATAAAGTACCCTTAACTTAAGTTAAATAAAAAATAAGAATAATTAAAAAATACTGTCAAATGAAAGATTATTGAGTTTCAAACAAATTAAAAATATGTGATTACTCTTTTTGTTATTCAGTAATTAATTGTGATTTTTGAAAGCCCTTATTTTTACTCTAATTATTAAATGTTGACAACTTACGTAATTGTTTTACAATCTCTTTATACATAAACAGTATAATAACTGAAGCAGTTTCTGATCCTGTTGTATCCAGTGATTTATCTTTTATGTTATAACTTCAGATATTATTCGTAGCTGTTCAGATGAGGTTAAGATGTGTCTTTGTAACTAGAAGGCTCGTAACTGAGAATGATTTTCTTTCTCCTCTGAGGTACGATGAAGTATTTTGGTTACAGCTAAAGTCACTTTGAATACACAAAGGTCATCTTGGGCTCAAATAGGGCTGATGAATATAGTTATGTTTTTAAATACATGAAAAGGGTAGGCATGTTTGAAGAGAATTGGACAGTGTTTTTCTTTGTGTCTTGTAAGATGTTGTGGTAAACATTTCAAAACACAATGGCAGCAAGCCCCTCAATCTTATATTTGTAATTTGTCATATGTTTCAGGTTACTCCCTGTCAAATGTCATACCTCTATCACTATTTATGGATTGATAGTATCTTTATATGTGCAGTGACATCATGTAGACTAAAGTCCCCGAGTTGGATGTGGTCATTATCATTTTGAGATGGCCAAAGGTTTATGCCAACAGAAAATAATGCTGAAAAGAAGCAAAATACCTGCTGAGGGCTGGACCTGGCTCACAGCCTTTTTACATTCCCCTTACCCATCATGCATTGTATCCATCCTGTATTGCTCCTGGCCTTGGAGCCAGAGGAAGACATGTTATTTTGAAATGTGTCTAAAATATGTTAAAAAAGTGATGACTTCATTTTATTGTATTCATTTATTTTGTCAATGTGTTTCTGCTCTTCTCTCTTTGTCCTCACAGTGTGGACTAACCATGACCTTACTGAAATATCTGATTGAGAAAAACAAAGAAATAAAATCAAGAATCAATCCAGACACCAGTAAAATAATCCCTCAGTTCATCCTGTGTGTGATGGAGGTGAATGACTCAGTGAGCTGTGGTTTACTGCTGTCTTCCTGTCACAAACACTATCTGACTTCTGCTCATCTGTTGGTTTTTGTTCAGCCTGCTCGGATCATTTCTCACTGTGGGTGTTAACAAACAGGAGCAGTAGTATGTGGCTGAATGAGAGGAATTAACCTTCTGGATCTGCAGCTCAACACCGTTCTGTTTGATCACAGCTGAGAAATCATCTTTCTGAGGATGTTTGTAAACATCTTTGTTCACTTCACCATTACTCTTATCAATCATCAGAATCCCTGTGAATGTTTCGTTGTCCTTTTTCTGGAACCAGTCCACATCATCATCATAATCACACAGGTCTATACGTTCACAGCTGAAGGAGACACTTTCTCCAACTCTCCTGGTCAGTGACACACTGTCCTGTTTGAGCTCTGTTGTCATGGCAGCCAGTGCTATAGAGAAACAGACAGATGGAGGTTAGTGAGACAGTTCTTTTTTTCAGCTCTGTCTCCAATTAATAACACTTTTTTCACCTCCTCGATGAGGTAATGTTAAAACCAGATCAGTATAATCCCACAGTTTAGTTAAAGTCATTACACAGAGACAGGGCTGGTTTATTACAGGTTGAGTTTGTTGGCTCCTGATTGGCTGGAAACACTCACCTGAGCTCACACAGCACAGAGCCACAGCAGGGAGGAGAAACATTTTGTTGTTTTCCTCTGGTGAACCTGACGAGAAGTGAGGCCAAACCAGGACGAGCTGCGAGGTCAGACTGAGCCGGGCGGTTTCTAACAGGTCCTCAGAACTCCCATCAGCCCCTGCTGCTGACTGATGATTGACAGCTGGGCTGGAGCTGCTGTGTGGTTTTCTGCAGAGTCTGAGGTTTTGAAGGAGGGAGGAGGCGGAGCTAAGTATCAACAGACAGGATACAGTAACATAAAACTCAGAATATCTCTTTAGATTTTAAATGTGATTATAGAGGTCAGTGACTGCAGGCCTGATCCAAACAGTAGCATCGTTTGCTTTTCTTATGGGGGACATTAGTGCCTTTATAATCTCACACAATAAACCAGTTGTGTTTCGAGAAAATGTACTTAAAAAAAACCAAAAACATCTTGAGTTTTTTCTTTTAAATTAACGGCTCATTTTACTTTTTTTGTAGTTGTATAAAAGAAATCAAAATGAAGACCCATGTAGACGGGACAATACTGTCTGCTGTTATCGTTTCTTTTAAACATCTTGGAAATTAGAATTTCTGACTTACATCAGGTTTCAGTAATTATCAGCTAAATATTTTAAAGTGGATATACATTTTTTTATTATTATTGTTAAGATTTCTTGTTTTTAATGTCATTCTTCTCTTTTTTTCCCCTCCTCCTACCTCCTTCTCTTCTGTTTATTTTTACACCAACAGCTCACTCCATTAAAGATTAAATGTGATCTTATTTTTGAAAAGTATCAGAGCTTATTAGAGAAGTTTCACATTATCAGTGTCTCACAGAATTATTAAACCACATTCAAAGGTTGTAACTGTCGTTGTGTTATTAATGTGAAAAACCTCAGATAACGGTGAGGAGGAGGCTGCAA
Organism: Labrus bergylta; assembly: GCF_963930695.1. Taxonomy (NCBI): domain Eukaryota; kingdom Metazoa; phylum Chordata; class Actinopteri; order Labriformes; family Labridae; genus Labrus; species Labrus bergylta. The sequence continues at coordinate 30,148,674 of NC_089198.1, read as the reverse complement.
AGAGGAAACCCACAGAGCTCGTCTGCTGTGTTTGATCATCTATTGTTTTATAAGTCCTGATAACCTCTGAGAACAGAAACATATCTGCTGCTGTATGAACTCATCGACTCCTCTCCCTCCCTCTGCTGGATTTCAATTCTCGCTGAGTCTGCAAGAAGTTTTCCACTGAGATAGAGGTGTAACAGAAGAGAGTCCAGAGGCATAAAGTCACAAATAAACTTCATTTTTTTATTTGACAGAATGCAGACTTCAGAGAAACTCAAATTGAAAACGAATTCTTGATCAGATGGAAGATGTCTGTGTTTGCTGCTGATGCTGACAGGACTCATTAAGGAGAAAGAGCACCACCCTTTGGTTAGTCAGAGTAAGTGCAGGAATATCATGATGACGCGCTAACCTCACGGCTGCTTCAACCACTGTGACATCTAGTGGAGTAAAAACACACAACAGGAAATGACGGCAGATCCTGCTTTAAAAAAAAATAGGGGACATGAAGAGACTGACACATTTAACAAAACTGTAAACTTAAAAAACACTGTCAGGTAGATCAGTGATGAATGCATCATATGAATGAGTGCAGAGAGCTGTTGGTGTGAGGAAAACACTAAACATACACAAACCAGTTTGAAGAACCTGGAGGAGGAAGAGGAGTGGACCCCCTCTAGATTCTGACTTCATGAATGTTAATTAAACCGTTTTGTCAGAGATACATTTGAGTCCAGAGAAGCACATGTTAACAATTCAATGGTGCCATTCACTATATAGTGAGTTGAAGAGGCAGACCGATCTCCATCATGGTTTTCTTTTGAGTGTTATAGTCAGTCACAGTCTAGAACAAAATGATGTTCTTATTCTACATAAACTATAAACAGACTATATAAAACAATTCCATTAAATGAATAATTTAATATTTCATTTGATATTTTCGTCATATCCAAATATGCTGTGATGATTGCTGGGCAGTGTTAGGCAAGTTACTTCCAAAATGTAACACATTATATATTAGTAGTTACTGTCATTTAAAAGTAATTAGTTACATTACAATATTACTGTCTCTGAATTGTGATGTGTTACACTACTTTTGAGTTGCTTATCAACTGCTTATCAATAAAACAAAGGCCAATTTGCCAAGAAATGGCTAATACATAGGCTACCAAACAAAGGCTGGTAAAATTTAAATAACTTATAGCTAGAACTCTAGCTGATGACCACATTTTTCAAGAATACTAAAAATAAATCAAACACACATAAGAAAATTGAAAATAAAAAATGAAGGCTAAACAGGAAACCTGTTATAGCCAAATAGCCTATACAACAGAGGTAGCATACAGCCAAAGAAGGCTGGTAAAATTAACTGAACTATAAAGGCACTTATGGCCTGGACCTTTCCATAGCCTACTTACCTCTGTTTCCACTGACATGGGCACATCAGCCGTGGCATTGGGCTGTACATCAAAGGAAAAAAAGTCATCCTCGCTGGTAGCAGCAGGTTGAGGGGCATCGGGCATCAGGGCTGTAGGCTCTTCTGTTGTTAGGGAGCGGCACTCCGTTGTGAGGAGGAACTTGATGTGGTCTCTTCTGGCTTCTTCTTTTACCCAGCGCAGCTTGAACTTTGGCAGGGAGACAGCAGCCAGAAGTGCATCCTTGGAATCAATTGTGGTGGCAAATCGAGTTTTGATTGCTCCCACAATAACCTCAGGCAGCCCAGTGGTCATTTGTGATAGGCCATTTTTCATTACTAAGGTTTTGGCCATCAGAACTTCTAGCGTTGGTTGAAGCGTTCCATAAAAACAAGTGTCCTCACCCTGTAGGATGTCCAGTGCGACTGTGAAAGGCTTCATAATGGCTCAACATTCCTTGAGAAACTGGTATTCCCTGTCGTTCATACATTTAATCTGAAGCTGTGTGCAGAGGCTATTGATGTCAGTCAGGGGCATTTCTGTGATCCGAGCATAGGCGTTATAGAATGAGTTCCACCGTGTTACTGTGGGGACAATCAACTTCCTATCACTGACCTCTTCCAGGCACTCTGATGCGACTGTGGAGCGACTGGCCTTTGTCCACAGCGCTGAACATTTGGCTGTAGCACTACGATACACAGCCCTAGATTCTGGATTAGATACCAGCCAATTAACAACCTCATTGTTCGCAATTAGATTAAGTGTTTGGGCTGCGCATCTATGGTGGGGAGGCAGTACACATAGCCCATGCTGAGTATCATCATCGGCAGTAAGCACACTGTGAAGGTCTGTGAACTCCACCTCGCCATCACCCTCCACCTCCTCCTCGGACTCCACTTGCTGCTGCTGATGCTCCTTGAACGCCTTCACAAAGTTACTCCCATTGTCCGTCACACATGCAGTCACTTTATCGTTGGTCAGTCCATATTGAGAAAAAATGTCCTCTAGCTCTGTTGTAATTGCGTCGTATGTGTGTCGACCCCTAAATCTTTTACAAGCTATCGCAGCCTTCTTTCATGTCAAGGCATCTGCATCGATCCAGTGCACAGTCACCCCCATGAAACTTTTGTTGTTGGCACTCCATATGTCTGCTGTTGTTGATACATACTGCTGGGCATCCAGTGTTTTCTTCAGCTCCTTTTCCATGTCAGCATCTGCCTTATCCAAATCTTTGGCAAATGTTTTTCTGTCTGGCAGTACATGCTGAAAAATGAAGATAACTCCATGTTAAACTCATGCTGTGTTTAAATGGGTTAATTATATATGGATACTGGTACAGGGGTTCAAGTAAAAAAAAGAAATCCTGAGCCTGAAGTGCACAGATTCACTTCTCTTCAACAACAGCATGTGCTTTGCACCATTTATTTTCAAATACTATATGTGAAAATACTTTACGTAAACAGTAACAGTGCAATGGCTTTCAACACAACTGTGAACAATACTGCAACACTATAATTACAAGTTATGTGTTTGAGTAAAAAGCAGCTGAGACATTCACCCTCTGCCCAAAACACTTTGAATATCTCCAGTCCTCCTTAAGGCCCCCCCCCCCCGATAAGCCCAGTCTGCTATGATTGGTCAGCTCACACAGGTACAGCTCTCTGTCATATTATGTTTCTCCGGTCAGCTGTGCGGTGTTTTTAGCTGCCAGCTAGCGGCATTTCTACTGTGACTGTCTCTACAAAAATCACTTCTAAACCAAAAACTTCTCCACCGCACATTTAAGAGCAGGAATCTGATCTGTATGAGCCTCAGTCTCAGCCATACGCCGGCACGGTGCCAGAATACTACCGGTATATACATTAGCGTTATGTCGCTGTTTAGGTTGCTGTTTGTAATAATAACACGCTAGATAGCTGCATGACCCAGTGATCTATACTATACTGTATATGAACCACTCTCTATGACAACGTTAGCTTACATTGTCATTGCTGGCGTTGGTGGGGATTTTGCAGACAAACTTTTTAAAAGCTGGTGAATTCACTGTTGACAGAGGCAGCATATCCTCCACCACATACTCTGCCACCTGTCTCCTCACTTCTCTTGGTTCAAGTAGCACGGCAGACCGAGAGAAACTTAATTTCTGCCTGCATCTCTCTCTGTCAACTTGGTGTTAGCGTGGCACCGGTCCAGGTGTTTCTTCAAGTTGCTGTTTTTGGATGTAGAAAGTTCCCTCGGTGTCGCACTCGCACACAGATTGCACTTGACAATAATGTTCTTGTCCTTTGATGTTGAATCTGTCTCTGTCATCTTAGCGAATTCCTTCTTCTTCTTCTTCTTCTTGTTATTTTACGGCGGTATTAGCGACAGGAACAAGAAGTACTCTTATTCGCTGTATTTTTCTCTGTCTCTTGCAGAGTCGCGGTGTTGGTGAATTCTTAAAAAACAACACATCTCAGGTTAAAATGCATTGTAACGCGCGTTACTGAGATTTGTAACGGGTATAAAATTACCGAAATTTTATTAGTAATGCGTTATATTACTGCGATACAGCAAAAAGTAATACATTACTGTAATTGTGTTACTTTTGTAACGTGTTGCTCCCAACACTGTTGCTGGGTAATAATGTGATCATGTCATGTAGCTTGTTACGGCCAAAATCTGGTGGTGAGCACAGTGCACCTCTCTGATGAATGAGCGATTCAAAATGCCTTTCAAGATAGATAGATAAATACTTTATTCATCTCCTGGGGGAAATTCAGGAGTGTCCCATAGCTCACAAGTTAGAAAAAAATAGAACAAACATAGAAAACAAAATATCAATATTAATTTAATTAATTTCAAGCGGAAGTCAAAACTGATAGGATAGAAAGGAACAGGAAGAGAGGGTAGCAAAGCTCCCTAAAATAGACTATTTTGGTTTCAAAATCAGTCAGCAGCCCACAGTTGACCCCCTGCCCCTTCCTAGCAGTAATGCAGCGGTTCAGCCTGCGCTTCAACAGCCATGCAGCAGGTAACAGGATAGAAGCTGTAACGTTGGCCCTAAATAATCATAACATTAGGCTAGATATACATCTCAAGAAGAGTTATACATACATTTTGTTACAATCTAACACATTGTTGCACGATATATAGCCTAAAAGTGTGTGTGTATGTGTGTGTGTGTGTGTGTGTGTTTGTGTGTGTGTGTGTGTTCGTGTGTGTGTGTGTGTGTGTGTGTGTGTGTGTGTGTGTGTGTCTTTTAAAATAATTTTAAAAGGTGAAATTAAGTAACAATTTAAAATCAACTAAACTCAGGAAAGGCTCGCCAGTAAAAGTTTGTTTTAAGAAGGGACTTAAAAGAGATGACTGATTCGGCTGACCTGATCTCCTAGATGCTAAAACAGGAGTGATGTGGTTATGCTTTCTGGTTCTGGTTAAAAGCCTGGCAGCTGAGTTCTGTACCAACTGGAGATGATCTTTAGATTTTTGGATCAGGCAAGTAGAAAGGCTGTCACAGCAGTCAAGACTTGATGAGATAAAAGCATGTAAAATCGTCTTTGTGTCTTTAACAGTTAAAATTGATGTAATTTTTGAGATATTTCTGAGCTGATAAAAACAAGACTGTACAAGCTTTGTTGTGTGCTGCTCAAAATGTAAGTTGCTGTCGAATCAGAAACCCAGATTTTTGGCAGCAGGGTTGATATGGTTTACTAGGGGACCAGCAGATGGCGGTATTTGCTTAGTAAGGTGCTGTGGTCCAATTAAATTGATCTCAGTCTTGCAGAAGGTTACTTGACATCCAGCTCTTAATCTCAGACAGGCAGTTTTTAACAGAACTCGGCATACCTTGGTCTAGAGATTTAATGGGCAGGTACAACTGCGTATCATCAGCATAAAAATGAAATAACACACCCTGTTTATTTATGATATGCCCTAAGGGGAGCATGTATAGGCAAAATAAAATGGCCCCCGAGACGACCCCTGCGGCACACCATATTTCACACTAGAGAAGGCTGAAGCAAAGTTATTAACAGACACACAGCACTTTCTATTGGACAGATACAATTTAAACCAGTTTAATGCTGTACCAGAAACCCTGACCCAGTGCCTTAGTCTGTTTAACAGGATGTTGTGATCAATTGTGTCTGTAATTATAAGGACATTTTTCACCTTAAGAAAGGTAGTCTCGGGGCTGTGAAATTTCCTGAAACCTGATGAAGTTTTCCAAAAATGCAATTATTTTCCAGCACATCGAGAAATTGTTTTAACACAATCTTTTCTAAAATCTTGGAAATAAAAGGCATTTTGGAAATTGGCCTGTAGTTCTGAAGCAGGGAGGGGGTCTAGTCCAAGTTTTTTCAGCAGTGGATGTACTCAGGTAGTTTTAAAATAGTCAAGGACCCAACCCTTGGACAGAGAACTGTTAAAAATTGAAAGCAGCCAGGGTCCGACAGAGTCCATTCCTTTGAGTAAAAACGTGGTTGGTATCACATCAAGAGGGTTGGAAGCACTGGTGTAGTGCAGAGTATACGGAGTATGCCCACTTATAAATCTCCTCTGATTCACACCATTGATTGACTGACTATATTCAGTAGTATGCTGCATTTTGTTATTAGGATGGTGAAGGGATCACCCTCCTACTCTGTCTCTGCTTTGCAAGTACGTGCTAACTTAATCTGTGAGAATAGTCTTACATGTCATTGTTTATAACAGAGGCTGTTTATCCTCTGCTGGACGGACACTTAATAAAAACACTGTGGGTAAAAAGAGTATACCCACTTCTTTAGGCACCACTACACCACTGGTTGGAAGACACTCTTGTATGTGATACTTTTTCTAAAAGTTCAGCTGAAGTAAATGGATAAAACTGGAACTCTATCTTGAGGGTGAAGGGAGTCAGAGCAGCTAACATTTGAGGTAATTGAGGCTCTGATTGACATCACTTTATCAGTAAAATAAGATAAAAAAACTTTTCACAATCTGCGTTGCTGTAAACTGAAGCACTTGGAGGATCTGGATTTACTAGTTGGTTGATTGTCTTGAATAAAATTCTTGGGTTGTGTTGATTGCAGGAGAGTAGTTCAGAAAAGTATTGTGTTTCATTCTTAACCATTCTGTCGTATTGTGTTAAAAAGTCCTTCATGATATTGTAGAGTATTTGAAGGTCAGATTTGTTTCACTTGCGTTCTGCTTTCCTTTTTACAGCTGTGAATATTTTCATTAATCCAAGGCTGCTTTATTGAAATCACATTAGATAGTTCAGAGTCTTATTATAATGTAAAGCCTGTTAAAAATGAAGTAAATGCAAAGATCATTATACATTTGTAATATTGTTTTTAAATGTTTAGATGTCATCTTTAAAGAATAAAAACATCTGCATAGACTGGACATTGTTTGATTTTTCTAAATAACAATTAAAACAAGTAGAACATTTTTTTAATGAGCAAAAATCCTGAACCAAAGCTTTCCCGTTATCTTCTCACATGTTTTTATTTGATTGTATGTAACGAACCCACTGAGATCAAGATCTCTTTGACGACGGTGAGCTGGCCAAGAGGGCAGCAGCTCACGTCATAATAAACATGACATGATTAATAAACAGTTCACAAACAATAAGTTAAGAGCAGACAACAATTACAATGTGCTAATCAGTTTACAGATAAAGTGCAGAAGTTGTGATCACAGATTTCTATTAAAAAAAAAAAACAGACACAGTCCAACGGTCAAACGTTTTCTGTCTTCTACGTTCTCCAAGACGACTAGGGGATGAGGGGAGTAACAATACATTAAAACCCAGGGAATAGAAATAGGAACTAAATATGAGCAAAGTTTAAAAGGATTTATTAACAAACTAAACATGAAGGTGCAACACAAAACAAGCTTCTTCTATAAAACACAAAACAATAGAGAAGCCAATCAATCTTAATCAAACATCAGAAAACTAACAAACGATACAAAGAATAAGGCCTCAATCAAAACACTCCTTCCACAGAAGGATCACAGGTTTTCTCCACGTCAAAGACAAGCACACAGGTAGATGAATGACCCACTGGCAGCCTCCTCTCTCCTGCTCTTTATAGTTTTGCTCCTGATTAGTAATTAGCCACAGGTGTGGCTGGGCACTCTGAGGCTGAGGAGCAACACCTGGGGAGCACACACAGGAGAGAGAGAAAACACAAACACTACACGTAACACCAAAGGCTTCAAGTGAAATGAGATCTTCCAGTTAGAAGTCATTCTGGAGAAAGATCCCTGCAGAGGGATCAGCAAAACTAAACGCTCTTTTCCCGAGGTCAGCGTGGACACGAGGAACAGACAGAGGCGCTGCTTGTCAACAGGCAAGGAAGGCAACTGCTTGGGGCCCCAGGCCAGAAAGGGCCCCCCAAGGCAGACAAACTTAAAACCACAGCAGTAGCTCAAAATGTGCAAATATTGCAATGACAGTAGGAAACCTCCCTAATAGGGCCCCATTTGACAGCAGTCACTCTCGTTGCCCTGCTAAGCCTCTCATGTAGTATTCCTTCATCACAATTAAACCACTAAAGGAAAATGATGAGGAATGATCTGTGTGGGAGTGAAAAAAGAAAGAGGAAGAGTGTCTGAACACTGGCAGACATAATGGTGGTTGGAGGGGCCCCCAATGAATTTCTGCCTAGGGCCCCAACAGACTAATCACCACTGGGAACAGACAGTTTAAAAACCTCCCAGGAACACAAGGCATAGTGTCTCCTTGTTCTTTGAAGGTATGGACATAAATAAGAAGGAACTAAACCAAGAAGAGCTTTATAGATACGACTCAGCCGGTGTGTATACCTGCTACTTTTTTGTTGTAGACAATGTGCAGGACTTTGACTGCAATTTAGATTAAAAACAAGAAACTATTCAATATCAGGTCTAGGACTTTTATTTGTGTTGCCATGGTATCAAGCAATGAATATATGTATCATTTAATTTTTATTAGAATCACCACCTCTTCAACGTTACTTAATGTAACAACCATTTGGGTTCACTTGATCTCTTTTTTTATTCATTGCCAAACTTTAATCAATCAATCAAAGTTTATTTGTAAAGCACAATTATTAAAGGGTAGTTCAAAGGTCAAAGTTTGAGCCGGCAGTCTGATAGTGTTTGTGATAATCTGCTGTCAGATATAAATCAAGAAAGAGAAACATTTTACAGTTCAGAGGAATAAATATTAAACACATAATTTAAACCTATGAAATTAAAATTAAGAAACACATTTTCATAATAATGGCTAATGGCTGATATACCGTAGTCTTCTATTAGGCCTACAGAAAAAGAAAGAAAACATTTTAGGAGCTGGTAGTGGATCTGTGTGGTCATTGTGGAGGATTACTGGGAGTAAATCTGGACAATAAACTGAGACTGGTCCAAGAACATGGAGGCCGTCTACTCTTCTTCCTGAGGAGGCTGAGGTCCTTTAACATCTGCAGGACCATGCTGAGGATGTTCTATGAGTCTGTGCTTTCCAGTGCTATCCTTTCTTTGTTGTGTGCTGGGGCAGCAGGCTGAGGGTAGTGGACTCCAACAGACTCAACAAAATGATCCTGAAGGCCAGCGACGTTGTGGGGATGGAGCTGGACTCTCTGATGGAGCGGTGTCAGAAAGCAGGATGCTGTCTAAGCTGCATGTCCTCTTGGAGAATGTCTCCCACCTCCTCCACGACGTGCTGGTCAGACTCAGGAGCACATTCATGGCATTGGGAGTGAGGAGAAACCTCAATGTCCTTTCAAGGATAAATAAATGTTTGATTGAATGATTGATCCTCCATTATTCATCATTTGTTATTTATTTAAACTTTGCAGTACTTTGAATCTTAAACGGTCAATAATCTGTCCATTACCACAATGTGCAATACTGAAACTACTGAGAAATACTCTCTGTGCTTTAATACATGGATCCATTATTTAATAATCTGCACTTTATACAAAGCTTATTCTTTACTAACATGCTGCTTGTTACATAACTGTAACACTCTTTCTTGTTCTTATTGTTTTATCTCTTATTTAGATTCATTATTTCATTCTGTTTATTTCTCTACATTTCTACTGCTATGTTGTGTGTGAGAGCTACTGTAAGGACCAAATCTAGAAGTATTTCTGATTCTACTTTAAAGATTGAACACAAACTTTAAACGTTCTACTCTTCATGATAAGAGTTCCTTCTTGGGTACATAAAGAGTTTTAAATACATTCATATCAGTGATGAGATCAGTGTGTGTTCACATTAACACCTGTCTATTAACACACAGGAAACAGGCTATGGTTACTGTATCCTGTCTGTTGATACTTAGCTCCGCCTCCTCCCTCCTTCAAAACCTCAGACTCTGCAGAAAACCACACAGCAGCTCCAGCCCAGCTGTCAATCATCAGTCAGCAGCAGGGGCTGATGGGAGTTCTGAGGACCTGTTAGAAACCGCCCGGCTCAGTCTGACCCCGCAGCTCGTCCTGGTTTGGCCTCACTTCTCGTCAGGTTCACCAGAGGAAAACAACAAAATGTTTCTCCTCCCTGCTGTGGCTCTGTGCTGTGTGAGCTCAGGTGAGTGTTTCCAGCCAATCAGGAGCCAACAAACTCAACCTGTAATAAACCAGCCCTGTCTCTGTGTAATGACTTTAACTAAACTGTGGGATTATCCTGATCTGGTTTTAACATTACCTCATCGAGGAGGTAAAAAAAAGTGTTATTAATTGGAGACAGAGCTGAAAAAAAGAACTGTCTCACTAACCTCCATCTGTCTGTTTCTCTATAGCGCTGGCTGCCATGACAACAGAGCTCAAACAGGACAGTTTGTCACTGACCAGGAGAGTTGGAGAAAGTGTCTCCTTCAGCTGTGAACGTATAGACCTGTGTGATTTAATTAATGGTTATGTGTTCTGGTTCCAGAAAAAAGACAACGAAACATTCACAGGGATTCTGTGGATTAATAGGAGTGATGGTGAAGTGTACAAAGATTATTACAATCATCCTCAGAAAGATGATTTCTCAGCTGTGATCAAACAGAACGGTGTTGAGCTGCAGATCCAGAAGGTTAATTCCTCTCATTCAGCCACATACTACTGCTCCTGTTTGTTAACACCCACAGTGAGAAATGATCCGAGCAGGCTGAACAAAAACCAACAGATGAGCAGAAGTCAGATAATGTTTGTGACAGGAAGACAGCAGTAAACCACAGCTCACTGAGTCATTCACCTCCATCACACACAGGATGAACTGAGGGATTATTTTACTGGTGTCTGGATTGATTCTTGATTTTATTTCTTTGTTTTTCTCAATCAGATATTTCAGTAAGGTCATGGTTAGTCCACACTGTGAGGACAAAGAGAGAAGAGCAGAAACACATTGACAAAATAAATAAATACAATAAAATGAAGTCATCACTTTTTTAACATATTTTAGACACATTTCAAAATAACATGTCTTCCTCTGGCTCCAAGGCCAGGGGCAATACAGGATGGATACAATGCATGATGGGTAAGGGGAATGTAAAAAGGCTGTGAGCCAGGTCCAGCCCTCAGCAGGTATTTTGCTTCTTTTCAGCATTATTTTCTGTTGGCATAAACCTTTCCTTTGGCCATCTCAAAATGATAATGACCACATCCAACTCGGGGACTTTAGTCTACATGATGTCACTGCACATATAAAGATACTATCAATCCATAAATAGTGATAGAGGTATGACATTTGACAGGGAGTAACCTGAAACATATGACTAATTAAAAATATAAGATTGAGGGGCTTGCTGCCATTGTGTTTTGAAATGTTTACCACAACATCTTACAAGACACAAAGAAAAACACTGTCCAATTCTCTTCAAACATGCCTACCCTTTTCATGTATTTAAAAACATAACTATATTCATCAGCCCTATTTGAGCCCAAGATGACCTTTCTGTATTCAAAGTGACTTTAGCTGTAACCATGTAATGCATGTTTGAAACTCAATAATCTTTCATTCGACAGCATTTTGTGATTCTTTTATTTCTTATTTAACTTAAGTTAAGGGTACTTTATTCTCTCAATCAATCAACCAATCTTTATTTGTAAAGCGCCAAATCATGTTAACACGTTATCTCGAGACACTTTACAAGAGAGCAGGTAAAAGACCTTACTCATTGTTATGTTACAAAGACCCAGCATTGATCCATCATGAGAACAGAACTTAACAACATTTAGCAAAGTTACAGTGACAAGAATAAACTTCTCTGTTTGAATACCTGCTTTTATTTTGAAAGAAAATAACGAGCTTCCTGTGGATCAAGGTTACAAAATGAACTTAACAGCTGAACTGTGAAAAAGGGAAATGTTTGAAGTCACATGGTGGATATTACTTTTGCCTCATCAACTGAGCCGTGTAGTTCTTTAAGTAAATGAGACATTCAAAGGCGCAGTGGAGTCGTTCTTTTCCATCACTGAGGTTACAGGGAGATGCTGCAGAGTGTACGCCTAAAGGGACAAAGTAGTTCACGCTTATTGAAAATGAATTCATTAATTTCAGTCCCTAGGGCCCTGTTTTTACAGACAGAGTTTTCAATACAAACCAATGGAGTTCAGTGTTTTCAGTGCTCAGCTCCCTGAGTGCTAAAATGTTTGTTTGTTCACAGCGCTCTTAGTTAAAAACAGTACAAACCTTTGGAGCAGCTCGTTAATGTCACTTCTCCCTCACCGGCCAATCAGAAACAAGACGGGGCGGGACTTAAAACAACAGCTTTGTCAATAACAGTGACGGAGGAGACTGACTCGTCTTTTCGAGGGTACAATTTCCAGAAGAAGAGCTGTGGCTGATGCCAGTACACCACTCCTTTACATGGTTTTCATGTTTTCTTGAGGATATTTCATTGAATTAAAGCAAATATCAAGCACTCAGAGCTATCTAAAACACACCTAAAGGACATCACAGACCTAGTAACAATGGGCCTCATTCACCAACCGGTCTTAAGAACAATTCTGGACTTTACTCACTTACAAAACTTTTTAGCAGATTTTGGATTCATCAATGTTTTTTTGTTCTTTGGTAAGAACAGAAGTTATGAACACTTAAGAACACTCTATACGCACATTTGAGTGTTGACTGGCCGGGCAAAATGATGGTTATTGTATTTCATTTAAATAGATAATATTATAGGGTTTACATCAGCCTACAATATGTTGTTGAATAAAGAATGAAATATTTAATAAATATTTTATGATTCACTTGATACAACTGTTACGCCCCACCGTAAAGGCGGCCCTACGGGGCTAACAGCAAACCATACATTGACCCATTAAAAGACACTAACCACCTTAACAAAAGTCAAAACAAAGGGATTTATTACAAAATGACACACTAAATGATAACAACGATCAAAAGAGACAACAGACGATCCCTGACTGAGCAGCACAGCAGTCCCAACTCAAAATGCCTCTCCTCTCTGCAGCCAGCACTGGCCTTTTAAGCACTGAGGCCAGGTGTACCTCGTTGTGCAATTAGTAGCTTCACCTGGGCTGGAGACAACAGAAGGGGAGAAGGGACACAGGGCACAGGGAAACACACAGCTGTAACACAACAGTGGTCTTTTAAAATAAATAATCTACACATGACACTTCAATTCACATGAATTATGTTTATTGAATCCCATGTGTCTTTTTTATTGTCCATCCATCCATCCATTTTCTTCCACTTATTCGAGGTCGGGTCGCGGTGGCAGCAGGCGCAGGAAGTCAACCCAGACTTCCCTCTCCCCAGCAACACTTTCCAGCTCCTCCTGAGGGATTCCAGGGCGTTCTGACCCCCAATTCACACATACTCCGTGCATGCCGTGGTCCGTCAGCACCATGGTTTTGCTCCGTCAGACCATTCACACTGGATCCATTTCTGGGACGTCAGCGCAGCGGAGCGCAACCATGACACATCACAGGAGAACTACAAGATCCCGCGGGAATAAAGAGAAAAACATGCAAACAACATGTTGCTTTGTCTTTCTGATGATGAAATGTTCATTCTGTGCCTGTTTTGACGTTATGTTGATAAAGTGATGAAAAATACGATCGGGAGTCTGTATATTGTGTTTTATTTTGAAATTGACCGGATGCTCTGTGCGTTTCCTTGTCTGACTTCCTGTCCGTCTGTCATATTCTGTCCAGCTTGACGCCTGCCTGCAGCGTACTCCGGTGAAAATAGACTCGCTGCGTATTTGAAACAAAGCAGAGCGTAGTGCCGTTGGTGGCGCGCGCCGGAGATGGACCGCAGCAATAAATGAGAATAAATCAGAATAAATCATGAGTTTGAGGCACTTACGCCCCTTTTTCCAGCACACCAGACACTATTTCTATCGATGGAATCGGTAAAGCCCTTGCCGGGGAAGGTTTTTGGAAATCCCTCGGGCATTGTAATCCAATTTTGAAAGCTTGACCAGCCTCTATAAAGATGACAGGCCATTAAAAAGAAATATCTCTTCCTTTATATCTGGACGACTCCAGTGCTTCAGAAGTAAATGAATGAGGGATTTTGTGTTTTCATCATTTGTGAGGAAATCTTTCCAATCTGCAGCTTGATGAGGATTCAGACCATTAACTAGAAACCATTCAGCATTTCCTCTACGATCTCTCTCAGCTGGCTGATTTGGTTGAATAAAGATGGTAAGTATCTGAAAACTGTTAGAGCTGCAGCCGGTAGACTTCTGAAGATGCGGTCTGAATTGGTCTTCATTGTCTGTGGCACATATTTCTGATAGAATGAGGAGTTCCCATCTTGAATAATGTCTCACTGGCTAGGACAAAGGAGCTATGTGTTGTCAGCATCTTTTATCATGTAGTTCATCCCTCGGGCTTTGTTGTTTTTTACAAAGAAGACATTGTGGAGATGATATATGGTGTCAGAGTAAGGGGGATAGTGTTGTAGTTTGAAAGATTGAATCATAACAGAAACACACAATCTGGACAGCAACAGGCACAAAGCAATAAGTATCTAACCTCTGAATTTAGCCAGGTCATAATGTCATGTTCTGATACACGTACACACATACCCATCCACCCTTTCCTGGTAAGAGATCAGTTGTCTGGCCAAGAAACTTCTAGGAAATGCTCTTTATACAGCACACATGTTGTAATTGCCCAGTGTGATGATTGCTCATAACGGGATGATTGGGATGCTATAAAAGAACTGCTCTGAGAGAAATACACAGATCCTCCATTCACAAGCCGTACGTCTCTGTCTGATTGTTCAAGAGCATTTACTCTTCTACAATAGCACATCAGCTCAGAGATGCTAATTTGTGACCTAAGCAGCTGTGATTTGATTAATACCTGAAATATAAACCCATTAAACTGGATCACTTTCTGGTTTGATGCTGTGGTGTAAGCCTTTGTTTTGTGTCTATGTCTTTTGATAGATTAAAGAAAATACTTTTTGAAAGAAGTCGATGACGGATGAACTCCTTCAGCACATCATAGTGTTCCTCTTCTGGTATAGCTGCTCCTGGAGACAAACTTATCAAGGTCTTAGAAGTCTCAAGCTGAAATGGGTGGATACAACTCTCACAAGCCTCTGTTGGTGCTGGACTTGCTTTTCAGACTTTCTCATTTCTCCTGGAGTTAGATCTCTTTGTTGATTTTCTGAATGCTCACCTGGCCACTTGTCATATCCCACATTGCTTCTAGAAACTCTCCATTAGCATTGGCAGTTAGGATATGACATTGGCCGTCTTCATAATTGCTGGTGATTCAACAGATTGCAGCAGAATATTTCCTGGAACTTGATTTTGACTTGAACCATTTCATCACTGCTCTATTGTTTTGTCCGTGTGGCAGCCGTTTCCTGGGAAACTGACTGAACAAGCATGCTAAAGTTTCTCTGAGCCAGGATGAGCCTCAGACAGTGGCGTCATTAGGCCTATTTTAGGGGGGCTGAAGCCCTTCATAGTATCATAAATCTGTCAGTTTCCCTTCACTTCATAGTGTAAGGTAGAGAGAGTCCCTTCAGTGCGTTGTTATCCAATCCATTCCACTTGTTCATATAGAGAACGTCCACATCACTGAAACTCCAGTCCATGTTCTCCCTGCGACCTTGCTTGCACTCGGTACCTGCAGTGTGTGTGTACCTTGAAGCACACAGAGCCGACTAGAACAGCACGAGTAGAAGAACGTGAATGAAGAAGAATGGATATAAGAAAGTTTTTCAAGAAAGTAAGTATTCATCACTGCTGGTAGTAACAATTAGTTAGCTCCAGCCCCCAGCTAACAGCAGAAAGTCCCATGTATTTAATGAACCAAGTGCTCCCTGTTTGACAAATAAAAACCTAGCTTGCACACCAGTGGCGTCATTAGGCCTATTTTAGGAGGGCTGAAGCCTTAATTCAACTCATTGTGTTTCAATGTATCTTGAAGGGTCAGGCAGAAGGAGATGCTGAGGGAGAAAAAGATCAACAGGCAAGGTGAAGTCAGAGAGAGCAAGGGGATCCAGAGATGGATCAAGAGGCAGAGGAAGATCAAGTTATCACAGAGAGAGAAGGAGAGCAAACAGACCAAGAGAGTGAAAATGATGAAGCAGCTGCTGCAACTCACTCCACTACAGGGTTTGATTTAGGTGACAAAGACACAGAGCCCAGACAGATAAAGCTGAAGAGCTACCCACAAGATAGTTTTGGTATGCAGAAGAGAGCATTTCACCACAGCTGGTTTGAAAAGCACAACTGGTTGGAATATTCAGTCACCCAGAATACAGCTTTCTGCTTCCCATGTAGAGTGTTTGGCAAAAACATCAAACATGATAGTTTGGTCAGTCGTGGTTGCAAGAACTGGAAGAAAGCTTTAGTCATCTTTGGCAAGCATGAGATGGCACAAACACATAAGGACAGTGTTGTTGCATGGAAAAGCTACCAGGCAACTAGCAAACAGGGAAACGTTGCACAGATGATAGCATCTGCAAATGTGAGTGAGATAGTAGAGAGAAGAGAGTATCTCAGGCAGGGCTGGACTGGGACCAAAAAATGGCCCTGGCATTTTTGGCCATGGCGGCCCACCATGATTATTTATATGATATGTGGAGTCACAGGACATACCAGAGGACATAGGTGTAAAGTAACGGATTACATTTACTCACGTTACTGTAATTGAGTAGTTTTTTGCTGTACTTACTACTTTTTAAGTCGTTTTTAAAATTTGTACATTTACTCTTACTTAAGTAGGTTTTCTGTTAAATATTGTAATTCTCTACATTTTAAATCACATCTGTGACTGAGTAAAAAAAAAAAAGAGAGAGAGAGAGAGAGAGAGAGAGAGAGAGAGAGAGAGAGACAGAGAGAGCGAGAGAGAGAGACAGAGAGAGACAGAGAGAGAGAGAGAGAGAGATTTGATTTTTAAACAGACCTTTTTTTTTCAGTCTTCTTACTGTTCAACAATAATATACATTCCTAAAATTCACAGATGACTTTCACAAAATAAACAGATGTTACATCAGCACATGTCCATGAACTAACTGATCGTGCTCTACAGAGCACAGCACACTGTCATGAGTCCACACTGACTGGAAAGTCTCCAGGTCCTGATTTGCTCTGTAGAAGCTGAAGTCCAAAAACAACCTGGATTTTAACATTTTTACAAACAACAGCTTCACATCAACAACATCGTCTGGCTCCTCCACCTTCCTCCTCCTACTCACGTACACGGCCATCTTAGCCTGACCAAGGACAAAGTTTATCAGCTGACATTTGTGTTTGTGTTGTCGAGTGTATTTAAAACCACAAATAAAAACCTGCTTAGTAAAAAACTCTTTAAAACCACTAAAAACCTTCTCCAGAAGGTCAAACAGAGGTTTCAGCCACCTGCACTGTAAAAAACAGTGAAACACCGTCTCCCTGTGCACACAGAAAGGACACTGATCAACAACATTCACATTAAGAACAGAGATAAAAGAGTTCACAGCAATGATTCCATGCAGGATTCTCCACTGGAGGTCTGCATGTCTCTTACACAAGGGGGGTTTGTACAAAGACTCCCAGGAGGGTCTAAACTCAGGAGCTAGCCCCAAATAAGTCCTCCAGGGGGTGTCACTGCGTGCGTTCAGTGTCTTTTTATTCAAAGTCTTAACAATCAGTTTGTAAAGAGTTTTTCCTGCAGCATCACTAAAAGAGCAGCCTGCAGCGTTGGCCAGTAGAGGACCAGAACAGTCCTTCAGGTCTGCAGACAGAGTGAACTCAGGAAACGGGTCAGTTTGGTCGGGCAGCAGAGAACCGTCCCCATAGTCCGACATCAGAGACATCTCTTGTCCTGTCAGCTGATGTCTCCAGTGATTCAGCAACCGATCAACGACTCTGGTCGACCTCACCCCCAGACGAGCAGCCAGACCAGCAGGACAGTCCAGCTGAGGTCCCGTCAGCTCCACCACCTGCTCCAGAGTGGAAATCCTGGCACTGCAGAACTTTCCGGACAGGCTCGGTCCAGCCCAGTCAGGAAGATGAAAACGACCTCCAAACAGTACAGGCTCTTTAAGCAGCCAGTACAAAGAGTGGGAGTGTCCCTGTCTCTGCCTGTTCACCAGACTCCACACGTTAAAAACACTTTGATAAAATCCAGTGACAGAGGAAATGTTCACTTGCTGTAAATCCATTAAAAACAGAGACGAGCTCAGCCCCAGTTCTCCAAACCGCTGTAGAAGACAGCAGGCCAGCGGTCTCCAGACCAGGTCTGCAGGCCCAGGGAGTAGTCTCTGGAGGAACTGCAGGTGGAGAGTAGCCCCCCTGCTGCCCAGGTGAACTAGTCCATGTCCTCCTTCCTCTTTAGGGAGGAAGAGCACACTCTGAGGAACCTGTCCCAAAAAAATCAACTAACACTCTTTGAATGTTACACAGGAGAGAGGACGGAGGGTCGATACAGGTCAGTCTGTGCCACAGGGCAGAGGAAACAAGATTATTGGCCACAAGTACACAACCTTTAAAAGACATCTTTGGCAACAGCCACCTCCATTTATCAAGACGTCCTTTTACTTTTTCTAAAACACCCTCCCAGTTTTTACTGACAAATGTTTCATTCCCCAAAAACACTCCCAAATATTTAAAACCTCCTGACTTCCAAAAGAGGCCTCCAGGCAGACTGAGCCGACCCCTCAGCTTCTCTCCCACCACCACTGCTTCACTTTTCAACCAGTTCACTTTGGCAGAAGATATCGACCCAAACAAAATCACAGTTTCTTTTAAAACATCGGTATCTCTCTGCTGGTTGACAAAAACAATGACGTCATCAGCATACGCTGACAATTTAAAACTGACTTCAGAGGCAGGAAAACGAACACCAGAGAGACCTGACCTCAGTCTGTGAAGCAGGGGTTCGATGGCTAAGGAATATAACATTCCAGATAATGAGCAGCCCTGCCTCACCCCCCTCTGTACACTAAAAGGAGCACTCAGGCCTCCGTTGATTTTTAGCACACTTGCAATGTCACGGTACAAAACCTGGATCTTAGCTAAGAAACATGGGTTGAACCCAAAGGCGGTCAGAGTCCGCCATAGATACTGGTGTTCAACCCGATCAAAAGCCTTTTCCTGGTCTAGTGAAATCAGACCAGTGTCTACAGCCAATGAACCAGAGACTTCCAAAACATGCCGAATGAGAGTGATGTTATCACTGATGAGCCTGCCGGGCACACAGTAGGTCTGGTCTGTGTGGATGATCGACCCCATCACCTGCCTTAGTCTGGATGCCAGGACCTTAGACAGGATTTTATAGTCTGTGCAAAGTAATGACACTGGTCTCCAGTTTTTTAGATCCTGAAGGTCGCCTTTCTTTGGCAGCAGAGTGATGACTGCTCTCCTGCAGCTCAGAGGCAGACGACCGCTCTCCAAACTGTCTCTTAAAACCTCCAGGAGATCCTCTGCCAGCACACTCCAAAACACTTTATAAAAGTCAACAGGAAGGCCATCAATACCTGGAGCTTTTCCATTCTGCAGACTCATGACTGCAGAGTAGAGTTCAGACAGAGACAGCTGGGCCTCAAGCTTTGTGTTGTTTTCAGCGCTGACTTGAGGAAGACCAGTGTAGAAAGACTCACACACCTCTGGACAATCAACGAACTCACTTGTGTACAGATCCTTATAAAAACCAGCTGCATGTTTTCTGATCCCAGCAGAATCTGAGATCGATTGTCCACTGTTTGACTGTACAGAGTGAAAGATCTTCTTCTGTCCACTTTTCTTCTCCAGACCAAAAAAGAACTGAGACGGAGCATCCATCTGGGTGACATCCAGGAACCGAGACCTGACCAGAGCCCCCTGTGCTTTAACGCCCAGCAGGTTGGCTAAAGCCGACTTTTTAGATTTTAGGGAAGCTAAATGTCCCTGATTTCCTGTGGCATCAACTAAACCCTGTAGTTCTACCACTTCAATCTCTAGCTCTCTCAAAGATCTGCTAATGTCCCTGGTGACATTGCGAGTGTACTGCTGACACAACTGTTTAATCTTTTTCCAAAGTCCCACCACTGCTGAATGGTTTTAAAATCAGACTTGAGCTGTCTGTGAGTGACCCAAAAGTACTCCAGTGCAGACTTAAAAGCTTTATCGTGCAGCAGTGTGGTGTTAAAATGCCAATACGCACTTTGAAGTCTGACATTCTTAATAAAAACAGAACAATAAACGAGACAGTGATCAGTGAAGCCTACAGGGACA
Organism: Labrus bergylta; assembly: GCF_963930695.1. Taxonomy (NCBI): domain Eukaryota; kingdom Metazoa; phylum Chordata; class Actinopteri; order Labriformes; family Labridae; genus Labrus; species Labrus bergylta. The sequence goes on along the minus strand of NC_089198.1, from coordinate 30,128,640 downwards.
ATAAGACACTCTTTAAAAACATTCATGTTGTGTTTAAAACAATAAAAGCGATCCAACCTGGCCAGAGATAAAACATTGTCTTTAGAGTGACTCCATGTGTACTGTCTGTGTGTGTGGTGTAAACTCCTCCACACATCCAGCAGCTCGTGTGTTTCTAAAAACTGTCTGAGTCTGTGTGAGGAGGCGCTGTGAGGCTCTTGGTGGTTTCTATCTAAACCTGGGTTTGCTGTACAGTTAAAATCCCCCCCCCCAAGAATAAATACTCCCCTGTATTGCACTTTTTAACAGTGTCACACAAAACACTCAACACACCCAACCTGTCCACAGCGTGACATGGGACATACACATTAATCAGAGTCATTTTTACATTTTCATACTGCACTCTAATTTTCAATAAACAGCCTTCAATGACCTCCTCTACTTCACACGAAGCAGGCAGAAAGCCTCTAGAAAAAATAAAGCCGACTCCTCCACTACAGGTGGACTTATGGCTGAGGATCACCTCCCCAGGCCACTCCTTCCTCCACTGACACTCGTTCTTAGAGTCACTGTGTGACTCCTGAAACATTAAAATATCTAACTTTTTGAACTCCATCAGTTGAAATAGTGCAGCTCTTTTTGCATCATCTCTCGCTCCATTTAAATTTAAGGTGCCAATTTTAAATTCACACATTGAGAGATAGGAGTTTAAAAAAGAAACAAGATAAAAACACAACAAGAGGAAAGAGATGAGACACAGTCTAAACATCATCATCGTTGATTTGTGCTTTCGCTTTCCCGATCAGTTTTTTGAGACGAAAGATCTCTTGACCTGTGAGGCCGTCGTCCCCAAAAGCACTGGAGCTCCTAGTTAAAGGCCGAGCTGAACTTAAAAAACACTTCAGGTATGGAAAGAAATCCTCTAAATTGAGCAGCCTGAGGCCCTTGGTGTCCTGTAGAAACTTTTTAATGTGAGCTGAGGTGTAAGTGACTGGACCTTCTTCTTGTGTGGACATGAGCTCACTGTCACTCTCTGCTCTTCCTGCTCCTGTCTTTCTGTCCTTCACTGCTTTAGTACTGCCCTGAAAGCTTTCACTCTTCCTTTTCTGAGAAATCTTTAATGACTCTTCATCAGACATATCCTCATCTTCAACATAATCAACACACACACTATTATCACTTTCCTGACTTACCTCCTGACTTTCACTGATCAAACTTTTTTCTTTCTCACTTAAATCACATTCAGTTCTCTCCTTTTCTTTGTCTCTCTGTTTACTGTTCTTTACCTGGCCCTCATCACTGACCACTGACAGCTCTTCTACATCAGACACTTGACTTTTCTGAGGCCCAGCAGCAGCTCTGTCTGAAAGAACTCCGCTAGGACCCGGTACAGCGGCCTCAGCTCCGCCGAGCACCGCGACAGCTCCGCCGAGCTCCGTGGCGGCAGCATCGAACGGTGCCGCGTCTGCAGCCGCAGCCGGCCGGGGGTCACAGCAGCCGGCCCGGGGGTCACAGCAGTCGGCCCGGGGGTCACAGCAGCCGGCCCGGGGGTCACAGCAGACGGCCCGGGGGTCACAGCAGCCGCCGTGACCTCAGCAGCCGGTGCTGCCTGAGCATTTCCCCGCACATGAACATTTTTTTCCGGGCATGAGCGGATTAAATGTCCCTCTCCACCACACCCAAAGCACTTCATGGTCGCTGATGTTGCGAACACCATGTAATTAAAACCATCGACTTTGAAATTAAAAGACAAATTAAGATCATCTTAATTGTTTTTCATGACCATGAAAACTTGTCTTCTGTGACAAACAACGTGTTTGAGCAGGGGGGACTTGCATCCCAGAGACACCATCTTAACCTGGGACACTACCTGCCCATACCTGCACAGCTCTTTAACCAACATTTCATTTTTAATGAACGGGGGGGCGTTAGAGATGGTGACTTTGATCAGGGTTGATCAGGGGGAGAACAGAGGTGAAAGTGTCCTTAATGACTACACCTTGTTCGACTACATCGTTCACTTTAGCCGTGCTATCTAAAAAAATAACGATGGCCCCGTTCATGCGGGAGGCAGACCTCACGCTGCCGTAACCCACCACCTCTCCAACCGCTAAACTAGCCTCCTCCACCGAGCAGCTGACAGCCTGCACCAACTTCACTGCATGTCGGCGTGTCAGCTTCTCAAAGTCCAGCTCCATGTCTACGACGGGCATGCTGCCCAGCCGAGCTGGTAAACAAACAACTAAACAACAACAAACTACTAAACACTAACTGTCTTAAAGAAAGAAAGAAAAATAACACACAACCATTCAAAAGTTTGAAACTCACGACGAAGCTCACGCTGCCACTCACAATCCACTCACTCACCATCCACTCAGAGAGAGAGAGAGAGAGAGAGAGAGAGAGAGAGAGAGAGCGAGAGAGAGAGAGACAGAGAGAGAGAAAGAGGGAGAGAGCGAGAGAGAGAGAGACAGAGAGAAAGACAGAGAGAGAGAGAGAGACAGAGAGACAGAGACAGAGAGAGAGACAGAGAGAGAGAGAGACAGAGAGACAGAGAGAGAGAGAGAGAGACAGAGAGAGAGACAGAGAGAGAGAGAGACAGAGAGACAGAGAGAGACAGAGAGAGAGACAGAGAGAGAGACAGAGAGAGAGAGAGACAGAGAGAAGATTTGCCTTTAATTAAAAAAACTTTGAGATTAATATCCTCTCGTCCTTTTTTCATAACACACGAGAGATGTGTTGTTAAAAAAAGTAACTAAGTAACTTTTACTCAAAGTACATTTTAAACGAGTTACTTTTTACTTTTACTTGAGTACATTTTTAAACTGGTACTTTTACTTGTAATTTTATCAAAGTAACAGTACTTTTACTTGAGTAGAATATATTAGTACTCTTTACACCTCTGCCAGAGGATGTATGCGATCTGGCGACATGGTGGCACTAAAAACAGCCAGATCCAACCTGAACCGTGCCATAAAAGTTGCAAAGCGTGCTCACAGTCAGAAAGTGCAGGACTTCTTCAAGGACCCCACGAACACCAGACGAATGTGGCAGGGCATACAAGTCATCACAGACTATAAAGCTACTCCTCCCCCCTGTGACAACAACATCAACGACCTCAACGACCTCAACAACTACTTTGCAAGGCTTGAGGCACTCAACACCACTCCAGCGAGGAAATCTATTCCTCGCTCCGATGAGCAGCCAATGAGCCTGGACACAGCTGATGTCCGGAGAACCCTGAGGAGAGTGAACACCCGGAAAGCAGCGGGCCCTGACCACATACCGGGACGGGTGCTTAAGGAATGTGCTGACCAGCTGGCTGGGGTTCTCACAGACATCTTCAACACCTCGCTGATCCAGGCTGTGGTACCATCATGTTTAAAGACTGCTACAATTATACCAGTGCCTAAAAAATCCACAATCTGCTCACTCAATGACTACCGCCCTGTAGCACTAACCCCCATTATGATGAAGTGCTTGGAGAGGCTGGTAAAGGACCACATTGTCTCCAGACTTCCCCCCACATTCGACCCGTACCAGTTTGCTTACCGCCCTAACCGCTCCACAGAGGATGCCATCTCCTCTGCACTCCACCTGGGCTTAAAACATCGGGAAGAGAAGGACACACATGTGCGGATGTTGTTTCTGGATTTCAGCTCAGCGTTCAATACAATCATCCCGCAGCATCTGGTGAGCAAACTGGCCCCCCCTGGTTTCAGCACCCCCCTATGTAACTGGCTGCTTGACTTCCTCACAAACAGACCCCAGTCTGTGCGGGTGGGCAACAACACCTCCAGTGTCATCTCCCTGAGCACCGGCTCCCCTCAGGGCTGCGTCCTGAGTCCGCTGCTGTTCACCCTGATGACCCATGACTGCTGCGCCAGGACCACTACTAACCACATCGTGAAGTTTGCAGACGACACAACAGTAGTGGGCCTCATCCGTGATAACAACGACATGGACTACAGAGAGGAGGTGAAACATCTGGTTGACTGGTGCAGAACCAACAACCTGACCCTGAATGTCGATAAAACCAAAGAGATCATTGTCGACTTCAGGAGGCGCCAGCCCAGCCACACACCACTCCTCAAGTGCATCAAATGCTCATTATATCTCACCAACATCCCAGAATGACATGATTGACTGTTGTGCCCAGGAAGTTATTAGTGTCATTGTGTCTGAAATGACAAAGTCCAAAATCTATGCCATCATGGCAGATGAGGCAAGGGATGAAAAATCAGAGCAGTTAGCTGTTTGTGTCAGGTATGTGTCAGAGGGGGCAGTGAAAGAACGTTTCCTAGCACTTGCAGAGATAAAATCATTTGATGCCCAGTCCATTGCAAATGAGCTGCAGCAGCAGATCCAAAACAATGGTCTTGCAAAGCTTAAGTGTGTAGCACAAACATATGATGGTGCAGCCGCCATGAGTGGGTCCACTGGAGGTGTACAAGCACATTTTAGAAGGCTCCATCCTGAAGCTATGCCTAAGCTATGTGCATTGTTATGCTCATGAACTTAACCTGGTGTTGTGCCATACTTGCAAGGCCATCCCAGAGGCTGTGGAGCTTTTCAGCTTGTTGGAGTGTGTGTACTCTTTCTTCAGCACCTCCCTAGTGAGTCATCATAAGTTCATGGAGGCTCACACAAGGCTTGGATTGACAACAATTGAGCTTGTGCAACTTTCAAACACTTGCTGGGCATGTCAGTTGCGATCAATCAGTGCAGTTCTTGAGACATTGTCTGCCATTTTGGAGTGCCTTTCTGCCATTGGATCCCTCATAGCTGTTGGTCTCAGAGCAAAGCTCTATAAGTTCTCAGCAGTCTATGCACTACTGATGTTTCAGTCACTTCTGTCTGTAACTGAAGGACTCCACAAGCTCCTTCAGAAAGAGACTTTAGACCTGGTAGAGGCTTTGATCTGCAAACAAGCAGTGTGTGACACACACACAGATGCATTTGCCACAGAGCTGTATGAGAGAACCAAAGCCCTGTGCCACACCCACAGTATCCCTGAACCAGGTGCCAAGACAAGGAATAAACAGAGGAAAATGGAGGATTTTGTGCTGGAGGCAACTGCAGGTTCATGCACTGAATTGAACAACTCAGACACATTGAGAAGAGAGTTACTTTTCCCTTGTGTGGATAGGATGGTTGGCGAGCTTGAGCAAAGATTTTGCAGTGTAGATGCAGGGCTACTAAAAGGCATCCAGGCATGCAGTCCTAAATGTGAGAACTTCTTGAGTGAATCACACTTGAATGAACTTGCAAAACACTACAGCATTGACCTGAAAACAGAGGAGGTTCTGGTGGCCAGAAACTTTCTTGCCCGGAAAACAGAGGCTGGATGTTCACCCAAAGATATGTTGTTTGTGCACAACCTCCTTGATTCAGACATGTTTCCCTCTCTGAAGGCAACCATACAAGTTGCCCTAACAGTGCCTGTAAGCAGCTGCTCATGTGAAAGGTCCTTTAGTGCACTGCATCTGCTGCACTCCTGGCTGCATCAAACAATGGGTCAGAAAAGACTTAACAGTCTTGCAGTCATGTCAATTGAAACAGACACGCTTCAGCATGAGTCACAACAGAGTGATAGACCGATTTGCCACCCTTAAAAACAGACGGCATTCTTTGATGCTTCCACCCACTAAGTAACTCGCAGTTGTAGCCATGTTATTTAAAAATGGTGTACTTGGCTTACTTTTATTGTTAATGCTGTAAATATACTGTTACTGTGCAAACCTGTGTTTGTTCTTGTACTGTATTCAAAAAACAGACTGAAATAATAATAATAAATAATTTCTCAGTCTTTGTTAGCTGTTTGTGAAATTTTGTGCTCGAGCGCTACATTGGCTCACATCCTATGCATCTCTTGGGGGCTAAGCCTCCCCTGTCCTTAAAACCTAGTGACGCCCCTGGTCTCAGAAAATGATGTGTTTCAGAAAATGTATGTGAGGAATCAAGCATAATTCTGCTGATCTGAGCTATAGGTCCAGCATCATCTCTATTACAGCGCCTCTAAATGACCAATATTCTGCTGTGGTGAGATAAGAAAAAACTCTGCTGGATCAAATAACTACATTTTGTACTACGTGGGTAATAAACACTGGACAGTCTGTATTAATATCAGTGTGCTCGATGGCAAAGTGAAGTGAGAACACAGCTTTCTATCATGAGATCATGAATGAAACTAGCAAAAGAACAGAGAGCTCAGTTCATCCCCAGTGCTCCATCAACAAAGTGAATTCATTTATTTCCTCCTCAGGGGACCAAGAAGGTCTGTACCACACTTCAAACCAGTCCATTCATCCATCCTTCAGCTCCAGTTCAAACATTGTGGACTTAACAAATGAAACAACAGACATCACCGTTAAAGGAGAAACATTCTGAGAGGAAGAAAAAGAGGAAGAGACGCTGAAGTAGAAATGTGTTTGAGGTTTGATCCTGGTTCATGATTTGTGTAGTTCACCAGCAGACAGGTTTTTGTATCACGTCTTTTCACTGTGGGGGACGTTATTTGATCTTTGGCTCTGGAACTAGACTCTTTGTTTCAGGTAAGAATAAACTTTGATTTCCTTCAGTCGTCTGAAATGTAACTTTAATTACCTTTTCCTGCTTGAGTCATTAACTATTAAAGTTTTATAATAAGAGGAGATTTTTTTTAAGGCGTGCAGCTATTGAGACATAAAAAGATGTTTCCTCTAAGATGTTCAAATCTCAACACATATATAAAGTTAAGGAAGTTATTCTGTTTCATATGTTGTAAATTTATAACGACAATAAAACGATACATTTTGCACTTTATAACGACTCCCCTTTAAGTAAGGACACAAGACATTTAAACTTTTAAACTTTAGCCTGAGTTGCATATATCATATATCAAACTGTATTGTGGGCTCATGTTTTTTTGTATGAGTGGGATATGTATGTATATATGTGTTGTGTTGTGTGTTTGTATGTATGCTGGCTGCTGAAACACCTAAATTTCCCTGCTGGGATGAATAAAGTATATCTTATCTTATCTTTATCTTAAAGAACATTTGAATGATCCTGAAATAAAAACCTGTAAAATAAAGCTCTTTGATTTGATGGTGTCTTCAAACAGATATTTAAATGATATTTTAAACGTAATCAGGGTTCAAGGCCATATTAAATGTAAACGTTAAAGAGTTGGAGGCTCAATAAGAGGTTCATTAAAAATAACTAACAAGGTTTAAGGACAAGAAGTGCGACTGACGAGGCGACTCCAAAGAGTTTCTGATCTTTAACGACTTAGAAAGCCACATTAGAAGAAAAAGACTTTGTTTGAATGAAACGCTTTAAAAAGGATCAAATAGTCAAACCAATGATTGTTGGGCTCAAACTTGAACATGTTGTTAGTGCTCTGTTTTGAACTGTGTGAATCAACTCATCAATCTTTCTTTGTATGGCTCTGATTTCTAACAAATGTTATCTGAAGACACTTTAAAAAGAGCAGGTCTAGAGCCCACTCTTTGTTATCACACGTTGACTTCTTCTCTGTGTGAATCGACAAATAAACTTGCTCAAATGATTCACATTTATATCATTATATATATTTAATACAGAATGAAAAACTGTTTTTCAGAGACAATCATTTGAACTATATGTTGTCTGATACCACACGTTATCATACGTCTATTTAAATGTCTTCTCTGGGATTTATGAAACCTTTGTCTTTAGTTTGTAAATCAAGTTTGACCTTATTTGACATTTCTAAACATAACACTGAATATTTAATAAATAACAAACACTGTTTTAATTAGAGAAAACAACATGGTTTTAAATATATTCATACATATTTAGTTTTTAATTTATTCAAAATGATTAAAAAGTTTTCTTGAAGGTTAATATGTAATTCATAATTGTATGCAAACCCCGATAAAGATAAGAGTTGTTTAAATTGTATGGAAATATATTTTAATGAAATTATAAACTGCATGATAAAATATAATCTAATGTATAAATACAAAATATAACAAAGTTTAAAATGATATTCTATTGCTGCTATAATCCTACTTTGTTTTTATTTTTATGGATTTAATTTCACTTCAATGTTTTAAACTTTAAAATGTTATTGTGACAACACCTGCTATTTTAATAAACAGATTCATGTATTTACCATAATAGAGATCATATGATTAATGTGTCTTAATTTTTACTGAGCTGTAGTCATGAGTGTTTTAGAGACCAGAGTTCATGTAGGTTTAGGATCAGACTGAATGCCGTTAATGCTGCTGACTCTGTGTGTGTTACTTGTTTCTCTTTCAAAGACGAGGAGCAGGTGGTGAAGCCCGTGGTGAGCGTGTACCCGGCAGCATCCAGAGGCCGGCTGGAGGAGAAGAGCTCCCTGCTGTGTTTGGCCTCAGCCATGTTTCCTCCTGTGGTCAGAATCTCCTGGAGACGACAAACGGAGAGCGGATGTTTAGAGGAGCTGCCCTCTGCTGACGGACAGCAGCTGGAGCTCAGAGAGTCTGGATGTACTGCCTCCGTCTTACAGATCTATCAGACAAAGTTCAGCTATGAATACAGCTGCTACGTGCAGCACGAGGGGGGAACAGTGGAGGCTCTGATAGATACAGGTAATGAAGGCTTTGGTGACTTTATGCAGCGTAGATTCATCTTCATTTAGTGACTCTGTTAAAAGAAAGAAAAACAGAGGACTGACGTTGTTGATGATTTTATTCTTTTTCTGTTCCATCACCTGCAGCGGATCCCTCTGTCCCGTCTCCATACAAGGTGAAGCTGCTCTTGCTGCTCTACACAGTGCTGACAGTGAAGAGTCTGGTGTACTGCTGTGGACTCTTCCTGCTGACCGTCCTCAGGAACATCTCATAAATGTATCTCCTTTATCACTTAGATGAATTTAAAAATGTCAATCATGACTATATATATGCAATTATGATCAAACAACATTTTGCAGCAGTGTAAAACAAATCCTATATTATATACAGTAAATGTTATTGTTTTGTATAATACTTTAGCAAATGATGCGCAATGTTTAGAGCTATTAGCGGCTAAGATGCTTTCTTAATTAATCAGGCCCTCAGTCTCTCGTAACAAGCTCTCTTTATAGTTTCACACACCACAGAGAATAAAATGTACAGGAAGATATGAATACAAGCACACACATTGACCAGGAACAAAAAGCTCACAAAGAAAAGTAAACTTTTAAACGGTGGTGTCAGTGTTGATGTAGAGCTCTACGCTGATGATATTCTTGTTTACATGTAGAAACAAAACATGACATAGCAGCTCCTTCAGTGGAGAGCTGAAGCTGAAAGATGAAAAAAACATGCTGTGTGCTTTTCTTATTTTATTTTCTCGTTTATGGAGGATTTAAAACGTTTTTGTTTTGGTAGGGACTTTACATAGATTGCTTTTTTTCTGCTAATTTACAATAAAATGTTTTTAACAAATCAATACAGAATCACAAATTTAGGCAGAAGTTCCTGAAGATCTCATGTATTTAAAATATAGTGATTTTACATTTTAGCTAGTTCACAGTGCGCCTGTAAAAAATATTGTTTTTTTAAAGTAAATGCAATAAAAAAAAATGTATGTTGAACTGACGAGCTGAAAGAATAAAGTTGCATATATTAAACATTGTTGTGTCGTTTCTATAATTAACAAAACAATGTTTTGATTTTAAATGAATCCTGAACAAAGACTTCTCTTTACCTTCTGAGCCCGACTTTATACTTTATTAGTTTTCAGTGCATGCTGCTGCGTAGACCAGTGGTTAAGAACCATGTAAAGGGCTATTTCCCTCGAGGCCGGCGGCCTGGGTTCGACTCCAACCTTCTTCATTTCATCGCATTTCAATCCGTTTTATTGGGTGTCAAAAAGTGACAGCGATGGCTTCATTTTACATTTAGATGTAAGATGAATGATTCTAATGCAACGCAAAGTAATGCAAAAAAAGGAGGGTACCTCGTGTGCATAATACAAAAATATAATTATGACTCTATTCTTGTAGCTCTTTTCAAACAAGGAGAACAAAGAGCTTCACACATGACAGCAGAAAAGTACTACGGCGTATCAGAGCCATTCTAAAACAAACAAAAAACAGAAAAGGGAACATTTCCAAAGACAAACTCAGAGTTCTTGAGATTATTAAGTAAATTCACTATAAAACTCAGAAGATCTCTTTAGATTTTAAATGTGATTATAGAGGTCAGTGACTGCAGGCCTGATCCGAACAGTAGCATCGTTTGCTTTTCTTATGGGGGACATTAGTGCCTTTATAATCTCACACAATAAACCAGTTGTGTTTCTAGAAAATGTACTTTAAAAAAAACAAAAACATCTTGGGTTTTTTCTTTTAAATGAACGGCTCATTTTACTTTTTTTGTAGTTGTATAAAAGAAATCAAAATGAAGACCCATATAGACGGGACAATACTGTCTGCTGTGATCGTTCCTTTTTAACATCTTGGAAATGAGAATTCCTGACTTTCATCAGGTTTCAGTATTTATCAGCTAAATATTTTAAAGTGGATATACATTTTTTTATTATTATTGTTAAGATTTCTTGTTTTTAATGTCATTCTTCTCTTTTTTTCCCCTCCTCCTACCTCCTTCTCTTCTGTTTATTTTTACACCAACAGCTCACTCCATTAAAGATTAAATGTGATCTTATTTTTGAAAAGTATCAGAGATTATTAGAGAAGTTTCACATTATCAGTGTCTCAGTTTCCGAGTTCATTATAAAACAGTTTTTCTCTCACAGATTAATACCAACGATTAGACATGAGAAAGTTTTCAGCACAAACTAAAGTTCCTGGAACAATTATTAAACCACATTCAAAGGTTGTAACTGTCGTTGTGTTATTAATATGAAAAACCTAAGATAACGGTGAGGAGGAGGCTGCAAAGAGGAAACCCACAGAGCTCGTCTGCTGTGTTTGATCATCTATTGTTTTATAAGTCCTGATAACCTCTGAGAACAGAAACATATCTGCTGCTGTATGAACTCATCGACTCCTCTCCCTCCCTCTGCTGGATTTCAATTCTCGCTGAGTCTGCAAGAAGTTTTCCACTGAGATAGAGGTGTAACAGAAGAGAGTCCAGAGGCATAAAGTCACAAATAAACTTCATTTTTTTATTTGACAGAATGCAGACTTCAGAGAAACTCAAATTGAAAACGAATTCTTGATCAGATGGAAGATGTCTGTGTTTGCTGCTGATGCTGACAGGACTCATTAAGGAGAAAGAGCACCACCCTTTGGTTAGTCAGAGTAAGTGCAGGAATATCATGGTGACGCGCTAACCTCACGGCTGCTTCAACCACTGTGACATCTAGTGGAGTAAAAACACACAACAGGAAATGACGGCAGATCCTGCTTTAAAAAAAAATAGGGGACATGAAGAGAGTGACACATTTAACAAAACTGTAAACTTAAAAAACACTGTCAGGTAGATCAGTGATGAATGCATCATAAGAATGAGTGCAGAGAGCTGTTGGTGTGAGGAAAACACTAAACATACACAAACCAGTTTGAAGAACCTGGAGGAGGAAGAGGAGTGGACCCCCTCTAGATTCTGACTTCATGAATGTTAATTAAACCGTTTTGTCAGAGATACATTTGAGTCCAGAGAAGCACATGTTAACAATTCAATGGTGCCATTCGCTATATAGTGACTTGAAGAGGCAGACCGATCTCCATCATGGTTTTCTTTTGAGTGTTATAGTCAGTCACAGTCTAGAACAAAATGATGTTCTTATTCTACATAAACTATAAACAGACTATATAAAACAATTCCATTAAATGAATAATTTAATATTTCATTTGATATTTTCGTCATATCCAAATATGCTGTGATGATTGCTGGGCAGTGTTAGGCAAGTTACTTCCAAAATGTAACACATTATATATTAGTAGTTACTGTCATTTAAAAGTAATTAGTTACATTACAATATTTCTGTCTCTGAATTGTAATGTGTTACACTACTTTTGAGTTGCTTATCAACTGCTTATCAATAAAACAAAGGCCAATTTGCCAAGAAGTGGCTAATACATAGGCTACCAAACAAAGGCTGGTAAAATTTAAATAACTTATAGCTAGAACTCTAGCTGATGACCACATTTTTCAAGAATACTAAAAATAAATCAAACACACATGAGAAAATTGAAAATAAAAAATGAAGGCTAAACAGGAAACCTGTTACAGCCAAATAGCCTATACAACAGAGGTAGCATACAGCCAAAGAAGGCTGGTAAAATTAACAGAAGTATAAAGACACTTATGGCCTGGACCTTTCCATAGCCTACTTACCTCTGTTTCCACTGACATGGGCACATCAGCCGTGGCATTGGGCTGTACATCAAAGGAAAAAAAGTCATCCTCGCTGGTAGCAGCAGGTTGAGGGGCATCGGGCATCAGGGCTGTAGGCTCTTCTGTTGTTAGGGAGCGGCACTCCGTTGTGAGGAGGAACTTGATGTGGTCTCTTCTGGCTCCTTCTTTTACCCAGCGCAGCTTGAACTTTGGCAGGGAGACAGCAGCCAGAAGTGCATCCTTGGAATCAATTGTGGTGGCAAATCGAGTTTTGATTGCTCCCACAATAACCTCAGGCAGCCCAGTGGTCATTTGTGATAGGCCATTTTTCATTACTAAGGTTTTGGCCATCAGAACTTCTAGCGTTGGTTGAAGCGTTCCATAAAAACAAGTGTCCTCACCCTGTAGGATGTCCAGTGCGACTGTGAAAGGCTTCATAATGGCACAACATTCCTTGAGAAACTGGTATTCCCTGTCGTTCATACATTTAATCTGAAGCTGTGTGCAGAGACTATTGATGTCAGTCAGGGGCATTTCTGTGATCCGAGCATAGGCGTTATAGAATGAGTTCCACCGTGTTACTGTGGGGACAATCAACTTCCTATCACTGACCTCTTCCAGGCACTCTGATGCGACTGTGGAGTGACTGGCCTTTGTCCACAGCACTGAACATTTGGCTGTAGCACTACGATACACAGCTCTAGATTCTGGATTAAATACCAGCCAATTAACAACCTCATTGTTCGCAATTAGATTAAGTGTTTGGGCTGCGCATCCATGGTGGGGAGGCAGTACACATAGCCCATGCTGAGTATCATCATCGGCAGTAAGCACACTGTGAAGGTCTGTGAACTCCACCTCGCCATCACCCTCCACCTCTTCCTCGGACTCCACTTGCTGCTGCTGATGCTCCTTGAACGCCTTCACAAAGTTACTCCCATTGTCCATCACACATGCGGTCACTTTATCGTTGGTCAGTCCATATTGAGAAAAAATGTCCTCTAGCTCTGTTGTAATTGCGTCGTATGTGTGTCGACCCCTAAATCTTTTACAAGCTATCGCAGCCTTCTTTCATGTCAAGGCATCTGCATCGATCCAGTGCACAGTCACCCCCATGAAACTTTTGTTGTTGGCACTCCATATGTCTGCTGTTGTTGATACATACTGCTGGGCATCCAGTGTTTTCTTCAGCTCCTTTTCCATGACAGCATCTGCCTTATCCAAATCTTTGGCAAATGTTTTTCTGTCTGGCAGTACATGCTGAAAAATGAAGATAACTCCATGTTAAACTCATGCTGTGTTTAAATGGGTTAATTATATATGGATACTGGTACAGGGGTTAAAGTAAAAAAAGAAATCCTGAGCCTGAAGTGTACAGATTCACTTCTCTTCAACAACAGCATGTGCTTTGCACCATTTATTTTCAAATACTATATGTGAAAATACTTTACGTAAACAGTAACAGTGCAATAGCTTTCAACACAACTGTGAACAATACTGCAACACTATAATTACAACTTATGTGTTTGACTAAAAAGCAGCTGAGACATTCACCCTCTGCCCGAAACACTTTGAATATCTCCAGTCCTCCTTAAGGCCCCCCCCCCCCCCAGATAAGCCCAGTCTGCTATGATTGGTCAGCTCACACAGGTACAGCTCTCTGTCATATTATGTTTCTCCGGTCAGCTCTGCTGTGTTTTTAGCTGCCAGCTAGCGACATTTCTACTGTGACCGTCTCTACAAAAATCACTTCTAAACCAAAAACTTCTCCACCGCACATTTAAGAGCAGGAATCTGATCTGTATGAGCCTCAGTCTCAGCCATACGCCGGCACGGTGCCAGAATACTTTAAGCCCTACCGGTATATACATTAGCGTTATGTCGCTGTTTAGGTTGCTGTTTGTAATAATAACACGCTAGATAGCTGCATGACCCAGTGACCTATACTATACTGTATATGAACCACTCTCTATGACAACGTTAGCTTACCTTGTCATTGCTGGCGTTGGTGAGGATTTTGCAGACAAACTTTTTAAAAGCTGGTGAATTCACTGTTGACAGAGGCTGCATATCCTCCACCACATACTCTGCCACCTGTCTCCTCACTTCTCTTGGTTCAAGTAGCACGGCAGACCGAGAGAAACTTAATTTCTGCTGCTTTGTCTGACTCTTTCCCGCACTTTCGTCCTCTGCTCTCTTTCTCTTCTTCCCGCCTGCATCTCTCTCTGTCAACTTGGTGTTAGCGTGGCACCGGTCCAGGTGTTTCTTCAAGTTGCTGTTTTTGGATGTAGAAAGTTCCCTCGGTGTCGCACTCGCACACAGATTGCACTTGACAATAATGTTCTTGTCCTTTGATGTTGAATCTGTCTCTGTCATCTTAGCGAATTTCTTCTTCTTCTTCTTCTTCTTGTTATTTTACGGCGGAATTAGCGACAGGAACAGGAAGTACTCTTATTCGCTGTATTTTTCTCTGTCTCTTGCAGAGTCGCGGTGTTGGTGAATTCTTAAAAAACAACACATCTCAGGTTAAAATGCATTGTAACGCGAGTTACTGAGATTTGTAACGGGTATAAAATTACCGAAATTTTATTAGTAATGCGTTATATTACTGCGATACAGCAAAAAGCAATGCATTACTGTAATTGTGTTACTTTTGTAACGTGTTACTCCCAACACTGTTGCTGGGTAATAATGTGATCATGTCATGTAGCTTGTTACGGCCAAAATCTGGTGGTGAGCACAGTGCACCTCTCTGATGAATGAGCGATTCAAAATGCCTTTCAAGATAGATAGATAAATACTTTAATCATCTCCTGAGTGAAATTCAGGAGTGTCCCATAGCTCACAAGTTAGAAAAAAATAGAACAAACATAGAAAACAAAATATCAATATTAATTTAATTAATTTCAAGCGGAAGTCAAAACTGATAGGAGAGAAAGGAACAGGAAGAGAGGGTAGCAAAGCTCCCTAAAATAGACTATTTTGGTTTCAAAATCAGTCAGCAGCCCACAGTTGACCCTCTGCCCCTTCCTAGCAGTAATGCAGCAGTTCAGCCTGCGCTTCAACAGCCATGCAGCAGGTAACATTAGGAGGATAGAAGCTGTAACGTTGGCCCTAAATAATCAAAACATTAGGCTAGATATACATCTCAAAAAGAGTTATACATACATTTTGTTACAATCTAACACATTGTTGCTCGATATATAGCCTAAAAGTGTGTGTGTATGTGTGTGTGTGTGTGTGTGTGTGTGTGTGTGTGTGTGTGTGTGTGTGTGTGTGTGTGTGTGTGTGTGTGTGTGTGTGTGTGTGTGTGTGTATGTGTGTGTGTGTGTGTCTTTTAAAATAATTTTAAAAGGTGAAATTAAGTAACAATTTAAAATCAACTAAACTCAGGAAAGGCTCGCTAGTAAAAGTTTGTTTTAAGAAGGGACTTAAAAGAGATGACTGATTCGGCTGACCTGATCTCCCAGATGCTAAAACAGGAGTGATGTGGTTATGCTTTCTGGTTCTGGTTAAAAGCCTGGCAGCCAGTTCTGTACCAACTGGAGATGATCTTTAGATTTTTGGTTCAGGCAAGTAGAAAGGCTGTCACAGCAGTCAAGACTTGATGAGATAAAAGCATGTAAAATCGTCTCTGTGTCTTTAACAGTTAAAATTGATGTAATTTTTGAGATATTTCTGAGCTGATAAAAACAAGACTGTACAAGCTTTGTTGTGTGCTGCTCAAAATGTAAGTTGCTGTCAAACCAGAAACCCAGATTTTTGGCAGCAGGGTTGATATGGTTTACTAGGGGACCAGCAGATGGCAGTATTTGCTTAGTAAGGTGCTGTGGTCCAATTAAATTGATCTCAGTCTTGCAGAAAGTTACTTGACATCCAGCTCTTAATCTCAGACAGGTAGTTTTTAACAGAACTCGGCATACCTTGGTCTAGAGATTTAATGGGCAGGTACAACTGCGTATCATCAGCATAAAAATGAAATAACACACTGTGTTTATTTATGATATGCCCTAAGGGGAGCATGTATAGGCAAAATAAAATGGCCCCCGAGACGACCCCTGCGGCACACCATATTTCACACTAGAGAAGGCTGAAGCAAAGTTATTAACAGACACACAGCACTTTCTATTGGACAGATACAATTTAAACCAGTCTAATGCTGTACCAGAAACCCCTACCCAGTGCTTTAGTCTGTTCAACAGGATGTTGTGATCAATTGTGTCTGTAATTATAAGGACATTTTTTACCTTAAGAAAGGTAGTCTCGGTGCTGTGAAATTTCCTGAAACCTGATGAAGTTTTTCAAAAATGCAATTATTTTCCAGCACATCGAGAAATTGTTTTAACACAATCTTTTCTAAAATCTTGGAACTAAAAGGCATTTTTGAAATTGGCCTGTAGTTCTGAGGCAGGGAGGGGGTCTAGTCCAAGTTTTTTCAGCAGTGGATGTACTCAGGTAGTTTTAAAATAGTCAAGGACCCAACCCTTGGACAGAGAACTGTTAAAAATTGAAAGCAGCCAGGGCCCGACAGAGTCCATTCCTTTGAGTAAAAACGTGGTTGGTATCACATCAAGAGGGTTGGAAGCACTGGTGTAGTGCAGAGTATACGGAGTATGCCCATAAATCTCCTTTGATTCACACCATTGATTGACTGACTATATTCAGTAGTATGCTGCATTTTGTTCTTAGGGTGGTGAAGGGATCACCCTCCTACTCCGTCTCGGCTTTGCAAGTACGTGCTAACTTAATCTGTGAGAATAGTCTTACATGTCATTGTTTATAACAGAGGCTGTTTATCCTCTGCTGGATGGACACTTAATAAAAACACTGTGGGTAAAAAGAGTATACCCACTTCTTTAGGCACCACTACACCACTGGTTGGAAGACACTCTCATATGTGATACTGTTTCTAAAAGTTCAGCTGAAGTAAATGGATAAAACTGGAACTCTATCTTGAGGGTGAAGGGAGTCAGAGCAGCTAACATTTGGGGTAATTGAGGCTCTGATTGACATCACTTTATCAGTAAAATAAGATAAAAACTTTTCACAATCTGCGTTGACAATCTGATTTTTCTAAATAATAATTAAAACAAGTAGAACATTTTTTTAATGAGAACCAAAGCTTTCCCGTTACCTTCTCACATGTTTTTATTTGATTGTATGTAATGAACCCACTGAGATCAAGATCTCTTTGACGACGGTGAGCTGGCCAAGAGGGCAGCAGCTCACATCATAATAAACATGACATGATTAATAAACAGTTCACAAACAATAAGTTAAGAGCAGACAACAATTACAATGTACTAATCAGTTTACTGATAAAGTGCAGAAGTTGTGATCACAGATTTCTATAAAAAAAAAAAACAGACACTGTCCAACGGTCAAACGTTTTCTGTCTTCTACGTTCTCCAAGATGACTAGGGGATGAGGGGAGTAACAATACATTAAAACCCAGGGAAAAGAAATAGGAACTAAATATGAGAAAAGTTTAAAAGGATTTATTAACAAACTAAACATGAAGGTGCAACACAAAACAAGCTTCTTCTATAAAACACAAAACAATAGAGAAGCCAATCAATCTTAATCAAACTTCAGAAAACTAACAAACGATACAAAGAATAAGGCCTCAATCAAAACACTCCTTCCACAGAAGGATCACAGGTTTTCTCCACGTCAAAGACAAGCACACAGGTAGATGAATGACCCACTGGCAGCCTCCTCTCTCCTGCTCTTTATAGTTTTGCTCCTGATTAGTAATTAGCCACAGGTGTGGCTGGGCACTCTGAGGCTGAGGAGCAACACCTGGGGAGCACACACAGGAGAGAGAGAAAACACAAACACTACACGTAACACCAAAGGCTTCAAGTGAAATGAGATCTTCCAGTTAGAAGTCATTCTGGAGAAAGATCCCTGCAGAGGGATCAACAAAACTAAACGCTCATTTCCCGAGGTCAGCGTGGACACAAGGAACAGACAGAGGCGCTGCTTGTCAACAGGCAAGGAAGGCAACTGCTTGGGGCCCCAGGCCAGAAAGGAGCCCCCAAGGCAGACAAACTTAAAACCACAGCAGTAGCTCAAAATGTGCAAATACTGCAATGACAGTAGGAAACCTCCCTAATAGGGCCCCATTTGACAGCAGTCACTCTCGTTGCCCTGCTAAGCCTCTCATGTAGTATTCCTTCATCACAATTAAACCACTAAAGGAAAATGATGAGGAATGATCTGTGTGGGAGTGAAAAAAGAAAGAGGAAGAGTGTCTGAACACTGGCAGACATAATGGTGGTTGGAGGGGCCCCCAATGAATTTCTGCCTAGGGCCCCAACAGACTAATCACCACTGGGAACAGACAGTTTAAAAACCTCCCAGGAACACAAGGCATAGTGTCTCCTTGTTCTTTGAAGGTATGGACATAAATAAGAAGGAACTAAACCAAGAAGAGCTTTATAGATACGACTCAGCCGGTGTGTATACCTGCTACTTTTTTGTTGTAGACAATGTGCAGGACTTTGACTGCAATTTAGATTAAAAACAAGAAACTATTCAATATCAGGTCTAGGACTTTTATTTGTGTTGCCATGGTATCAAGCAATGAATATATGTATCATTTAATTTTTATTAGAATCACCACCTCTGCAACTTTACTCAATGTGACAACCATTTGGGTTCACTTGATCTCTTTTTTTATTCATTGCCAAACTTTAATCAATCAACCAAACTTTATTTGTAAAGCACAATTATTAAAGGGTAGTTCAAAGGTCAAAGTTTGTGCCTCAGCAGCCTATAACAGATTTCTGCCTTTATTCTAATATTTGATAATGAAGTCATATTGTCAACATTCACTGGGAGAAATATCAGTTATCTTAAATGATGATGAACAACATCATACTGTGGGGTTTTTTATCCACATGAACACTTTGTGTTTCAGTTTTCACCGGCAGTCTGATAGTGTTTGTGATAATCTGCTGTCAGATATAAATCAAGAAAGAGAAACATTTTACAGTTCAGAGGAATAAATATTAAACACATTAAAATTAAGAAACACATTTTCATAATAATGGCTAATGGCTGATATACCGTAGTCTTCTATTAGGCCTACAGAAAAAGAAAGAAAACATTTTAGGACCTGGTAGTGGATCTGTGTGGTCATTGTGGAGGATTACTGGGAGTAAATCTGGACAATAAACTGAGACTGGTCCAAGAACATGGAGGCTGTCTACTCTTCTTCCTGAGGAGGCTGAGGTCCTTTAACATCTGCAGGACCATGCTGAGGATGTTCTATGAGTCTGTGCTTTCCAGTGCTATCCTTTCTTCGTTGTGTGCTGGGGCAGCAGGCTGAGGGTAGTGGACTCCAACAGACTCAACAAAATGATCCTGAAGGCCAGCGACGTTGTGGGGATGGAGCTGGACTCTCTGATGGAGCGGTGTCAGAAAGCAGGATGCTGTCTAAGCTGCATGTCCTCTTGGAGAATGTCTCCCACCTCCTCCACGACGTGCTGGTCAGACTCAGGAGCACATTCATGGCATTGGGAGTGAGGAGAAACCTCAATGTCCTTTCAAGGATAAATAAATGTTTGATTGAATGATTGATCCTCCATTATTCATCATTTGTTATTTATTTAAACTTTGCAGTACTCTGAATCTTAAACGGTCAATAATCTGTCCATTACCACAATGTGCAATACTGAAACTACTGAGAAATACTCTCTGTGCTTTAATACATGGATACATTATTTAATAATCTGCACTTTATACAAAGCTTATTCTTTACTAACATGCTGCTTGTTACATAACTGTAACACTCTTTCTTGTTCTTATTGTTTTATCTCTTATTTAGATTCATTATTTCATTCTGTTTATTTCTCTACATTTCTACTGCTATGTTGTGTGTGAGAGCTACTGTAAGGACCAAATCTAGAAGTATTTCTGATTCTACTTTAAAGATTGAACACAAACTTTAATCTTTCTACTCTTCATGATAAGAGTTCCTTCTTGGGTACATAAAGAGTTTTAAATACATTCATATCAGTGATGAGATCAGTGTGTGTTCACATTAACACCTGTCTATTAACACACAGGAAACAGGCTATGGTGACTGTATCCTGTCTGTTGATACTTAGCTCCGCCTCCTCCCTCCTTCAAAACCTCAGACTCTGCAGAAAACCACACAGCAGCTCCAGCCCAGCTGTCAATCATCAGTCAGCAGCAGGGGCTGATGGGAGTTCTGAGGACCTGTTAGAAACCGCCCGGCTCAGTGTGACCCCGCAGCTCGTCCTGGTTTGGCCTCACTTCTCGTCAGGTTCACCAGAGGAAAACAACAAAATGTTTCTCCTCCCTGCTGTGGCTCTGTGCTGTGTGAGCTCAGGTGAGTGTTTCCAGCCAATCAGGAGCCAACAAACTCAACCTGTAATAAACCAGCCCTGTCTCTGTGTAATGACTTTAACTAAACTGTGGGATTATCCTGATCTGGTTTTAACATTACCTCATCGAGGAGGTGAAAAAAGTGTTATTAATTGGAGACAGAGCTGAAAAAAAGAACTGTCTCACTAACCTCCATCTGTCTGTTTCTCTATAGCGCTGGCTGCCATGACAACAGAGCTCAAACAGGACAGTTTGTCACTGACCAGGAGAGTTGGAGAAAGTGTCTCCTTCAGCTGTGAACGTTTAGACCTGTGTGATTATGATGATGATGTGGACTGGTTCCAGAAGAAAGACAACGAAACATTCACAATGATTCTGAGGATTAATAAGCGTAATGGTAAAGTGGACAAAGATGTTTACAAACATCCTCAGAAAGATGATTTCTCAGCTGTGATCAAACAGAACAGTGTTGAGCTGCAGATCCAGAAGGTTAATTCCTCTCATTCAGCCACATACTACTGCTCCTGTTGGTTTACCCCCACAGTGAGAAATGATCCGAGCAGGCTTAACAAAAACCAACAGATGAGCAGAAGTCAGATAATGTTTGTGACAGGAAGACAGCAGTAAACCACAGCTCACTGAGTCATTCACCTCCATCACACACAGGATGAACTGAGGGATTATTTTACTGGTGTCTGGATTGATTCTTCATTTTATTTCTTTGTTTTTCTCAATCAGATATTTCAGTAAGGTCATGGTTAGTCCACACTGTGAGGACAAAGAGAGAAGAGCAGAAACACATTGACAAAATAAATAAATACAATAAAATGAAGTCATCACTTTTTTAACATATTTTAGACAAATTTCAAAATAACATGTCTTCCTCTGGCTCCAAGGCCAGGAGCAATACAGGATGGATACAATGCATGATGGGTAAGGGGAATGTAAAAAGGCTGTGAGCCAGGTCCAGCCCTCAGCAGGTATTTTGCTTCTTTTCAGCATTATTTTCTGTTGGCATAAACCTTTGGCCATCTCAAAATGATAATGACCACATCCAACTCGGGGACTTTAGTCTACATGATGTCACTGCACATATAAAGATACTATCAATCCATAAATAGTGATAGAGGTATGACATTTGACAGGGAGTAACCTGAAACATATGACAAATTAAAAATATAAGATTGAGGGGCTTGCTGCCATTGTGTTTTGAAATGTTTACCACAACATCTTACAAGACACAAAGAAAAACACTGTCCAATTCTCTTCAAACATGCCTACCCTTTTCATGTATTTAAAAACATAACTATATTCATCAGCCCTATTTGAGCCCAAGATGACCTTTGTGTATTCAAAGTGACTTTAGCTGTAACCATGTAATGCATGTTTGAAACTCAATAATCTTTCATTCAACAGCATTTTTTGATTCTTTTATTTTTTATTTAACTTAAGTTAAGGGTACTTTATTCTCTCAATCAATCAACCAATCTTTATTTGTAAAGCGCCAATTCATGTTAACACGTTATCTCGAGACACTTTACAAGAGAGCAGGTAAAAGACCTTACTCATTGTTATGTTACAAAGACCCAGCATTGATCCATCATGAGAACAGAACTTAACAACATTTAGCAAAGTTACAGTGACAAGAATAAACTTCTCTGTTTGAATACCTGCTTTTATTTTGAAAGAAAATAACGAGCTTCCTGTGGATCAAGGTTACAAAATGAACTTAACAGCTGAACTGTGAAAAAGGGAAATGTTTGAAGTCACATGGTGGATATTACTTTTGCCTCATCAACTGAGCCGTGTAGTTCTTTAAGTAAATGAGACATTCAAAGGCGCAGTGGAGTCGTTCTTTTCCATCACTGAGGTTACAGGGAGATGCTGCAGAGTGTACGCCTAAAGGGACAAAGTAGTTCACGCTTATTGAAAATGAATTCATTAATTTCAGTCCCTAGGGCCCTGTTTTTACAGACAGAGTTTTCAATACAAACCAATGGAGTTCAGTGTTTTCAAAATGCTAAAATGTTTGTTTGTTCACAGCGCTATTAGTTAAAAACAGTACAAACCTTTGGAGCAGCTCGTCAATGTCACTTCTCCCTCACCGGCCAATCAGAATCAAGACGGGGCGGGACTTAAAACAACAGCTTTGTCAATAACAATGACGGAGGAGACTGACTCGTCTTTTCGAGGGTACAATTTCCAGAAGAAGAGCTGTGGCTGATGCCAGTACACCACTCCTTTACATGGTTTTCATGTTTTCTTGAGGATATTTCATTGAATTAAAGCAAATATCAAGCACTCAGAGCTATCTAAAACACACCTAAAGGACATCACAGACCTAGTAACAATGGGCCTCATTCACCAACCGGTCTTAAGAACAATTCTGGACTTTAATCACTTACAACATTTTTTAGCAGATTTTGGATTCATCAATGTTTTTTTGTTCTTTGGTAAGAACAGAAGTTATGAACACTTAAGAACACTCTATACGCACATTTGAGTGCTGACTGGCCGGGACAAAATGATGGTTATTGTATTTAATTTAAATAAATAATATTATAGGGTTTACATGAGCCTACAATATGTTGTTGAATAAAGAATGAAATATTTTATAAATATTTTATGATTCACTTGATACAACTGTTACGCCCCACCGTAAAGGCGGCCCTACAGGGCTAACAGCAAACCATACATTGACCCATTAAAAGACACTAACCACCTTCACAAAAGCCAAAACAAAGGGATTTATTACAAAATGACACACTAAATGATAACAAAGATCAAAAGAGACAACAGATGATCCCTGACTGAGCAGCACAGCAGTCCCAACTCAAAATGCCTCTCCTCTCTGCAGCCAGCACTGGCCTTTTAAGCACTGAGGCCAGGTGTACCTCGTTGTGCAATTAGTAGCTTCACCTGGGCTGGAGACAACAGAAGGGGAGAAGGGACAGAGGGCACAGGGAAACACACAGCTGTAACACAACAGTGGTCTTTTAAAATAAATAATCTACACATGACACTTCAATTCACATGAATTATGTTTATTGAATCCCATGTGTCTTTTTTATTGTCCATCCATCCATCCATTTTCTTCCACTTATTCGAGGTCGGGTCGCGGTGGCAGCAGGCGCAGGAAGTCAACCCAGACTTCCCTCTCCCCAGCAACACTTTCCAGCTCCTCCTGAGGGATTCCAGGGCGTTCTGACCCCCAATTCACACATACTCCGTGCATGCCGTGGTCCGTCAGCACCACGGTTTTGCTCCGTCTGACGGCTCGTGCCCATTCACACTGGATCCATTTCTGTGACGTCAGCGCAGCGGAGCGCAACCATGACACATCACAGGAGAACTACAAGATCCCGCAGGAATAAAGAGAAAAACATGCAAACAACATGTTGCTTCTTCTTTCTGATGATGAAATGTTCATTCTGTGCCTGTTTTGACGTTATGTTGATAAAGTGATGAAAAATACGATCGGGAGTCCGTATATTGTGTTTAATTTTGAAATTGACCGGATGCTCTGTGCGTTTCCTTGTCTGACTTCTTGTCCGTCTGTCATATTCTGTCCAGCTTGACGCCTGCCTGCAGCGTACTCCGGTGAAAATAGACTCGCTGCATATTTGAAACAAAGCAGAGCGTAGTGCCGTTGGTGGCGCGCACCGGAGATGTACCGCAGCAATAAATCAGAATGAATCAGAATAAATCATGAGTTTGAGGCACTTATGCCCCTTTTTCCAGCACACCAGACACTATTTCTATCGCTGGAATCGGTAAAGCCCTTGCCGGTGAAGGTTTTTTGAAATCCCTCGGGCATTGTAATCCAATTTTGAAAGCTTGACCAGCCTCTATAAAGATGACAGGCCATTAAAAAGAAATATCTCTTCCTTTATATCTGGACGACTCCAGTGCTTCAGAAGTAAATGAATGAGGGATTTTGTGTTTTCATCATTTGTGAGGAAATCTTTCCAATCTGCAGCTTGATGAGGATTCAGACCATAAACTAGAAACCATGGGAAATGGTCTTTATATAGCACACATGTTGTAATTGCCCAGTGTGATGATTGCTCATAACGGGATGATTGGGATGCTATAAAAGAACTGCTCTGAGAGAAATACACAGATCCTCCATTCACAAGCCATACGTCTCTTTCTGATTGTTCAAGAGCATTTACTCTTCTACAATAGCACATCAGTTCAGAGATGCTAATTTGTGACCTAAGCAGCTGTGATTTGATTAATACCTGAAATATAAACCCATTAAACTGGATCACTTTCTGGTTTGATGCTGTGGTGTAAGCCTTTGTTTTGTGTATATGTCTTTTGATAGATTAAAGAAAATACTTTTTGAAAGAAGTCGATCACGGATGAACTCCTTCAGCACATCATAGTGTTCCTCTTCTGGTATAGCTGCTCCTGGAGACAAACTTATCAAGGTCTTAGAAGTCTCAAGCTGAAATGGGTGGATACAACGCTCACAAGCCTCTGTTGGTGCTGGACTTGCTTTTCAGACTTTCTCATTTCTCCTGGAGTTAGATCTCTTTGTTGTTTTTCTGAATGCTCACCTGGCCACTTGTCATATCCCACATTGCTTCTAGAAACTCTCCATTAGCATTGGCAGTTAGGATATGACATTGACCGTCTTCATAATTGCTGGTGATTCAACAGATTGCAGCAGAATATTTCCTGGAACTTGATTTTGACTTGAACCATTTCATCACTGCTCTATTGTTTTGTCCGTGTGGCAGCTGTTTCCTGGGAAACTGACTGAACAAGCATGCTAAAGTTTCTCTGAGCCAGGATGAGTCTCAGACAGTGGCGTCATTAGGCCTATTTTAGGGGGGCTGAAGCCCTTCATAGTATCATAAATCTGTCAGTTTCCCTTCACTTCATAGTGTAAGGTAGAGAGAGTCCCTTCAGTGAGTTGTTATCCAATCCATTCCACTTGTTCATATAGAGAACGCCCACATCACTGAAACTCCAGTCCATGTTCTCCCTGCGACCTTGCTTGCACTCGGTACCTGCAGTGTGTGTGTACCTTGAAGCACACGGAGCCGACTAGAACAGCACGAAGAACGTGAATGAAGAAGAATGGATATAAGAAAGTTTTTCAAGAAAGTAAGTATTCATCACTGCTGGTAGTAACAATTAGTTAGCTCCAGCCCCCAGCTAACAGCAGAAAGTCCCATGTATTTAATGAACCAAGTGCTCCCTGTTTGACAAATAAAAACCTAGCTTGCACACCAGTGGCGTCATTAGGCCAATTTTAGGAGGGCTGAAGCCTTAATTCAACTCATTGTGTTTCAATGTATCTTGAAGGGTCAGGCAGAAGGAGATGCTGAGGGAGAAAAAGATCAACAGGCAAGGTGAAGTCAGAGAGAGCAAGGGGATCCAGAGATGGATCAAGAGGCAGAGGAAGATCAAGTTATCACAGAGAGAGAAGGAGAGCAAACAGACCAAGAGAGTGAAAATGATGAAGCAGCTGCAGCAACTCACTCCACTACAGGGTTTGATTTAGGTGACAAAGACACAGAGCCCAGACAGATAAAGCTGAAGAGCTACCCACAAGATAGTTTTGGTATGCAGAAGAGAGCATTTCACCACAGCTGGTTTGAAAAGCACAACTGGTTAGAATATTCAGTCACCCAGAATACAGCTTTCTGCTTCACATGTAGAGTGTT
Organism: Labrus bergylta; assembly: GCF_963930695.1. Taxonomy (NCBI): domain Eukaryota; kingdom Metazoa; phylum Chordata; class Actinopteri; order Labriformes; family Labridae; genus Labrus; species Labrus bergylta. The sequence continues at coordinate 30,102,326 of NC_089198.1, read as the reverse complement.
TGGCAAAAACATCAAACATGATAGTTTGGTCAGTCGTGGTTGCAAGAACTGGAAGAAAGCTTTAGTCATCTTTGGCAAGCATGAGATGGCACAAACACATAAGGACAGTGTTGTTGCATGGAAAAGCTACGAGGCAACTAGCAAACAGGGAAACGTTGCACAGATGATAGCATCTGCAAATGTGAGTGAGATAGTAGAGAGAAGAGAGTATCTCAGGCAGGGCTGGACTGGGACCAAAAAATGGCCCTGGCATTTTTGGCCATGGCGGCCCACCATGATTATTTATACGATATGTGGAGGCACAGGACATACCAGAGGACATAGGTGTAAAGTAACGGATTACATTTACTCACGTTACTGTAATTGAGTAGTTTTTTGCTGTACTTACTACTTTTTAAGTCGTTTTTAAAATTTGTACATTTACTTTTACTTAAGTAGGTTTTCTGTTAAATATTGTAATTCTCTTCATTTTAAATCACATCCGTTACTGAGTAAAAAAATAGAAAGAGAGAGAGAGAGAGAGACAGGGAGACAGAGAGAGAGAGAGAGACAGAGAGAGAGACAGAGAGAGAGAGACAGAGCGAGAGAGAGTTTGAGTTTTTAAAACTTCATTTATTCTGATAAAAATGTATTTACATTCCCATTGTTGGGATACTGTCACAAACTACAATATGTCACAAAAATATGGATTTATATTAAAACATCTGCAAATATGATTTCAGAGTCTTTCAAAGAAAAGAGTACACCATCATCGTCCCATATTTTTTCAAAAACATCCAGCTCTTCCATTTTAAAATAATACTTGTGTTCCAACAATATTCGAGATTTAACAAGGTTCCGAAACACCACAACACAATCACATCTCTGTCCTCTTTCCATTCTTTCTTTTCTACTGAGATAAACTGCCAACTTTGCTTGACCAAAAAGGAAATTCAGCAGCCGACCTTTTTTCTTCTTTTTTTTACTGTAAGAGAAACCAAAAATGAACATGAGGTCAGTAAAATGTTCTCCATAGGACATTACGAGAGTATTCAGTATCCCAAAAAGAGATCTCAATCTAGAACACTGTAAAAAACAATGAAAAATTGTCTCTCGTTCAGAGCAAAAGGGGCAATTATCTGAGACAGCAGGATTCAACACAGAAACAAAAACATTAACAGCCACAATTCCATGTAAAATACGCCATTGTAAATCAGCAGTACATTTTGTTAACGGTGGTTTGTAGAGCATGCTCCATGCAGGTTTGACCTCAGATTTTACTTTGAAATACTTTCTCCATGGTGTGTCTGCTCTATCTTTAAGTTTCTCTTTATTTAACCCCTTGACACATCCCTGATAAAGTGTTTTCCCATTCACAGAGTCCAAAGGCATCCAAACGTTACTGCTCTCTTCCAGAGGGCCCAGTCCTTCAGACTTTGACCTCACACACATCCTGGGAAAACAGTCACAATCCTCAGGTTTCAGTTGTCCGTTAAACCATTTCTGTAGGAGAACTCTGTCCTCTTCTGACAGCGCCTTTCTGAATTTCTCCAGCATCAGTCCGACCACTCGAATCGATCTGACCTCCAGTCTCCTCGCCACGGTTACAGCATTATCCAAATTAGCTCCAGCCAGTTCTACGAGATGTTGGACTGTAGTTATTCCTTTATTTGTCAGAGTTCCAGATGTCATCAGCGCCTCTTCCAATGAAGTGCCCAACCGAGAGCCCTTCAGTATAGGTTCCTTCAACAGCCAATGCAAGGATGTGTTTGAACCCAGACGCCCAGTTTCCAACAGCCCCCACATTTTAATAACACTCACATAAAATGATGGCAAACAACTCAGATTCAACTCTGCACAGTTCATAAGAAACATGTTTCTTCCAAATCCTAAATGACCAACAAGACCAAAGATAAACTCAGCCACGTGTCTCCAGGGTAAATTTAGAGGTCCATAAAGAAAGCTTTGTAGGACCTGCAGTCTAAAAGCTGCCTTCCTACTTGCCAGATGAACCAATCCCTGTCCTCCTTCCTCTTTAGGCAAAAATAAAACACTCTGTGGTACCCAGTGTAATCTATCCCAAAAGAAGTTTACTATGTTACTCTGGAGTTTCATTAACAGGTTTACTGGGGGTTCTAGCACTGACAGGCGATGCCACAGGGTGGAGGCCACTAGATTGTTAATAATAAGTGTGCGCCCCCTATAGGACATTCGTGGTAAAAGCCACTGCCATTTCTTTAATTTGCCCTCCATTTTCTCAATCACACCCTCCCAGTTTTTCTGAACCTCAGACTGACATCCTAAAAAAACACCTAGATACTTGATGCCATGCGTCACCCATTTAAACCCATCAGGTAACCTTGGTTCATTCCCTCGCCATTTTCCTACTAACAAGGCTGTACTTTTACCCCAGTTTACTTTTGAGGAGGAAATTTCCCCAAAGCACTCTGTGATGTGAATAAGCTTTTTGACATCACTATTATCTGTTACAGCAACCATGATGTCATCTGCATATGCTGACAGATGCATGGGTATAAGATTCTCCTTTAATTTAAACCCTGTTAACTGTTTTCTTATCTGACACAACATGGGTTCAATGGCTATAGAATAAAGCATGCCAGACATTGCACAGCCCTGCCGAATCCCTCTATTGATATTAAAAGGAGCGCTTAAACCACCATTAACCTTCAATACACTTTCAATGTCACAATACAGAGTTTTCATCAAGGCAATGAAACTGGGGGAGAAACCAAAAGCCTCAAAGGTGTTCCACAAATACTTATGTTCCACCCGATCAAATGCCTTCTCTTGGTCAAGAGAAATCAGACCAAACTTAACATCTACCAAGCTAGAGACTTCCAAATAATCTCTAATGAGGGATATATTGTCCCTAATTGATCTGCCAGGGATGCAGTATGACTGATCAACATGTATTACTTGCTCCATCACTTTTCTTAATCTATTGGCCAACACTTTGGAAAAGATTTTATAATCTGCACAAAGCAGACTTACTGGCCTCCAGTTCGTTATTTCAGAAAGGTCACCTTTTTTAGGCAGGAGAGTGAGGACCGCTCTTCGACAGCTCACAGGTAGTTTCCCTCCAGACACACTGTCATTTATGACCTCTAACAAATCATCTCCCAAAGTAGACCAAAAACATTTGTAAAAGTCTACAGGGAGACCATCTATTCCTGGAGCTTTGCCGTTTTCCATACTCATCAGCGCCTCCTGCAGCTCTTGCAGTGTGAGTGGGCGTGACAGGTCTGCATTATCCCCTTTTGATAACTTTGGTAAGTCAGACAAAAACTGCTCTGACATCAGCACGTTCTCTCTGTACTCACTGTTGTAGAGGTTTGAGAAGAAGTCCACAGCTCTTTTCCTGATTTCAGCTGAGTCAGTGAGATCTCTTCCATCAGCAGATCTGATACAGTGGATGAGTCGATTCTGACCATTTTTCTTTTCTAGATTGAAGAAAAACTTGGATGGAGCATCCATTTCAGAGATATTTTGAAAACGTGATCGGACTAACGCCCCCTGTGCTCTTATCCCCAGCAGATCTGCCAAAGCAGCTTTTTTGGATTTGAGTGCCTTAATGTGGCCTCCATCTCCTGTGGATCCACTTAAAGTCTGGAGTTCCACAATATCAGTCTCTAGATGTTTTATAGATTGTGTGACCTCTCTCTGATTACAAAACTGCTGAATTTGTATTTTACCAATATCCCACCATTGCTGTAAAGATGTAAACTGAGATTTCCTAGACTGCCACTTTTTCCAAAAAAAATTGAAACATTTTCTAAAGTGACCGTCATTTGTTAAAACCGTTTTAAAATGCCAATATGCACTTTTTGGTTTGACTCCATTTATAAAAACATTTCCGATTAACAAACAGTGATCTGAAAAACCCACTGGACACAAGAAACAAGATTTGAATATTTGTAATTGGTGTTCAAAGCAATAAAATCTGTCTAACCTGGCTAAAGAGATGTAATTATCTCTAGCATGTGCCCATGAATACTGTCTATTGTTCCCATGTTTGGAGCGCCACACATCCGTCAGTTCATACGTTTCAATAATACGTTTCAAAATCTTCCTTGACTGAGCATTAGGTTCCATATGATTCCTGTCCAAATCATCAACAGTGCAATTAAAGTCTCCGCCTAATATCAAAAAATCAGTTGAAGCACATCCTGAAAGGGTGCTGGCTAATTTTTCAAGAAAAAGACATCTTTCAGTTGGATTTACTGGAGTGTACACATTTAACAAAGTGAGCGTGGATTTTTCATATCTGGCAGTCACTTTCAGTAACCTGCCCTGAACGACCTCCTCTGAGTCTACAGACACAGGCACAAAGTTCTTTGAGAAAAGAATTGCCACGCCTGCACTCAAACTGCTCTTATGACTCAAAAAGATATTTCCATCCCACTCAACTTCATTATCATTATTACTGTGAGTTTCTTGAGCAAAAGCAATATCAATGCACTTAGTTTTTAAAAGTTCATAATACATAGTTCTCTTTTTGACATCTCTTGCTCCGTTAAGATTTAAAGATGAAATTTTGAAACTACTCATAATGAAACACACACTGAACAGAATGGAAAAATATGCAGAACATACTGTTTCCTGCCCTTTACTTTTTTGCTTCATCAGTAATTAGTGTCTTTACCTTCTGCACCAGTTTTCTGAGGCGGTACACCTCTGTGGTTTTAAGACAAGTATCACCCTTCTTTCTCATCAACCACTTTGAAGCGGCAACAAACAAAGATCGATTTGGAAAAAAATCATCCACATTAACATCCCTCTTTCCTTTAGTTACTTCTAGGAAACTACGGATTTGCTCAAGATCATAACCATTGCTCTTCTGACCATCAGGGATAGATGAATCAGAATACTCTCGCTCACTATCCGAGTCAGGGAAGTCTTCTGAATCACTTTCTTGCAATCTTGTCTTTTCCTTTGTTAAAGGCATTTTCTTTGGTGTCGCTCCTTTAGATTGTGCTTTCCTCTTTAGTTTTGGCACTTTAAACAAATCTTCATCACCTCCCACTGTTTTTTCCCCAACATCATGTATCACCTCATCAATGTTCCTTTGTTCCAGCTCCTCTCCTTCTACACTAGTCTGACTCTGATTCACAAACGCTTCAGCAGAGGTGGTTGCACACTCTCCATCCGGTTGTGTTTCAGACCCCTCAGCTGGTGTCTCCCTCTGCACCCCTTCACTGTCCTCCTGACCCCCCCCCCCTCTGCACCCCTTCACTGTCCTCCTGACTCCCCCCCCTCTGCACCCCTTCATCCTCCGTGCTCGGAGCAGCCTCTGCCTCTGCCTCTGGCTCACGAGCCTTTTCTGGACAGTTCCGCACCAGGTGCCCTTCCTGCCCACAGCCAAAACATTTCATAGATTGTGTTGATGCGAAAATTGTGTAATCAAACCCTTCAACTTTAAATTTCATGACCACATTCAGCGCATCACTATCATTCTTCAGGATCATGTAGAGTTGTCTCCTGAAAGACACAACATGTTTCAGTCTGCTGGATTTACATCCTGACGGGAGCATTTTCATTGCCGACACAATCTGTCCATGACGTGAAAGCTCCCTTTCCAACACCTCATCACTGATAAATGGTGGTAAGTTAGACAGTATGATTTTTTTCGCTGGATTAGTGAGAGGAAAAACGGTGACATGCGTGTTTTTAACAACAATTCCTCGCTCAACAACAAAGTTTACTTTTTCAATTGAGTCCAAAAAAATCACAACGGCGCTGTTCATCCTGGACGCAGCCCTTAAACTATCATACCCGACGACCTCCCCAACTGCCAGACTACAATCCTCCACTGAGTGCTCCACGCCGACCGGTACTTTAATTCCGTGCCGACGGGAGAGGTTTGTGAAACCCCCAGAAGCATTGGCACTGGGCCTGCTACCTGCCATGACACACAGCCAGGTAGGCTACCGGCTGCTGCCGTGCAGCACACCGATCACCCCCCGTGAACCCCGATAGTGATTAGAAAGAAGTGTGAACAGTGTGTAAACTATCACCAGTGAAAAGAAACAGTTTCTCAAACCGTAATGGAAAAAAAGACGAAACCTCATCCACTCCAACACACTCTCCTACCGCTCAGCAAACACTCACGCATGCGCAAGAGAGAGAGAGAGAGAGAGAGAGAGAGAGAGAGAGAGAGAGAGAGACAGAGAGAGAGAGAGACAGAGAGACAGAGAGAGAGAGACAGAGAGACAGAGAGACAGAGAGACAGAGAGAGAGAGACAGAGAGAGAGAGAGAGAGAGAGAGAGAGAGACAGAGAGACAGAGAGAGAGAGAGAGAGACAGAGAGAGAGAGAGAGAGAGAGAGAGACAGAGAGAGAGAGAGAGAGAGACAGAGAGAGAGAGAGACAGAGAGAGAGAGAGAGAGACAGAGAGAGAGAGAGAGAGAGGAGAGAGAGACAGAGAGAGAGAGAGAGAGAGAGACAGAGAGAGAGAGAGAGAGAGAGAGAGAGAGAGAGAGAGAGACAGAGAGACAGAAAGAGAGAGAGAGAGATTTGATTTTTAAGCAGACCTTTATTTTTCAGTCTTCTTACTGTTCAACAATCATATACATTCCTAAAATTCACAGATGACTTTCACAAAATAAACAGATGTTACATCAGCACATGTCCATGAACTAACTGATCGTGCTCTACAGAGCACAGCACACTGTCATGAGTCCACACTGACTGGAAAGTCTCCAGGTCCTGATTTGCTCTGTAGAAGCTGAAGTCCAAAAACAACCTGGATTTTAACATTTTTACAAACAACAGCTTCACATCAACAACATCGTCTGGCTCCTCCACCTTCCTCCTCCTACTCACGTACACGGCCATCTTAGCCTGACCAAGGACAAAGTTTATCAGCTGACATTTGTGTTTGTGTTGTCGAGTGTATTTAAAACCACAAATAAAAACCTTCTTAGTAAAAAACTCTTTAAAACCACTAAAAACCTTCTCCAGAAGGTCAAACAGAGGTTTCAGCCACCTGCACTGTAAAAAACAGTGAAACACCGTCTCCCTGTGCACACAGAAAGGACACTGATCAACAACATTCACATTAAGAACAGAGATAAAAGAGTTCACAGCAATGATTCCATGCAGGATTCTCCACTGGAGGTCTGCATGTCTCTTACACAAGGGGGGTTTGTACAAAGACTCCCAGGAGGGTCTAAACTCAGGAGCTAGCCCCAAATAAGTCCTCCAGGGGGTGTCACTGCGTGCGTTCAGTGTCTTTTTATTCAAAGTCTTAACAATCAGTTTGTATAGAGTCTTTCCTGCAGCGTCACTAAAAGAGCAGCCTGCAGCGTTGGCCAGTAGAGGACCAGAACAGTCCTTCAGGTCTGCAGACAGAGTGAACTCAGGAAACGGGTCAGTTTGGTCGGGCAGCAGAGAACCGTCCCCATAGTCCGACATCAGAGACATCTCTTGTCCTGTCAGCTGATGTCTCCAGTGATTCAGCAACTGATCAACGACTCTGGTCGACCTCACCCCCAGACCAGCAGCCAGACCAGCAGGACAGTCCAGCTGAGGTCCCGTCAGCTCCACCACCTGCTCCAGAGTGAAAATCCTGGCACTGCAGAACTTTCCGGACAGGCTCGGTCCAGCCCAGTCAGGAAGATGAAAACGACCTCCAAACAGTACAGGCTCTTTAAGCAGCCAGTACAAAGAGTGGGAGTGTCCCTGTCTCTGCCTGTTCACCAGACTCCACACGTTAAAAACACTTCGATAAAATCCAGTGACAGAGGAAATGTTCACTTGCTGTAAATCCATTAAAAACAGAGACGAGCTCAGCCCCAGTTCTCCAAACCGCTGTAGAAGACAGCAGGCCAGCGGTCTCCAGACCAGGTCTGCAGGCCCAGGGAGTAGTCTCTGGAGGAACTGCAGGCGGAGAGTAGCCCCCCTGCTGGCCAGGTGAACTAGTCCATGTCCTCCTTCCTCTTTAGGGAGGAACAGCACACTCTGAGGAACCTGTCCCAAAAAAATCAACTAACACTCTTTGAATGTTACACAGGAGAGAGGACGGAGGGTCGATACAGGTCAGTCTGTGCCACAGGGCAGAGGAAACAAGATTATTGGCCACAAGTACACAACCTTTAAAAGACATCTTTGGCAACAGCCACCTCCATTTATCAAGACGTCCTTTTACTTTTTCTAAAACACCCTCCCAGTTTTTACTGACAAATGTTTCATTCCCCAAAAACACTCCCAAATATTTAAAACCTCCTGACTTCCAAAAGAGGCCTCCAGGCAGACTGAGCCGACCCCTCAGCTTCTCTCCCACCATCACTGCTTCACTTTTCAACCAGTTCACTTTGGCAGAAGATATCGACCCCAACAAAATCACAGTTTCTTTTAAAACATCGGTATCTCTCTGCTGGTTGACAAAAACAATGACGTCATCAGCATACGCTGACAATTTAAAACTGACTTCAGAGGCAGGAAAACGAACACCAGAGAGACCTGACCTCAGTCTGTGAAGCAGGGGTTCGATGGCTAAGGAATATAACATTCCAGATAATGAGCAGCCCTGCCTCACCCCCCTCTGTACACTAAAAGGAGCACTCAGGCCTCCGTTGATCTTTAGCACACTCGCAATGTCACGGTACAAAACCTGGATCTTAGCTAAGAAACATGGGTTGAACCCAAAGGCGGTCAGAGTCCGCCATAGATACTGGTGTTCAACCCGATCAAAAGCCTTTTCCTGGTCTAGTGAAATCAGACCAGTGTCTACAGCCAATGAACCAGAGACTTCCAAAACATGCCGAATGAGAGTGATGTTATCACTGATGAGCCTGCCGGGCACACAGTAGGTCTGGTCTGTGTGGATGATCGACCCCATCACCTGCCTTAGTCTGGATGCCAGGACCTTAGACAGGATTTTGTAGTCTGTGCAAAGTAATGACACTGGTCTCCAGTTTTTTAGATCCTGAAGGTCGCCTTTCTTTGGCAGCAGAGTGATGACTGCTCTCCTGCAGCTCAGAGGCAGACGACCCCTCTCCAAACTGTCTCTTAAAGCCTCCAGGAGATCCTCTGCCAGCACACTCCAAAACACTTTATAAAAGTCAACAGCAAGGCCATCAATACCTGGAGCTTTTCCATTCTGCAGACTCATGACAGCAGAGTAGAGTTCAGACAGAGACAGCTGGGCCTCAAGCTCTGTGTTGTTTTCAGCGCTGACTTGAGGAAGACCAGTGTAGAAGGACTCACACACCTCTGGACGATCAACGAACTCACTTGTGTACAGATCCTTATAAAAACCAGCTGCATGTTTTCTGATCCCAGCAGAATCTGAGATCGATTGTCCACTGTTTGATCGTACAGAGTGAAAGATCTTCTTCTGTCCACTTTTCTTCTCCAGACCAAAAAAGAACTGCGACGGAGCATCCATCTGGGTGACATCCAGGAACCGAGACCTGACCAGAGCCCCCTGTGCTTTAACGCCCAGCAGGTTGGCTAAAGCCGACTTTTTAGATTTTAGGGAAGCTAAATGTCCCTGATTTCCTGTGGCATCAACTAAACCCTGTAGTTCTACCACTTCAATCTCTAGATCTCTCAAAGATCTGCTAATGTCCCTGGTGACATTGCGAGTGTACTGCTGACACAACTGTTTAATCTGACTTTTTCCAAAGTCCCACCACTGCTGAATGGTTTTAAAATCAGACTTAAGCTGTCTGTGAGTGACCCAAAAGTACTCCAGTGCAGACTTAAAAGTTTTATCGTGCAGCAGTGTAGTGTTAAAATGCCAATACGCACTTTGAAGTCTGACATTCTTAATAAAAACAGAACAATAAACGAGACAGTGATCAGTGAAGCCTACAGGGACAATAAGACACTCTTTAAAAACATTCATGTTGTGTTTAAAACAATAAAAGCGATCCAACCTGGCCAGAGATAAAACATTGTCTTTAGAGTGACTCCATGTGTACTGTCTGTGTGTGTGGTGTAAACTCCTCCACACATCCAGCAGCTCGTGTGTTTCTAAAAACTGTCTGAGTCTGTGTGAGGAGGCGCTGTGAGGCTCTTGGTGGTTTCTATCTAAACCTGGGTTTGCTGTACAGTTAAAATCCCCCCCCAAGAATAAATACTTCCCTGTATTGCACTTTTTAACAGTGTCACACAAAACACTCAACACACCCAACCTGTCCACAGCGTGACATGGGACGTACACATTAATCAGAGTCATTTTTACATTTTCATACTGCACTCTAATTTTCAATAAGCAGCCTTCAATGACCTCCTCTACTTCACACGAAGCAGGCAGAAAGCCTCTAGAAAAAATAAAGCCAACTCCTCCACTACAGGTGGACTTATGGCTGAGGATCACCTCCCCAGGCCACTCCTTCCTCAACTGACACTCGTTCTCAGAGTCACTGTGTGACTCCTGAAACATTAAAATATCTAACTTTTTGAACTCCATCAGTTGAAATAGTGCAGCTCTTTTTGCATCATCTCTCGCTCCATTTAAATTTAAGGTGCCAATTTTAAATTCACACATTGAGAGATAGGAGTTTAAAAAAGAAACAAGATAAAAACACAACAAGAGGAAAGAGATGAGACACAGTCTAAACATCATCATCGTTGATTTGTGCTTTCGCTTTCCCGATCAGTTTTTTGAGACGAAAGATCTCTTGACCTGTGAGGCCGTCGTCCCCAAAAGCACTGGAGCTCCTAGTTAAAGGCCGAGCTGAACTTAAAAAACACTTCAGGTATGGAAAGAAATCCTCTAAATTGAGCAGCCTGAGGCCCTTGGTGTCCTGTAGAAACTTTTTAATGTGAGCTGAGGTGTAAGCGACTGGTCCTTCTTCTTGTGTGGACATGAGCTCACTGTCACTCTCTGCTCTTCCTGCTCCTGTCTTTCTGTCCTTCACTGCTTTAGTACTGCCCTGAAAGCTTTCACTCTTCCTTTTCTGAGAAATCTTTAATGACTCTTCATCAGACATATCCTCATCTTCAACATAATCAACACACACACTATTATCACTTTCTTGACTTACCTCCTGACTTTCACTGATCAAACTTTTTTCTTTCTCACTTAAATCACATTCAGTTATCTCCTTTTCTTTGTCTCTCTGTTTACTGTTCTTTACCTGGCCCTCATCACTGACCACTGACAGCTCTTCTACATCAGACACTTGACTTTTCTGAGGCCCAGCAGCAGCTCTGTCTGAAAGAACTCCGCTAGGACCCGGTACAGCGGCCTCAGCTCCGCCGAGCACCGCGACAGCTCCGCCGAGCTCCGCGGCGGCAGCATCGAACGGTGCCGCGTCTGCAGCCGCAGCCAGCCCAGGGGTCACAGCAGACGGCCCGGGGGTCACAGCAGACGGCCCGGGGGTCACAGACGGCCCGGGGGTCACAGCAGACGGCCTGGGGGTCACAGCAGACGGCCCAGGGGTCACAGCAGTCGGCCCGGGGGTCACAGACGGCCCGGGGGTCACAGACGGCCCGGGGGTCACAGCAGACGGCCCGGGGGTCACAGCAGCCGGCCCGGGGGTCACAGACGGCCCGGGGGTCACAGCAGACGGCCCAGGGGTCACAGCAGCCGGCCCGGGGGTCACAGCAGACGGCCCGGGGGTCACAGCCCCCGTGACCTCAGCAGCCGGTGCTGCCTGACTATTTCCCCGCACATGAAAATTTTTTTCCGGGCATGAGCGGATTAAATGTCCCTCTCCACCACACCCAAAGCACTTCATGGTCGCTGATGTTGCGAACACCATGTAATTAAAACCATCGACTTTGAAATTAAAAGACAAATTAAGATCATCCGAGTTGTTTTTCATGACCATGAAAACTTCTGTGACAAACAGCGTGTTTGAGCAGGGGGGACTTGCATCCCAGAGACACCATCTTAACCTGGGACACTACCTGCCCATACCTGGACAGCTCTTTAACCAACATTTCATTTTTAATGAACGGGGGGGCGTTAGAGATGGTGACTCTTTTAGCCGGGTTGATCAGGGGGAGAACAGAGGTGAAAGTGTCCTTAATGACTACACCTTGTTCGACTACATCGTTCACTTTAGCCGTGCTATCTAAAAAAATAACGATGGCCCCGTTCATGCGGGAGGCAGACCTCACACTGCCGTAACCCACCACCTCTCCAACCGCTAAACTAGCCTCCTCCACCGAGCAGCTGACAGCCAGCACCAACTTCACTGCATGTCGGCGTGTCAGCTTCTCTGGTAAACAAACAACTAAACAACAACAAACTACTAAACACTAACTATGTTAAAGAAAGAAAGAAAAATAACACACAAACATTCAAAAGTTTGAAACTCACGACGAAGCTCACGCTGCCACTCACAATCCACTCAGAGAGAGAGAGAGAGACAGAGAGAGAGAGAGAGAGACAGAGAGAGAGAGAGAGAGAGACAGAAAGAGGGAGAGAGAGAGAGAGAAAGACAGAGAGAGACAGAGAGAGAGAGACAGAGAGAGAGACAGAGAGACAGAGAGAGAGAGAGACAGAGAGAGAGAAAGACACAGAGAGAGAGAGAGAGACAGAGAGACAGAGAGAGAGAGAGACAGAGAGAGAGAAAGACACAGAGAGAGAGAGAGAGACAGAGAGACAGAGAGAGAGAGAGACAGAGAGAGAGAGAGAGAGAGAGAGAGACAGAGAGAGAGACAGACAGAGAGACGTTTTGCCTTTAATTAAAAAAACTTTGAGATTAATATCCTCTCGTCCTTTTTTCACGACACACGAGAGATGTGTTTTTAAAAAAAGTAACGAAGTAACTTTTACTTAAAGTACATTTTAAACGAGTTACTTTTTACTTTTACTTGAGTACATTTTTAAACTGGTACTTTTACTTGTAATTTTATCAAAGTAACAGTACTTTTACTTGAGTAGAATATATTAGTACTCTTTACACCTCTGCCAGAGGATATATGCGATCTGGCGACATGGTGGCACTAAAAACAGCCACATCCAACCTGAACCGTGCCATAAAAGTTGCAAAGCGTGCTCACAGTCAGAAAGTGCAGGACTTCTTCAAGGACCCTACGAACACCAGACGAATGTGGCAGGGCATCCAAGTCATCACAGACTATAAAGCTACTCCTCCCCCCTGTGACAACAACATCAACGACCTCAACGACCTCAACAACTACTTTGCAAGGTTTGAGGCACTCAACACCACTCCAGCGAGGAAATCTATTCCTCGCTCCGATGAGCAGCCAATCAGCCTGGACACAGCTGATGTCCGGAGAACCCTGAGGAGAGTGAACACCTGGAAAGCAGCGGGCCCTGACCACATACCGGGACGGGTGCTTAAGGAATGTGCTGACCAGCTGGCTGGGGTTCTCACAGACATCTTCAACACCTCGCTGATCCAGGCTGTGGTACCATCATGTTTAAAGACTGCTACAATTATACCAGTGCCTAAAAAATCCACAATCTGCTCACTCAATGACTACCGCCCTGTAGCACTAACCCCCATTATGATGAAGTGCTTTGAGAGGCTGGTAAAGGACCACATTGTCTCCAGACTTCCCCCCACATTCGACCCGTACCAGTTTGCTAACCGCTCCACAGAGGATGCCATCTCCTCTGCACTCCACCTGGGCTTACAACATCTGGAAGAGAAGGACACATATGTGCGGATGTTGTTTCTGGATTTCAGCTCAGCGTTCAATACAATCATCCCGCAGCATCTGGTGAGCAAACTGGCCCCCCTTGGTTTCAGCACCCCCCTATGTAACTGGCTGCTTGACTTCCTCACAAACAGACCCCAGTCTGTGCGGGTGGGCAACAATACCTCCAGTGTCATCTCCCTGAGCACCGGCTCCCCTCAGGGCTGCGTCCTGAGTCCGCTGCTGTTCACCCTGATGACCCATGACTGCTGCGCCAGGACCACTACTAACCACATCGTGAAGTTTGCAGACGACACAACAGTAGTGGGCCTCATCCGTGATAACAACGACATGGACTACAGAGAGGAGGTGAAACATCTGGTTGACTGGTGCAGAACCAACAACCTGACCCTGAACGTCGATAAAACCAAAGAGATCATCGTCGACTTCAGGAGGCGCCAGCCCAGCCACACACCACTCCTCAAGTGCATCAAATGCTCATTATATCTCACCAACATCCCAGAATGACATGATTGACTGTTGTGCCCAGGAAGTTATTAGTGTCATTGTGTCTGAAATGACAAAGTCCAAAATCTATGCCATCATAGCAGATGAGGCAAGGGATGAAAAATCAGAGCAGTTAGCTGTTTGTGTCAGGTATGTGTCAGAGGGGGCAGTGAAAGAACGTTTCCTAGCACTTGCAGAGATAAAATCATTTGATGCCCAGTCCATTGCAAATGAGCTGCAGCAGCAGATCCAAAACAATGGTCTTGCAAAGCTTAAGTGTGTAGCACAAACATATGATGGTGCAGCCGCCATGAGTGGGTCCACTGGAGGTGTACAAGCACATTTTAGAAGGCTCCATCCTGAAGCTATCTATGTGCATTGTTATGCTCATGAACTTAACCTGGTGTTGTGCCACACTTGCAAGGCCATCCCAGAGGCTGTGGAGCTTTCAGCTTGTTGGAGTGTGTGTACTCTTTCTTCAGCACCTCCCTAGTGAGTTATCATAAATTCATGGAGGCTCACACAAGGCTTGGATTGACAACAATTGAGCTTGTGCAACTTTCAAACACTCGCTGGGCATGTCAGTTGCGATCAATCAGTGCAGTTCTTGAGACATTGTCTGCCATTTTGGAGTGCCTTTCTGCCATTGGATCCCTCATAGCTGTTGGTCTCAGAGCAAAGCTCTATAAGTTCTCAGCAGTCTATGCACTACTGATGTTTCAGTCACTTCTGTCTGTAACCAAAGGACTCCACAAGCTCCTTCAGAAAGAGACTTTAGACCTGGTAGAGGCTTTGATCTGCAAACAAGCAGTGTGTGACACACACACAGATGCATTTGCCACAGAGCTGTATGAGAGAACCAAAGCCCTGTGCCACACCCACAGTATCCCTGAACCAGGTGCCAAGACAAGGAATAAACAGAGGAAAATGGAGGATTTTGTGCTGGAGGCAACTGCAGGTTCACGCACTGAATTGAACAACTCAGACACATTGAGGAGAGAGTTACTTTTCCCTTGTGTGGATAGGATGGTTGGCAAGCTTGAGCAAAGATTTTGCAGTGTAGATGCAGGGCTACTAAAAGGCATCCAGGCATGCAGTCCTAAATGTGAGAACTTCTTGAGTGAATCACACTTGAATGAACTTGCAAAACACTACAGCATTGACCTGAAAACAGAGGAGGTTCTGGTGGCCAGAAACTTTCTTGCCCGGAAAACAGAGGCTGGATGTTCACCCAAAGATATGTTGTTTGTGCACAACCTCCTTGATTCAGACATGTTTCCCTCTCTGAAGGCAACCATACAAGTTGCCCTAACAGTGCCTGTAAGCAGCTGCTCATGTGAAAGGTCCTTTAGTGCACTGCATCTGCTGCACTCCTGGCTGCATCAAACAATGGGTCAGAAAAGACTTAACAGTCTTGCAGTCATGTCAATTGAAACAGACACACTTCAGCATGAGTCACAACAGAGTGATAGACCGATTTGCCACCCTTAAAAACACACCCACTAAGTAACTCGCAGTTGTAGCCATGTTATTTAAAAATGGTGTACTTGGCTTACTTTTATTGTTAATGCTGTAAACATACTGTTACTATGCAAACCTGTGTTTGTTCTTGTACTGTATTCAAAAAACAGACTGAAATAATAATAATAAATAATTTCTCAGTCTTTGTTAGCTGTTTGTGAAATTTTGTGTTCGCGCGCTACGTTCGCTCACATCCTATGCATCTCTTGGGGGCTAAGCCTCCCCTGTCCTTTAAACCTAGTGACACCCCTGGTCTCAGAAAATGATGTGTTTCAGAAAATGTATGTGAGGAATCAAGCATAATTCTGCTGATCTGAGCTATAGGTCCAGCATCATCTCTATTACAGCGTCTCTAAATGAACAATATTCTGCTGTGGTGAGATAAGAAAAAACTCTGCTGGATCAAATAACTATATTTTGTACTACGTGGGTAATAAACACTGGACAGTCTGTATTAATATCAGTGTGCTCGATGGCAAAGTGAAGTGAGAACACAGCTTTCTATCATGAGATCATCAATGAAACTAGCAAAAGAACAGAGAGCTCAGTTCATCCCCAGTGCTCGATCAACAAAGTGAATTCATTTATTTCCTCCTCAGGGGACCAAGAAGGTCTGTACCACACTTCAAACCAGTCCATTCATCCATCCTTCAGCTCCAGTTCAAACATTGTGGACTTAACAAATGAAACAACAGACATCACCGTTAAAGGAGAAACATTCTGAGAGGAAGAAAAAGAGGAAGAGACGCTGAAGTAGAAATGTGTTTGAGGTTTGATCCTGGTTCATGATTTGTGTAGTTCACCAGCATACAGGTTTTTGTATCACGTCTTTTCACTGTGGAGGGGTTATTTGATCCTGATCTTTGGCTCTGGAACTAGACTCTTTGTTTCAGGTAAGAATAAACTTTGATTTCCTTCAGTCGTCTGAAATGTAACTTTAATTATCTTTTCCTGTTTGAGTCATTAACTATTAAAGTTTTATAATAAGAGGAGATTTTTTTTAAGGCGTGCAGCTATTGAGACATAAAAAGATGTTACCTCTAAGATGTTCAAATCTCAACACATAAATAAAGTTAAATAAGGTTAAAGGTATTCTGTTATTCTGTTTCATATGTTGTAAAGAACATTTGAATGATCCTGAAATAAAAACCTGTAAAATAAAGCTCACAATAATTATATTTGATTTGATGGTGTCTTCAAACAGATATTTAAATGATATTTTAAATGTAATCAGGGTTCAAGGCCATATTAAATGTACACTTTAAAGAGTTGGAGGCTCAATAAGAGGTTTATTAAAAATAACTAACAAGGTTTAAGGACAAGAAGTGCGACTGACGAGGCGACTCCAAAGAGTTTCTGATCTTTAACGACTTAGAAAGCCACATTAGAAGAAAAAGACTTTGTTTGAATGAAACGCTTTAAAAAGGATCAAATAGTCAAACCAATGATTGTTGGGCTCAAACTTGAACATGTTGTTAGTGCTCTGTTTTGAACTGTGTGAATCAACTCATCAATCTTTCTTTGTATGGCTCTGATTTCTAACAAATGTTATCTGAAGACACTTTAAAAAGAGCAGGTCTAGAGCCCACTCTTTGTTATCACACGTTGACTTCTTCTCTGTGTGAATCTACAAATAAACTTGCTCAAATGATTCACATTTATATCATTATATATATTTAATACAGAAGGAAAAACTGTTTTTCAGAGACAATCATTTGAACTATATGTTGTCTGATATCACACGTTATCATACGTCTATTTAAATGTCTTCTCGGGGATTTATGAAACCTTTGTCTTTAGTTTGTAAATCAAGTTTGACCTTATTTGACATTTCAAAACATAACACTGAATATTTAATAAATAACAAACACCCTGAAATAACTGTTGTATGGATTTTATTTATCTGTATTAATTAGAGTAAACAACATGGTTTTTATATTTATATATTTTTAGTTTTTAATTTATTCAAAATGATTAAAGAGTTTTCTTGAAGGTTAATATGTAATTCATAATTATATGCAAACCCCGATAAAGGTAAGAGTTGTTAAAGTTGTCTGAAAATATATTTTAATGAAATTATAAACAGCATGATAAAATATGATGTATAAATACAAAATATAACAAAATATAAAATTATATTCTATTGCTGCTATAATCCTACTTTGTTTTTATTCTTATGGATTTAATTTCACTTGAATGTTTTAAACTGTAAAATGTTATTGTGACAACACCTGCTATTTTAATAAACAGATTCATGTATTTACCATAATAGAGATGATATGATTAATGTGTCTTAATTTTTACTGAGCTGTAGTCATGAGTGTTTTAGAGACCAGAGTTCATGTAGGTTTAGGATCAGACTGAATGTCGTTCATGCTGCTGTTACTTGTGTGTTACTTGTTTCTCTTTCAAAGACGAGGAGCAGGTGGTGAAGCCCGTGGTGAGCGTGTACCCGGCAGCATCCAGAGGCCGGCTGGAGGAGAAGAGCTCCCTGCTGTGTTTGGCCTCAGCCATGTTTCCTCCTGTGGTCAGAATCTCCTGGAGACGACAAACGGAGTGCGGATCTTTAGAGGAGCTGCCCTCTGCTGACGGACAGCAGCTGGAGCTCAGAGAGTCTGGATGTACTGCCTCCGTCTTACAGATCTATCAGACAAAGTTCAGCTATGAATACAGCTGCTACGTGCAGCACGAGGGGGGAACAGTGGAGGCTCTGATAGATACAGGGAATGAAGGTTTGGTGACATTGTGCAGCGTAGATTCATCTTCATTTAGTGACTCTGTTAAAAGAAAGAAAAACAGAGGACTGACGTTGTTGATGATTTTATTCTTTTTCAGTTCCATTACCTGCAGCGGATCCCTCTGTCCCGTCTCCATACAAGGTGAAGCTGCTCTTGCTGCTCTACACAGTGCTGACAGTGAAGAGTCTGGTGTACTGCTGTGGACTCTTCCTGCTGACCGTCCTCAGAAACATCTCATAAATGTATCTCCTTTATCGCTTAGATGAATTTAAAAATGTCAATCATGACTATATATATGCAATTATGATCAAACAACATTTTGCAGCAGTGTAAAACAAATCCTATATTATATACAGTAAATGTTATTGTTTTGTATAATACTTTAGCAAATGATGCGCAATGTTTAGAGCTATTAGCGGCTAAGATGCTTTCTTAATTAATCAGGCCCTCAGTCTCTCGTAACAAGCTCTCTTTATAGTTTCACACACCACAGAGAATAAAATGTACAAGAAGCTATGAATACAAGCACACACATTGACCAGGAACAAAAAGCTCACAAAGAAAAGTAAACTTGTAAAAATTCAGTGTGTTGATTTGTCTGCAGGTTCACTGTTGACCCTTTAAACGGTGGTGTCAGTGTTGATGTAGAGCTATACGCTGATGATACTCTTGTTTACATGTAGAAACAAAACATGACATAGCAGCTTCTTCAGTGGAGAGCTGAAGCTGAAAGATGAAAAAAACATGCTGTGTGCTTTTCTTATTTTATTTTCTCGTTTATGGAGGATTTAAAACGTTTTTGTTTTGGTAGGGACTTTACATAGATTGCTTTTTTTCTGCTAATTTACAATAAAATGTTTTAAACAAATCAATACAGAATCACAAATTTAGGCAGAAGTTACTAAAGATCTCATGTATTTAAAATATAGTGATTTTATATTTTAGCTAGTTCACAGTGCGCCTGTAAAAAATATTGTTTTTTTAAAGTAAATTCAATAAAAAAAAAAGTATGTTGAACTGACGAGCTGAAAGAATAAAGTCGCATATATTAAACATTGTTGTGTCGTTTCTATAATTAAGAACATAATGTTTTGATTTAAAATGAATCCTGAACAAAGACTTCTCTTTACCTTCTGAGCCCGACTTTATACTTTATTAGTTTTCAGTGCATGCTGCTGCGTAGACCAGTGGTTATGAACCATGTAAAGGGCTATTTCCCTCGAGGCCGGCGGCCTGGGTTCGACTCTGACCTTCTTCATTTCATCGCATTTCAATCAATTTTATTGGGTGTCAAAAAGTGACAGCGATGGCTTCAGTTTACATTTAGATGTAAGATGAATGATTCTAATGCAACGCAAAGTAATGCAAAAAAAGGAGGGTACCTCGTGTGCATAATACAAAAATATAATTATGACTCTATTCTTGTCGCTCTTTTCTAAACAAGGAGAACAAAGAGCTTCACACATGACAGCAGAAAAGTACGACGGCTTATCAGAGCCATTCTAAAACAAACAAAAAACAGAAAAGGGAACATTTCCAAAGACAAACTCAGAGTTCTTGAGATTATAAAGTAAGTTCACTATAAAACTCAGAATCTGTCTTTAGATTTTAAATGTGATTATAGAGGTCAGTGACTGCAGGCCTGATCCGAACAGTAGTATCGTTTGCTTTTCTTATGGGGGACATTAGTGCCTTTATAATCTCACACAATATACCAGTTGTGTTTCTAGAAAATGTACTTTAAAAAAAACAATACTGTCTGCTGTTATCGTTCCTTTTAAACATCTTGGAAATGAGAATTCCTGACTTACATCAGGTTTCAGTAATTATCAGCTCAATATTTTAAAGTGGATATACATTTTTTTATTATTATTGTTAAGATTTCTTGTTTTTAATGTCATTCTTCTCTTTTTTTCCCCTCCTCCTACCTCATTCTCTTCTATTTATTTTTACACCAACAGCTCACTCCATTAAAGATTAAATGTGATCTTATTTTTGAAAAGTATCAGAGATTATTAGAGAAGTTTCACATTATCAGTGTCTCAGTTTCCGAGTTCATTATATAAACAGTTTTTCTCTCACAGATTAATACCAACGATTAGACATGAGAAAGTTTTCAGCACAAAGTAAAATTCCTGGAACAATTATTAAACCACATTCAAAGGTTGTAACTGTCGTTGTGTTATTAATATGAAAAACCTCAGATAACGGTGAGGAGGAGGCTGCAAAGAGGAAACCCACAGAGCTCGTCTGCTGTGTTTGATCATCTATTGTTTTATAAGTCCTGATAACCTCTGAGAACAGAAACATATCGGCTGCTGTATGAACTCACGACTCCTCTCCCTCTCTCTGCTGGATTTCATTTCTCGCTGAGTCTGCAAGAAGTTTTCCACTGAGATAGAGGTGTAACAGAAGAGAGTCCAGAGGCATAAAGTCACAAATAAACTTCATTTTTTTATTTGACAGAATGCAGACTTCAGAGAAACTCAAAATGAAAACGAATTCTTGATCAGATGGAAGATGTCTGTGTTTGCTGCTGATGCTGACAGGACTCATTAAGGAGAAAGAGCACCACCCTTTGGTTAGTCAGAGTAAGTGCAGGAATATCATGGTGACGCGCTCACCTCACGGCTGCTTCAACCACTGTGACATCTAGTGGAGTGAAAACACACAACAGGAAATGACAGCAGATCCTGCTTTAAAAAAAAATAGGGGACATGAAGAGAGTGATACATTTAACAAAACTGTAAACTTAAAAAACACTGTCAGGTAGATCAGTGATGAATGCATCATAAGAATGAGTGCAGAGAGCTGTTGGTGTGAGGAAAACACTAAACATACACAAACCAGTTTGAAGAACCTGGAGGAGGAAGAGGAGGAGTGGACCCCCTCTAGATTCTGACTTCATGAATGTTAATTAAACCGTTTTGTCAGAGATACATTTGAGTCCAGAGAAGCACATGTTAACAATTCAATGGTGCCATTCACTATATAGTGACTTGAAGAGGCAGACCGATCTCCATCATGGTTTTCTTTTGAGTGTTATAGTCAGTCACAGTCTAGAACAAAATGATGTTCTTATTCTACATAAACTATAAACAGACTATATAAAACAATTCCATTAAATGAATAATTTAATATTTCATTTGATATTTTCGTCATATCCAAATATGCTGTGATGATTGCTGGGCAGTGTTAGGCAAGTTACTTCCAAAATGTAACACATTATATATTAGTAGTTACTGTCATTTAAAAGTAATTAGTTACATTACAATATTTCTGTCTCTGAATTGTAATGTGTTACACTACTTTTGAGTTGCTTATCAACTGCTTATCAATAAAACAAAGGCCAATTTGCCAAGAAATGGCTAATACATAGGCTACCAAACAAAGGCTGGTAAAATTTAAATAACTTATAGCTAGAACTCTAGCTGATGACCACATTTTTCAAGAATACTAAAAATAAATCAAACACACATAAGAAAATTGAAAATAAAAAATGAAGGCTAAACAGGAAACCTGTTACAGCCAAATAGCCTATACAACAGAGGTAGCATACAGCCAAAGAAGGCTGGTAAAATTAACTGAACTATAAAGGCACTTATGGCCTGGACCTTTCCATAGCCTACTTACCTCTGTTTCCACTGACATGGGCACATCAGCCGTGGCATTGGGCTGTACATCAAAGGAAAAAAAGTCATCCTCGCTGGTAGCAGCAGGTTGAGGGGCATCGGGCATCAGGGCTGTAGGCTCTTCTGTTGTTTGGGAGCGGCACTCCATTGTGAGGAGGAACTTGATGTGGTCTCTTCTGGCTTCTTCTTTTACCCAGCGCAGCTTGAACTTTGGCAGGGAGACAGCAGCCAGAAGTGCATCCTTGGAATCAATTGTGGTGGCAAATCGAGTTTTGATTGCTCCCACAATAACCTCAGGCAGCCCAGTGGTCATTTGTGATAGGCCATTTTTCATTACTAAGGTTTTGGCCATCAGAACTTCTAGCGTTGGTTGAAGCGTTCCATAAAAACAAGTGTCCTCACCCTGTAGGATGTCCAGTGCGACTGTGAAAGGCTTCATAATGGCACAACATTCCTTGAGAAACTGGTATTCCCTGTCGTTCATACATTTAATCTGAAGCTGTGTGCAGAGGCTATTGATGTCAGTCAGGGGCATTTCTGTGATCCGAGCATAGGCGTTATAGAATGAGTTCCACCGTGTTACTGTGGGGACAATCAACTTCCTATCACTGACCTCTTCCAGGCACTCTGATGTGACTGTGGAGTGACTGGCCTTTGTCCACAGCGTTGAACATTTGGCTGTAGCACTACGATACACAGCTCTAGATTCTGGATTAGATACCAGCCAATTAACAACCTCATTGTTCGCAATTAGATTAAGTGTTTGGGCTGCGCATCTATGGTGGGGAGACAGTACACATAGCCCATGCTGAGTATCATCATCGGCAGTAAGCACACTGTGAAGGTCTGTGAACTCCACCTCGCCATCACCCTCCACCTCTTCCTCGGACTCCACTTGTTGCTGCTGATGCTCCTTGAACGCCTTCACAAAGTTACTCCCATTGTCCGTCACACATGCAGTCACTTTATCGTTGGTCAGTCCATATTGAGAAAAAATGTCCTCTAGCTCTGTTGTAATTGCGTCGTATGTGTGTCGACCCCTAAATCTTTTACAAGCTATCGCAGCCTTCTTTCGTGTCAAGGCATCTGCATCGATCCAGTGCACAGTCACCCCCATGAAACTTTTGTTGTTGGCACTCCATATGTCTGCTGTTGTTGATACATACTGCTGGGCATCCAGTGTTTTCTTCAGCTCCTTTTCCATGACAGCATCTGCCTTATCCAAATCTTTGGCAAATGTTTTTCTGTCTGGCAGTACATGCTGAAAAATGAAGATAACTCCATGTTAAACTCATGCTGTGTTTAAATGGGTTAATTATATATGGATACTTATACAGGGGTTAAAGTAAAAAAAGAAATCCTGAGCCTGAAGTGCACAGATTCACTTCTCTTCAACAACAGCATGTGCTTTGCACCATTTATTTTCAAATACTATATGTGAAAATACTTTACGTAAACAGTAACAGTGCAATAGCTTTCAACACAACTGTGAACAATACTGCAACACTATAATTACAACTTATGTGTTTGAGTAAAAAGCAGCTGAGACATTCACCCTCTGCCCGAAACACTTTAAATATCTCCAGTCCTCCTTAAGGCCCCCCCCCCCGATAAGCCCAGTCTGCTATGATTGGTCAGCTCACACAGGTACAGCTCTCTGTCATATTATGTTTCTCCGGTCAGCTCTGCGGTGTTTTTAGCTGCCAGCTAGCGGCATTTCTACTGTGAATGTCTCTACAAAAATCACTTCTAAACCAAAAACTTCTCCACCGCACATTTAAGAGCAGGAATCTGATCTGTATGAGCCTCAGTCTCAGCCATACGCCGGCACGGTGCCAGAACACTTTAAGCCCATTAGCGTTATGTCGCTGTTTAGGTTGCTGTTTGTAATAATAACACGCTAGATAGCTGCATGACCCAGTGATCTATACTATACTGTATATGAACCACTCTCTATGACAACGTTAGCTTACCTTGTCATTGCTGGCGTTGGTGAGGATTTTGCAGACAAACTTTTTAAAAGCTGGTGAATTCACTGTTGACAGAGGCTGCATATCCTCCACCACATACTCTGCCACCTGTCTCCTCACTTCTCTTGGTTCAAGTAGCACGGCAGACCGAGAGAAACTTAATTTCTGCTGCTTTGTCTGACTCTTTCCCGCACTTTCGTCCTCTGCTCTCTTTCTCTTCTTCCCGCCTGCATCTCTCTCTGTCAACTTGGTGTTAGCGTGGCACCGGTCCAGGTGTTTCTTCAAGTTGCTGTTTTTGGATGTAGAAAGTTCCCTCGGTGTCGCACTCGCACACAGATTGCACTTGACAATAATGTTCTTGTCCTTTGATGTTGAATCTGTCTCTGTCATCTTAGCGAATTCCTTCTTCTTCTTCTTCTTGTTATTTTACGGCAGTATTAGTGACAGGAACAGGAAGTACTCTTATTCGCTGTATTTTTCTCTGTCTCTTGCAGAGTCGCGGTGTTGGTGAATTCTTAAAAAACAACACATCTCAGGTTAAAATGCATTGTAACGCGCGTTACTGAGATTTGTAACGGGTATAATATTACCGAAATTTTATTAGTAATGCTTTATATTACTGCGATACAGCAAAAAGCAATACATTACTGTAATTGTGTTACTTTTGTAACGTGTTACTCCCAACACTGTTGCTGGGTAATAATGTGATCATGTCATGTAGCTTGTTACGGCCAAAATCTGGTGGTGAGCACAGTGCACCTCTCTGATGAATGAGCGATTCAAAATGCCTTTCAAGATAGATAGATAAATACTTTATTCATCTCCTGGGGGAAATTCAGGAGTGTCCCATAGCTCACAAGTTAGAAAAAAATAGAACAAACATAGAAAACAAAATATCAATATTAATTTAATTAATTTCAAGCAGAAGTCAAAAATGACAGGAGAGAAAGGAACAGGAAGAGAGGGTAGCAAAGCTCCCTAAAATAGACTATTTTGGTTTCAAAATCAGTCAGCAGCCCACAGTTGACCCCCTGCCCCTTCCTAGCAGTAATGCAGCAGTTCGGCCTGCGCTTCAACAGCCATGCAGCAGGTAACATTAGGAGGATAGAAGCTGTAACGTTGGCCCTAAATAATCATAACATTAGGCTAGATATACATCTCAAGAAGAGTTATACATATATTTTGTTACAATCTAACACATTGTTGCTCGATATATAGCCTAAAAGTGTGTGTTTGTGTGTGTGTCTGTGTGTGTGTGTCAAGTCAAGTCAACTTTTTTCATATAGCACATTTATAACAGCCGAGGCAGACCAAAGTGCTGTACAGTAAATCAGGCAAAATACATTACATCCAAAACATCAAAAAAACACGTAAAAGCAAAAATTAAAAGTGAATTAAAACTCAAAACAATAGTAAAAGTTCGAATAGACACTGCTGCTGGGATAAAACACTCAACTAGTAAAAGCAAAGGAAAAGAAATGGGTTTTTAAAAATGACTTAAACTGCTCAGTTGTGGCAGCAGATCTTATTTTAAATGGTAATCTGTTCCAAAGTGTCGGAGCTGCAACAGAAAAGGTTTGATCGCCCCTAGTTTTGAGCCTTGTTTTAGGCACGTCCAGGAGCAGCTGGTTGGAGCATGAACATGTAGTAGTTCACTTAGGTAGTGAGGTGTTGAGCCATTTAATGATTTAAAAGCCAGAAGTAAAATTTTAAAATGAATCCTGTAGCAAACAGGAAGCCAATGGAGAGAACGGAGCACAGGGGTTATGTGGTCCCTCTTTTTTGTGCCTGTTAGGAGGCGAGCAGCCGCATTTTGGACAAGCTGCAGAAGTTGGATGGATGACTGGTCCAAGCCCACATATAGTAAGTTGCGAGATGTTATGAATGCATGTATTACTGTTTCTAAATCACTGGCAGAGAGGTGTGATTTTATTTTGGCTATAAGTCTGAGCTGGTAAAAACTAGATCTCACAACAGTGGATATCTGTTTGGCAAATTTAAAAACATGATCAAAGTGCACACCAAGACTCATTACAGATTTTTTCATATTAACAGCAAGAGGACCAATCGTGTGTGTGTGTGTGTGTGTGTGTGTGTGTGTGTGTGTGTGTGTGTGTGTGTGTGTGTGTGTGTGTGTGTGTACTAGGATCCGTCAACATGGCTTGCAATGGGGCCTGTCGTGACTACCTTACACCATTGGTGGGAGGACATATAAGCCAGGCTTCCTCAGCTTTCTTGCTCTCTCTCCCTCTGGACAGCAAAGACAGACAACCTTCTGTCATTGTTTTTGGTTTGTTGTTGAGTGAAATATAACCTAAAAAGCAAGTTTACTGTGTGGTTCTCCCTTGACTGTTACGGCCTAGACGAGCTGGTCGTAACACTTTGTAGTGAATAATATATAATTGTTGGGCCACGCAGGCTTAGAACAGTCAAGCAATGGACTTGGGCCTGCACCTCTGTAAAAGCCTCATTTGAGTTATTCACTGAGATCACAAAGAGGCCTAAAAGGACTCTTAATCCCAGAATCCCCTGCGGTACTTCACACCTACGTGTGAAGTAAAGGGGGGACCGGAACCTCTCTCTCCTCATTGGAGGGGACCTGAGGTAGACCCCCATGGAGCAGGCCAGGCTACAAAACTCCAAGACTTCCATTGCTCGCTCTCTTTCACGCGCTGACCTTCGGTGCTCGGAGACCCAAGAAGATCTCCTGTTTCCTGCAACAATCTTCCTTTGTTTTAAGTTTTGGCGCGCAGGTAATCCGCGGCCGGCAGTGTTCTAAATTCCGAGCTCGGATTGTCCAGTGAACGCATCTCAGTTTCTCGGAGAGCGTCAGACTATAACAGATTATCAGAAAGATAACGGTCTTATTCCGTCCTGCAACAAAAGGACATCAAAGGACATCTTTCCACTCGACGGAGAACCAACGAAGCCGCTCTCGCCGTAAGGGACCCTCGCCGCCATCAGACGCCTCTGCACCAGGACGGACAGAAGATCTGCTCCATCGCCGGACTCTTTTCCTTTCACCAATCGCGGACAAAGCGATTCACAAGTGAGGCTTAATTAGGTCTGGGCAGAATTAGCTTTAGAGAGTGTTTTTAACAATTGTTGATCAAAGCAGAAACTGTAATTTTTTATCTTTGTTGGACCTGCGTCCTGAGTTTTAACTGTTTAAAACTCTTGTTGTTTCGGACCGCTGCGTCCTATATGTGTTTATCGTAACAGCGTTATAACCGGGTATTACTCTTCTGATCAGAAAGGCCAGTGTAAGCCGTATTAACCTGAATTCGGCTATTGGTTTGTTTCTGTGAATGAAGGGAATTACTCCGAGTTGTGGCGCAGGAGTCGGACTGTGATCCGGCCTCTTCAGGCACGCATTTCTCTTTTATTCTCTTTTATTTCCCCTTCTACGCACACACATACACACATATTCCTGTGTAAACGTACATCTGGAGACCAACTCCACCACCGCGCCATTACGCACAGAGATCTATACACTCGCGGCTATCCAGACGCCTCAGAGACACAGATTGTGTAGGGCCGAACTCAGTCTCTTTTAGACCTTAAGGCCACATTTAGGCCTTTGTTAGGTGTGTGCCATCGGAAGGGCGACCACGTGGGACGAAGTAATCTTCCCCCCCTTCTCTCTCCCTTTCATCCACACGTGCACACACCCAGGTCTTTGTTAGGTTTGCGCCATCGTGAACGACCACGAGGGTACGAAGCCATCTCCCCCCTTTCTTCTCTCTCTCTCTCTCTCTCTCTCTCTCTCTCACACACACACACACACACACACCTACATTCACACCTCATCCACAAGCCTTTGCTTGATAATGTTTGTTGCTTAGATTAGTTTATAATAGTTATTTGTTTAATTAAGTTCATTGATTTTGGATTGATGTTGCTTTGTTTAAATAAATTCTGTTATAATTTAAGAGAGCAGTTGTTTGTGGTTACTGGTGTATTTGCATTGTGATATAAGCTGGGTGCGAAGGCTTTGTGTACGGATTTCACGCCTTCAATTTATTAAATATAGTTATTCATTATTAATAATATTAGTAATTAAATAACTAATTTGAGACTGATTTGAGTGATATTTTGGTTATATTTACCTGATTACAGGTTGGTGCCCCAAAACGAGATTAAACATAGTTTAATGATATTTTATTTATATTATTAATAATTAAGTATAATTATTAAAGAATATAACCAAAGTTGACTTGATACAACCCCAACAAATGGTGCCCCGTGTGAGGCCTTCAATAAACCAGCTTTATTGCACTGTAAATGCACAGTAATCCAAACTTAAAATCCTAAAAAGGATCCTTCGGAAGAAAATTATATTTTCTTTAAATTTTTGTGGTTTAAGCAAAGCAGACATCAAGCTGTGGCTTAGTTGTGTTTTATGTTGTTAGTTAATGGTTAAAGCCGTAACTGTTGTCCCCTTTGGGTCCATACAACAATTGGACATAATGATGCAGCTAGTGTGACTTTATCAAGGAACTTGATTTGTTGCATTAATCTAGATTTTGATCCTGAAGTATTCGACTAAAGGATTGTGGTGCTCCTTGTTGTTTGAGAGCCATTTGGCCAGATGAGAGTGTAACCTTATCATTGTTTTTTTTTCTTTGAGGACTTGAGGTGTGAATCCCCTCTCCTATCTTCCAGGATAGACTGCAGTGATCAGTTGGGAAACTTAGATAAGATTTGCTCTTGTGTACCAAGACCCTAGGTGAGTCGGGGGCTGAGACTCCTTTTGGATCAGACGACGCAGCACTGCAAGAAACTGCTGCCGGTCTGACGAACCTCTCCTCAGAGGAGAGTGCCAACCTATATAGCTAGTCAATTAGCATTAGTGATAAGAAGTTAGAAGAGCTAGTTGATCTTGTCAACCACAGAGCCAGGCTCACCCCTAATAAAGACAGAATGTATGCAGAAGACATACATCAACTATGGGCCAAAGCTCACTATGGATCAGACGATCCACCCCTTCAAGACGTAGTTGCTAATCTTATCCACCTCCCTACAGAGCAGCTCGACAGCCTGAACTCCTACACCCTCAGCACATGTGAAAAGAGACTAAAGGGCTTGGTTGAATATGCAAATCAACCAACTGGGAAGCCAACACGTACAGCTTCAGATGTTCTAGGCGAAATTCTCCTCCTTTATCAGCGCAAATCAAATGTGCAGAATGAGATACACCGGGAACAGCTAGCCCGGGTACTAGAAGAAGGACAGATCCTGCGGGACGACTTCGAAAGAATGCAGGATAAACTAAAGACCTTGCAGGAAAATTGCAAGGCCCTGCAGGAGGAGAATAAAACACTGCACGAAAGCAGCAAACTGGCCGAACAGAGGAAACGAAGTGATATGGTACCCAGAGTTCAGGACAGGCAGAGAAGGACTTCAGCCCCCAGATCAGATGAGGAAACCTCAGACGAAGGATGGGAGACTGAAACAAGCCCCTGGAGGAGGGAGACAGACATGTTGCAGGATCTGGAGGAGAGGGGAAGGCACCGCCGGGTTGACCCAGGCACAAAAGCGCCCACGTCCTCAGACCACCCGGTAAAGAGTAGGATGAGTAAAGAGGAAGGGCCCCCGCGTTCCGCCATACGCTTTGAGCGAAGAGAACCCTCACCCCGCAGGATGAGAGGCTTTACTCCCCCTAGAGACAGGGAGGAGACACGGGCCCAATTGGGCACCGAACGCTACCTGTCCCACGATAGACGGCCACGTCTGAGCCGAACACAAACCCCGCCACGGTTACAACCCTACTACCGTGACAACCACAGGGCTTACGATTCATCAGACGAATCGGACGACCCTCGCCAGCCTTCGGGTCAGGGCCTGCGAACCAGGCAGATAGAACCTCAGGCCAAAGATCTGAAGCGTTTTGACCCAGATAGCCCAGATTCAAGTATTAACGATTACCTTAGAGAAGTTGACCATTGTCTCCTTGACCTGCCTCATGCGTCCTCACATGAAAAACTGAAACGGATCTGGAAGACTACGGCTAGGAGTGTCCGTGATTTCATGGGGACACTCCCACCAAAGGTCCGATCCTTGCAGAAAGGAAACAAATCTGTTAATCAGCACTTACAAACTGCCAAGCAGAAAGTGTTGGACATGCTTGAATTAATTCAGGGAGCACAGGTAAGCATGGAGCAAGACACATCGTCAGGATATGACTCTGATCCTGGACCAAGCCCCTTAAGAGATCAAACAACCCTGCTGAAAAAGCTCAGTAAAGAACCGAGCAGCCAGGATAACCCAAGGACTGAGGAAATAAGTCTAGTTTTCCCTGATTTTGACTGTGGAGCCCCGCTCCTTGGGGAAACGCCCCAGTTCTCTGACAACTGTGACACCCTTTCACACCTTCACAGGTTTGAATCACCACATAGGAAGGGGGGTGACTTCTCAGCCCCCAGAGGCAGAGATAACACCAGGCCCCCTCCTGCTACCTGTAGGTTCCCATTGCAGGATTCACGGCTAAGGAATATCCAAACCTCAGATGACTGGGATGGCTCCCTTCTACCCAGAGATCAAAGAATGCGCATAAGGCTCATTGAATCCATGGCACAGGATGTAGAGCGGTTTGATCCAGATAACTCAGACCTCTGCATCGATGATTACCTCAGAGAGATTAACCTGTGTCTCAGTGAGGTACCTGATGCATCCACAAGAGAAAAACTCAGGCTGATCTGGAAGACAACTTCCAAGAGTGTCCGTAACTTCACGACTACCCTTCAGCCTGAGATCAGATACCAGTACTCTGCGCTCTGCAATGCTTTGCGCCAGGAATACTCCACCTACATTGACCCTGCATCTGCCCTTCTTAGTGCTTTCAGTGTCTTGCATCAGAAGCACGAGGCCCCCAAAGATTATTACTGGCGACTTAGATCTGCATATTTCCAGGGACGTAAGGCTCCAGGTTTGGAAGAGAACCCAACTTTCAAGTCCATCTTCATGCACAATCTGCATGGCTGCGTGCGTTCAGATGTCACCCTGCATAGTCGTACACATCAGCTTAGTATGAAAGAGATCAAGAGATTCGCACAGGCGGTTTGGCAGACACGCTTACGCCACGTGTCACGTGAGGGCAACAAGCTGCCTTGTGCTAAGAATAAGAGACCATATCACCGGCAGAATAGAGAACAGAGCCAGGGGGGTGGGACTCAACCACAGAGTAGGTTCCAGCCTGGAGAACTGATCGCTACCAGATCCGAACGGAACTCTCGGGATGGCCGTAGTCTGAGACAGAAGGGTAGGTATAATCGGAGTTCCTACGAGCTCCCTAAGGACTCCCTCGCTTACAGAGAACCCGATTCTGACTCCACATAGGAGTGGGGGTGTAGCCTCCATTGTAGAAACACAACAATGTCACTCTACCGACATGAATGTTTCCTAGTCCCTGTTTTGTGTTTTGACATTGGTAGGGAGACACATAATGTACATGTACATTTACACACCTACATGCCACAAACACCTTCCCACAGGCTTACTCCTGCCCAGGCTAGGAGTTAGCCCACAAATCTACACCTTATACTCTTCTCTTTCTCCCCTCCTCTTGTCTGTTTGTTTCATTTGTTTTGTTAAAGAATGCACCTTGAGTAGCGAAGTTTGCTAATGCCTGGTTATGTTTTATGCCTAGCTTTAAACGTGGTTAGACAGTCTGCCCAGACTTTGCCTCAGTATCTGCCCAGACCGAATGCCTCTCAAAATGTATGGACTTTTGGCTCACTAACTATTTGAAAATTTGTCTCCTCACGCATGGACTGTTGGCCCTATTTGCCCTAAAGACCGCGACCCGCAATCCCATTCTTCAGGACAAAGGGGGGATGTTGGGCCACGCAGGCTTAGAACAGTCAAGCAATGGACTTGGGCCTGCACCTCTGTAAAAGCCTCATTTGAGTTATTCACTGAGATCACAAAGAGGCCTAAAAGGACTCTTAATCCCAGAATCCCCTGCGGTACTTCACACCTACGTGTGAAGTAAAGGGGGGACCGGAACCTCTCTCTCCTCATTGGAGGGGACCTGAGGTAGACCCCCATGGAGCAGGCCAGGCTACAAAACTCCAAGACTTCCATTGCTCGCTCTCTTTCACGCGCTGACCTTCGGTGCTCGGAGACCCAAGAAGATCTCCTGTTTCCTGCAACAATCTTCCTTTGTTTTAAGTTTTGGCGCGCAGGTAATCCGCGGCCGGCAGTGTTCTAAATTCCGAGCTCGGATTGTCCAGTGAACGCATCTCAGTTTCTCGGAGAGCGTCAGACTATAACAGATTATCAGAAAGATAACGGTCTTATTCCGTCCTGCAACAAAAGGACATCAAAGGACATCTTTCCACTCGACGGAGAACCAACGAAGCCGCTCTCGCCGTAAGGGACCCTCGCCGCCATCAGACGCCTCTGCACCAGGACGGACAGAAGATCTGCTCCATCGCCGGACTCTTTTCCTTTCACCAATCGCGGACAAAGCGATTCACAAGTGAGGCTTAATTAGGTCTGGGCAGAATTAGCTTTAGAGAGTGTTTTTAACAATTGTTGATCAAAGCAGAAACTGTAATTTTTTATCTTTGTTGGACCTGCGTCCTGAGTTTTAACTGTTTAAAACTCTTGTTGTTTCGGACCGCTGCGTCCTATATGTGTTTATCGTAACAGCGTTATAACCGGGTATTACTCTTCTGATCAGAAAGGCCAGTGTAAGCCGTATTAACCTGAATTCGGCTATTGGTTTGTTTCTGTGAATGAAGGGAATTACTCCGAGTTGTGGCGCAGGAGTCGGACTGTGATCCGGCCTCTTCAGGCACGCATTTCTCTTTTATTCTCTTTTATTTCCCCTTCTACGCACACACATACACACATATTCCTGTGTAAACGTACATCTGGAGACCAACTCCACCACCGCGCCATTACGCACAGAGATCTATACACTCGCGGCTATCCAGACGCCTCAGAGACACAGATTGTGTAGGGCCGAACTCAGTCTCTTTTAGACCTTAAGGCCACATTTAGGCCTTTGTTAGGTGTGTGCCATCGGAAGGGCGACCACGTGGGACGAAGTAATCTTCCCCCCCTTCTCTCTCCCTTTCATCCACACGTGCACACACCCAGGTCTTTGTTAGGTTTGCGCCATCGTGAACGACCACGAGGGTACGAAGCCATCTCCCCCCTTTCTTCTCTCTCTCTCTCTCTCTCTCTCTCTCTCTCTCACACACACACACACACACACACCTACATTCACACCTCATCCACAAGCCTTTGCTTGATAATGTTTGTTGCTTAGATTAGTTTATAATAGTTATTTGTTTAATTAAGTTCATTGATTTTGGATTGATGTTGCTTTGTTTAAATAAATTCTGTTATAATTTAAGAGAGCAGTTGTTTGTGGTTACTGGTGTATTTGCATTGTGATATAAGCTGGGTGCGAAGGCTTTGTGTACGGATTTCACGCCTTCAATTTATTAAATATAGTTATTCATTATTAATAATATTAGTAATTAAATAACTAATTTGAGACTGATTTGAGTGATATTTTGGTTATATTTACCTGATTACAGGTTGGTGCCCCAAAACGAGATTAAACATAGTTTAATGATATTTTATTTATATTATTAATAATTAAGTATAATTATTAAAGAATATAACCAAAGTTGACTTGATACAACCCCAACATAATAATAGTAATAATCTTTATTTACAAAGTGCTTTACAAGGACAGCAAAAACAAATGTAAGAACAGGCAGGTCATAGAATAATAAACAAGGCAAAGATTAAGAAATAACCACTTTAAGATATAAAATCCATTTAATAGAACTGTAAAACACATTATTTCAAAGGAATTTTAAAAGGTGAAATTAAGTAACAATTTAAAATCAACTAAACTCAGGAAAGGCTCGCCAGTAAAAGTTTGTTTTTAGAAGGGACTTAAAAGAGAAAACTGATTCGGCTGACCTGATCTCCAAGATGCTAAAACAGGAGTGATGTGGTTATGCTTTCTGGTTCTGGTTAAAAGCCTGGCAGCTGAGTTCTTTACTAACTGGAGTTAATCTTTAGATTTTTGGTTCAGGCAAGTAAAAAGGCTGTCACAGCAGTCAAGACTTGATGAGATAAAAGCATGTAAAATCGTCTCTGTGTCTTTAACAGTTAAAATTGATGTAATTTTTGAGATATTTCTGAGCTGATAAAAACAAGACTGTACAAGCTTTGTTGTGTGCTGCTCAAAATGTAAGTTGCTGTCGAACCAGAAACCCAGATTTTTGGCAGCAGGGTTGATATGGTTTACTAGGGGACCAGCAGATGGCAGTATTTGCTTAGTAAGGTGCTGTGGTCCAATTAAATTGATCTCAGTCTTGCAGAAAGTTACTTGACATTCAGCTCTTAATCTCAGACAGGCAGTTTTTAACAGAACTCGGCATACCTTGGTCTAGAGATTTAATGGGCAGGTACAACTGCGTATCATCAGCATAAAAATGAAATAACACACTGTGTTTATTTATGATATGCCCTAAGGGGAGCATGTATAGGCAAAATAAAATGGCCCCCAAGACCGAACCCTGCGGCACACCATAGTTCACTCTAGAGAAGGCCAAGGCAAAGTGATTAACAGACACACAGCACCTTCTATTGGACAGATACAATTTAAACCAGTCTAATGCTGTACCAGAAACCCCTACCCAGTGCTTTAGTCTGTTCAACAGGATGTTGTGATCAATTGTGTCTGTACTGAGGTCCAAGAGTACCAGGACTGAGCACATACCTTGATCAGCGGCAATTAAAAGGACATTTTGTACCTTAAGCAAGGCAGTCTCAGTGCTGTGAAATTTCCTGAAACCTGATGAAGTTTTTCAAAAATGCAATTATTTTCCAGCACATCGAGAAATTGTTTTAACACAATCTTTTCTAAAATCTTGGAAATAAAAGGCATTTTGGAAATTGGCCTGTAGTTCTGAGGCAGGGAGGGGGGTCTAGTCCATGTTTTTTCAGCAGTGGATGTACTCAGGTAGTTTTAAAATAGTCAAGGACCCAACCCTTGGACAGAGAACTGTTAAAAATTGAAAGCAGCCAGGGCCCGACAGAGTCCATTCCTTTGAGTAAAAACGTGGTTGGTATCACATCAAGAGGGTTGGAAGCACTGGTGTAGTGCAGAGTATACGGAGTATGCCCACTTATAAATCTCCTCTGATTCACACCATTGATTGACTGACTATATTCAGTAGTATGCTGCATTTTGTTCTTAGGGTGGTGAAGGGATCACCCTCCTACTCCGTCTCGGCTTTGCAAGTACGTGCTAACTTAATCTGTGAGAATAGTCTTACATGTCATTGTTTATAACAGAGGCTGTTTATCCTCTGCTGGACGGACACTTAATACAAACATTGTGGGTAAAAAGAGTATACCCACTTCTTTAGGCACCACTACACCACTGGTTGGAAGACACTCTCATATGTGAAACTGTTTCTAAAAGTTCAGCTGAAGTAAATGGATAAAACTGGAACTCTATCTTGAGGGTGAAGGGAGTCAGAGCAGCTAACATTTGGAGTAATTGAGGCTCTGATTGACATCACTTTATCAGTAAAATAAGATAAAAACTTTTCACAATCTGCGTTGACAATCTGATTTTTCTAAATAATAATTAAAACAAGTAGAACATTTTTTTAATGAGAACCAAAGCTTTCCCGTTACCTTCTCACATGTTTTTATTTAATTGTATGTAATGAACCCACTGAGATCAAGATCTCTTTGACGACGGTGAGCTGGCCAAGAGGGCAGCAGCTCACGTCATAATAAACATGACATGATTAATAAACAGTTCACAAACAATAAGTTAAGAGCAGACAACAATTACAATGTACTAATCAGTTTACAGATAAAGTGCAGAAGTTGTGATCACAGATTTCTATTAAAAAAAACAGACACAGTCCAACGGTCAAACGTTTTCTGTCTTCTACGTTCTCCAAGATGACTAGGGGATGAGGGGAGTAACAATACATTAAAACCCAGGGAATAGAAATAGGAACTAAATATGAGCAAAGTTTAAAAGGATTTATTAACAAACTAAACATGAAGGTGCAACACAAAACAAGCTTCTTCTATAAAACACAAAACAATAGAGAAGCCAATCAATCTTAATCAAACGTCAGAAAACTAACAAACAATACAAAGAATAAGGCCTCAATCAAAACACTCCTTCCACAGAAGGATCACAGGTTTTCTCCACGTCAAAGACAAGCACACAGGTAGATGAATGACCCACTGGCAGCCTCCTCTCTCCTGCTCTTTATAGTTTTGCTCCTGATTAGTAATTAGCCACAGGTGTGGCTGGGCACTCTGAGGCTGAGGAGCAACACCTGGGGAGCACACACAGGAGAGAGAGAAAACACAAACACTACACGTAACACCAAAGGCTTCAAGTGAAATGAGATCTTCCAGTTAGAAGTCACTCTGGAGAAAGATCTCTGCAGAGGGATCAGCAAAACTAAACGCTCTTTTCCCGAGGTCAGCGTGGACACGAGGAACAGACAGAGGCGCTGCTTGTCAACAGGCAAGGCAGGCAACTGCTTGGGGCCCCAGGCCAGAAAGGGCCCCCCAAGGCAGACAAACTTAAAACCACAGCAGTAGCTCAAAATGTGCAAATACTGCAATGACAGTAGGAAACCTCCCTAATAGGGCCCCATTTGACAGCAGTCACTCTCGTTGCCCTGCTAAGCCTCTCATGCAGTATTCCTTCATCACAATTAAACCACTAAATGAAAGTGATGAAGAATGATCTGTCTGGGAGTGAAAAAAGAAAGAGGAAGAGTGTCTGAACACTGGCAGACATAATGGTGGTTGGAGGGGCCCCCAATGAATTTCTGCCTAGGGCCCCAACAGACTAATCACCACTGGGAACAGACAGTTTAAAAACCTCCCAGGAACACAAGGCATAGTGTCTCCTTGTTCTTTGAAGGTATGGACATAAATAAGAAGGAACTAAACCAAGAAGAGCTTTATAGATACGACTCAGCCGGTGTGTATACCTGCTACTTTTTTGTTGTAGACAATGTGCAGGACTTTGACTGCAATTTAGATTAAAAACAAGAAACTATTCAATATCAGGTCTAGGACTTTTATTTGTGTTGCCATGGTATCAAGCAATGAATATATGTATCATTTCATTTTTATTAGAATCACCACCTCTTCAACTTTACTCAATGTGACAACCATTTGGGTTCACTTGATCTCTTTTTTTATTCATTGCCAAACTTTAATCAATCAATCAAAGTTTATTTGTAAATCACAATTATTAAAGGGTAGTTCAAAGGTCAAAGTTTGAGCCGGCAGTCTGATAGTGTTTGTGATAATCTGCTGTCAGATATAAATCAAGAAAGAGAAACATTTTACAGTTCAGAGGAATAAATATTAAACACATTATTTAAACCTATGAAATTAAAATTAAGAAACACATTTTCATAATAATGGCTAATGGCTGATATACCGTAGTCTTCTATTAGGCCTACAGAAAAAGAAAGAAAACATTTTAGGACCTGGTAGTGGATCTGTGTGGTCATTGTGGAGGATTACTGGGAGTAAATCTGGACAATAAACTGAGACTGGTCCAAGAACATAGAGGCCGTCTACTCTTCTTCCTGAGGAGGCTGAGGTCCTTTAACATCTGCAGGACCATGCTGAGGATGTTCTATGAGTCTGTGCTTTCCAGTGCTATCCTTTCTTCGTTGTGTGCTGGGGCAGCAGGCTGAGGGTAATGGACTCCAACAGACTCAACAAAATGATCCTGTAACATCATAACTGTAACACTCTTTCTTGTTCTTATTGTTTTATCTCTTATTTAGATTCATTATTTCATTCTGGTTATTTCTCTACATTTCTACTGCTATGTTGTGTGTGAGAGCTACTGTAAGGACCAAATCTAGAAGTATTTCTGATTCTACTTTAAAGATTGAACACAAACTTTAAACGTTCTACTCTTCATGATAAGAGTTCCTTCTTGGGTACATAAAGAGTTTTAAATACATTCATATCAGTGATGAGATCAGTGTGTGTTCACATTAACACCTGTCTATTAACACACAGGAAACAGGCTATGGTTACTGTATCCTGTCTGTTGATACTTAGCTCCGCCTCCTCCCTCCTTCAAAACCTCAGACTCTGCAGAAAACCACACAGCAGCTCCAGCCCAGCTGTCAATCATCAGTCAGCAGCAGGGGCTGATGGGAGTTCTGAGGACCTGTTAGAAACCGCCCGGCTCAGTCTGACCCCGCAGCTCGTCCTGGTTTGGCCTCACTTCTCGTCAGGTTCACCAGAGGAAAACAACAAAATGTTTCTCCTCCCTGCTGTGGCTCTGTGCTGTGTGAGCTCAGGTGAGTGTTTCCAGCCAATCAGGAGCCAACAAACTCAACCTGTAATAAACCAGCCCTGTCTCTGTGTAATGACTTTAACTAAACTGTGGGATTATACTGATCTGGTTTTAACATTACCTCATCGAGGAGGTGAAAAAAGTGTTATTAATTGGAGACAGAGCTGAAAAAAAAAACTGTCTCACTAACCTCCATCTGTCTGTTTCTCTATAGCGCTGGCTGCCATGACAACAGAGCTCAAACAGGACAGTTTGTCACTGACCAGGAGAGTTGGAGAAAGTGTCTCCTTCAGCTGTGAACGTATAGACCTGTGTCATTTAAGCATACCTTATGTGTTCTGGTACCAGAAAAAAGACAACGAAACATTCACAAGGATTCTGTGGATTAATAGGAGTGATGGTGAAGTGTACAAAGATTATTACAAACATCCTCAGAAAGATGATTTCTCAGCTGTGATCAAACAGAACAGCGTTGAGCTGCAGATCCAGAAGGTTAATTCCTCTCATTCAGCCACATACTACTGCTCCTGTTTCTTAACCCC
Source organism: Labrus bergylta (assembly GCF_963930695.1). Lineage (NCBI taxonomy): Eukaryota > Metazoa > Chordata > Actinopteri > Labriformes > Labridae > Labrus > Labrus bergylta. Next base: position 30,063,501 of record NC_089198.1, on the reverse strand, counting down.
CACAGTGAGAAATGATCCGAGCAGGCTGAACAAAAACCAACAGATGAGCAGAAGTCAGATAATGTTTGTGACAGGAAGACAGCAGTAAACCACAGCTCACTGAGTCATTCACCTGCATCACACACAGGATGAACTGAGGGATTATTTTACTGGTGTCTGGATTGATTCTTGATTGTATTTCTTTGTTTTTCTCAATCAGATATTTCAGTAAGGTCATGGTTAGTCCACACTGTGAGGACAAAGAGAGAAGAGCAGAAACACATTGACAAAATAAATAAATACAATAAAATGAAGTCATCACTTTTTTAACATATTTTAGACAAATTTCAAAATAACATGTCTTCCTCTGGCTCCAAGGCCAGGAGCAATACAGGATGGATACAATGCATGATGGGTAAGGGGAATGTAAAAAGGCTGTGAGCCAGGTCCAGCCCTCAGCAGGTATTTTGCTTCTTTTCAGCATTATTTTCTGTTGGCATAAACCTTTGGCCATCTCAAAATGATAATGACCACATCCAACTCGGGGACTTTAGTCTACATGATGTCACTGCACATATAAAGATACTATCAATCCATAAATAGTGATAGAGGTATGACATTTGACAGGGAGTAACCTGAAACATATGACAAATTAAAAATATAAGATTGAGGGGCTTGCTGCCATTGTGTTTTGAAATGTTTACCACAACATCTTACAAGACACAAAGAAAAACACTGTCCAATTCTCTTCAAACATGCCTACCCTTTTCATGTATTTAAAAACATAACTATATTCATCAGCCCTATTTGAGCCCAAGATGACCTTTGTGTATTCAAAGTGACTTTAGCTGTAACCATGTAATGCATGTTTGAAACTCAATAATCTTTAATTCAGCAGCATTTTTTGATTCTTTTATTTTTTATTTAACTTAAGTTAAGGGTACTTTATTCTCTCAATCAATCAACCAATCTTTATTTGTAAAGCACCAATTCATGTTAACACGTTATCTCGAGACACTTTACAAGAGAGCAGGTAAAAGACCTTACTCATTGTTATGTTACAAAGACCCAGCATTGATCCATCATGAGAACAGAACTTAGCAACATTTAGCAAAGTTACAGTGACAAGAAAAAACTTCTCTGTTTGAATACCTGCTTTTATTTTGAAAGAAAATAACGAGCTTCCTGTGGATCAAGGTTACAAAATGAACTTAACAGCTGAACTGTGAAAAAGGGAAATGTTTGAAGTCACATGGTGGATATTACTTTTGCCTCATCAACTGAGCCGTGTAGTTCTTTAAGTAAATGAGACATTCAAAGGCGCAGTGGAGTCGTTCTTTTCCATCACTGAGGTTACAGGGAGATGCTGCAGAGTGTACGCCTAAAGGGACAAAGTAGTTCATGCTTATTGAAAATGAATTCATTAATTTCAGTCCCTAGGGCCCTGTTTTTACAGACAGAGTTTTCAATACAAACCAATGGAGTTCAGTGTTTTCAGTGCTCAGCGCCCTGAGTGCTAAAATGTTTGTTTGTTCACAGCGCTCTTAGTTAAAAACAGTACAAACTTTTGGAGCAGCTCGTCAATGTCACTTCTCCCTCACCGGCCAATCAGAATCAAGACGGGGCGGGACTTAAAACAACAGCTTTGTCAATAACAATGACGGAGGAGACTGACTCGTCTTTTCGAGGGTACAATTTCCAGAAGAAGAGCTGTGGCTGATGCCAGTACACCACTCCTTTACATGGTTTTCATGTTTTCTTGAGGATATTTCATTGAATTAAAGCAAATATCAAGCACTCAGAGCTATCTAAAACACACCTAAAGGACATCACAGACCTAGTAACAATGGGCCTCCTTCACCAACCGGTCTTAAGAACAATTCTGGACTTTAATCACTTACAACATTTTTTAGCAGATTTTGGTTTCATCAATGTTTTTTTGTTCTTTGGTAAGAACAGAAGTTATGAACACTTAAGAACACTCTATACGCAGATTTGAGTGCTGACTGGCCGGGGCAAAATGATGGTTATTGTATTTAATTTAAATAGATAATATTATAGGGTTACATCAGCCTACAATATGTTGTTGAATAAAGAATGAAATATTTAATAAATATTTTATGATTCACTTGATACAACTGTTACGCCCCACCGTAAAGGCGGCCCTACGGGGCTAACAGTAAACCATACATTGACCCATTAAAAGACACTAACCACCTTAACAAAAGTCAAAACAAAGGGATTCATTACAAAACGACACACTAAATGATAACAAAGATCAAAAGAGACAACAGACGATCCCTGACTGAGCAGCACAGCAGTCCCAACTCAAAACGCCTCTCCTCTCTGCAGCCAGCACTGGCCTTTTAAGCACTGAGGCCAGGTGTACCTCGTTGTGCAATTAGTAGCTTCACCTGGGCTGGAGACAACAGAAGGGGAGAAGGGACACAGGGCACAGGGAAACACACAGCTGTAACACAACAGTGGTCTTTTAAAATAAATAATCTACACATGACACTTCAATTCACATGAATTATGTTTATTGAATCCCATGTGTCTTTTTTATTGTCCATCCATCCATCCATTTTCTTACGCTTATTCGAGGTCGGGTCGCGGTGGCAGCAGGCGCAGGAAGTCAACCCAGACTTCCCTCTCCCCAGCAACACTTTCCAGCTCCTCCTGAGGGATTCCAGGGCGTTCTGACCCCCAATTCACACATACTCCGTGCATGCCGTGGTCTGTCAGCACCATGGTTTTGCTCCGTCGGACGGCTAGCGCCCATTCACACTGGATCCATTTCTGTGATGTCAGCGCAGCGGAGTGCACCCATGACACATCACAGGAGAACTACAAGGAATAAAGAGAAAAACATGCAAACAACATGTTGCTTTGTCTTTCTGATGATGAAATGTTCATTCTGTGCCTGTTTTGACGTAATGTTGATAAAGTGATGAAAAATACGATCGGGAGTCTGTATATTGTGTTTTATTTTGAAATTGACCGGATGCTCTGTGCGTTTCCTTGTCTGACTTCTTGTCCGTCTGTCATATTCTGTCCAGCTTGACGCCTGCCTGCAGCGTACTCCGGTGAAAATAGACTCGCTGCGTATTTGAAACAAAGCAGAGCGTAGTGCCGTTGGTGGCACGCGCCTGAGATGGACCGCAGCAATAAATGAGAATAAATGAGAATAAATCATGAGTTTGAGGCACTTACGCCCCTTTTTCCAGCACACCAGACACTATTTCTATCACTGGAATCGGTAAAGCCCTTGCCGGTGAAGGTTTTTTGAAATCCCTCGGGCATTGTAATCCAATTTTGAAAGCTTGACCAGCCTCTATAAAGATGACAGGCCATTAAAAAGAAATATCTCTTCCTTTATATCTGGACGACTCCAGTGCTTCAGAAGTAAATGAATGAGGGATTTTGTGTTTTCATCATTTGTGAGGAAATCTTTCCAATCTGCAGCTTGATGAGGATTCAGACCATTAACTAGAAACCATTCAGCATTTCCTCTACGATCTCTCTCAGCTGGCTGATTTGGTTGAATAAAGATGGTAAGTATCTGAAAACTGTTAGAGCTGCAGCCGGTAGACTTCTGAAGATGCGGTCTGAATTGGTCTTCATTGTCTGTGGCACATATTTCTGATAGAATGAGGAGTTCCCATCTTGAATAATGTCTCACTGGCTAGGACAAAGGAGCTATGTGTTGTCAGCATCTTTTATCATGTAGTTCATCCCTCTGGCTTTGTTGTTTTTTACAAAGAAGACATTGTGGAGATGATATATGGTGTCAGAGTAAGGGGGATAGTGTTGAAGTTTGAAAGGTTGAATCATAACAGAAACAAACAATCTGGACAGCAACAGGCACAAAGCAATAAGTATCTAACCTCTGAATTTAGCCAGGTCATAATGTCATGTTCTGATACACGTACACACATACCCATCCACCCTTTCCTGGTAAGAGACCAGTTGTCTGGCCAAGAAACTTCTAGGAAATGCTCTTTATACAGCACACATGTTGTAATTGCCCAGTGTGATGATTGCTCATAACGGGATGATTGGGATGCTATAAAAGAACTGCTCTGAGAGAAATACACCGATCCTCCATTCACAAGCCATACGTCTCTGTCTGATTGTTCAAGAGCATTTACTCTTCTACAATAGCACATCAGCTCAGAGATGCTAATTTGTGACCTAAGCAGCTGTGATTTGATTAATACCTGAAATATAAACCCATTAAACTGGATCACTTTCTGGTTTGATGCTGTGGTGTAAGCCTTTGTTTTGTGTATATGTCTTTTGATAGATTAAAGAAAATACTTTTTGAAAGAAGTCGATGACGGATGAACTCCTTCAGCACATCATAGTGTTCCTCTTCTGGTATAGCTGCTCCTGGAGACAAACTTATCAAGGTCTTAGAAGTCTCAAGCTGAAATGGGTGGATACAACGCTCACAAGCCTCTGTTGGTGCTGGACTTGCTTTTCAGACTTTCTCATTTCTCCTGGAGTTAGATCTCTTTGTTGATTTTCTGAATGCTCACCTGGCCACTTGTCATATCCCACATTGCTTCTAGAAACTCTCCATTAGCATTGGCAGTTAGGATATGACATTGACCGTCTTCATAATTGCTGGTGATTCAACAGATTGCAGCAGAATATTTCCTGGAACTTGATTTTGACTTGAACCATTTCATCACTGCTCTATTGTTTTGTCCGTGTGGCAGCCGTTTCCTGGGAAACTGACTGAACAAGCATGCTAAAGTTTCTCTGAGCCAGGATGAGTCTCAGACAGTGGCGTCATTAGGCCTATTTTAGGGGGGCTGAAGCCCTTCATAGTATCATAAATCTGTCAGTTTCCCTTCACTTCATAGTGTAAGGTAGAGAGAGTCCCTTCAGTGCGTTGTTATCCAATCCATTCCACTTGTTCATATAGAGAACGTCCACATCACTGAAACTCCAGTCCACGTTCTCCCTGCGACCTTGCTTGCACTCGGTACCTGCAGTGTGTGTGTACCTTGAAGCACACGGAGCCGACTAGAACAGCACGAGGAGAAGAACGTGAATGAAGAAGAATGGATATAAGAAAGTTTTTCAAGAAAGTAAGTATTCATCACTGCTGGTAGTAACAATTAGTTAGCTCCAGCCCCCAGCTAACAGCAGAAAGTCCCATGTATTTAATGAACCAAGTGCTCCCTGTTTGACAAATAAAAACCTAGCTTGCACACCAGTGGCGTCATTAGGCCAATTTTAGGAGGGCTGAAGCCTTAATTCAACTCATTGTGTTTCAATGTATCTTGAAGGGTCAGGCAGAAGGAGATGCTGAGGGAGAAAAAGATCAACAGGCAAGGTGAAGTCAGAGAGAGCAAGGGGATCCAGAGATGGATCAAGAGGCAGAGGAAGATCAAGTTATCACAGAGAGAGAAGGAGAGCAAACAGACCAAGAGAGTGAAAATGATGAAGCAGCTGCAGCAACTCACTCCACTACAGGGTTTGATTTAGGTGACAAAGACACAGGGCCCAGACAGATAAAGCTGAAGAGCTACCCACAAGATAGTTTTGGTATGCAGAAGAGAGCATTTCACCACAGCTGGTTTGAAAAGCACAACTGGTTAGAATATTCAGTCACCCAGAATACAGCTTTCTGCTTCTCATGTAGAGTGTTTGGCAAAAACATCAAACATGATAGTTTGGTCAGTCGTGGTTGCAAGAACTGGAAGAAAGCTTTAGTCATCTTTGGCAAGCATGAGATGGCACAAACACATAAGGACAGTGTCGTTGCATGGAAAAGCTACCAGGCAACTAGCAAACAGGGAAACGTTGCACAGATGATAGCATCTGCAAATGTGAGTGAGATAGTAGAGAGAAGAGAGTATCTCAGGCAGGGCTGGACTGGGACCAAAAAATGGCCCTGGCATTTTTGGCCATGGCGGCCCACCATGATTATTTATACGATATGCTGAGGCACAGGACATACCAGAGGACATAGGTGTAAAGTAACGGATTACATTTACTCACGTTACTGTAATTGAGAGAGAGAGAGAGAGAGAGGGAGAGGGAGAGAGAGACAGAGAGACAGAGAGACAGAGAGAGAGAGACAGAGAGACAGAGAGAGAGAGAGAGACACACAGAGAGAGAGAGAGACAGAGAGAGACAGAGAGAGAGAGACAGAGAGAGAGAGATAGACAGAGAGAGAGAGAGAGAGACAGAGAGAGAGAGACAGAGAGAGAGACAGAGAGAGAGAGACAGAGAGAGAGAGACAGAGAGAGAGACAGAGAGAGAGAGAGATTTTTTTTTTTGATTTTTGCAAAACACTTTATTTACATAAATTTAGTTTTAACAGTTCAACAAAGTGCTAATGCATTAAAATCCGAGTATGTTTAAAAAAAAAAATAGTTTATCTAATAAACCAACTCTTCATCAACAACTGAACAAACTATGTCATTAAAACACCAGCGCTGTTTAAAAGCGTCCAAGTCTCCAATGTGTTTATAAAATCTAAAATCTAGCCAGAGTCTTGCTCTAATGTTTACCAGCCACACTGCCTTGGCCTCCTGCCCCTCTCTGTTCTCCACTCTGTTTTTCCTGCTGATGTAAATGGCCATTTTTGCCTCACCTGAAAGGTAGTTAAGGAGCTGCCACTTCTCTTTTTGTTCTTTTTTGTAGGCAGCTCCCATAATAAAAACTCTCTCAGTAAAAGCCACATCAAAAAAACTAAAAAACAATGTTAAAAGAGAGAAGAAGCTTGTGAGCCTCTTACACTCTATAAAAACATTCAGTCTCTGGAAGGCAACAAAAAGGACAGGTGTTAAGAACAGCAGGATTAAGAACAGAAATAAAAGCATTGGAGGCAATAGCACCATGTAAAATCCTCCACTGGAGGTCGGCAGTCCATTTTTTGAGGGGAGGTTTATATAAAATCCTCCACTGTGGGCCGGCTCCATTCGCTCCCAGCCTGTTTGACCACACAGTGGGGGGGCGGTTGCACAGTCCGGCCTTGTGGATCGTCTTCACACAGTTCATGTACCAGGTTTTTTTGTCAGCTTTGTGTATTGTCAGCTTTTCTGGGTGTGCTATAGCCAGCAGGGGGCCGGTAAGCTCCCCCAGGCCTGGGCTCAGGAAGACGTCAGGGAAGGGGTCTGCAGGGTCCGGTCTGGTCTTTCTTTTCCCATAGTCCATGAGGAGTATTCCCAGAAAGCTTCTGGCGCCAGGAGCTCCAGGAGCCTCCCCGCCACCCGGACAGAGTGTAGGCCCAGAAGAGAGCCCAGGGCCCGGGCATCACCCAGCGCCGGCCCCACTGCATCCACCAGCTGCTGCAGGCACAGGGTCTTTGTTTTAAGCAGCGCCATCGTCAGGCCGGGGGTGACGCTGCTGCTGATGTCCAGCTTGGCCCTGTGAATCAATGGCTCTCTCAACAACCAGTACAGAGAGTCAGACTTTGGGCACCTTTTACAGTTAAAAAGGGCCCAAGACTTAAAAACACCCTGATAAAACGGAGGCAGCCCACTTCATTTTAAAAGTTTAGAATCAATTCAAAACAGAGCAGCATCCAGCCCCAGGAAATCTGCACATCTGAGAATGCAGCTGGCCACATCTCTCCACACTAGATCAGCCGGACCTGTCAGATATTTTTGTAAGAACTGTAGTCTGAAGGTGGCTGTCCGGCTGGCCAGGTGGACGAGGCCCTGTCCCCCCTCCTCTCTGGTTAAAAACAGCACCCCTTGTGGCACCCAGTGTAGACCATCCCAAAAAAAATCTACCATTTTCTTTTGTAACTGGGCAAGCAAGCCTGAAGGGGGGTCTACACAGGTTAAACGGTGCCACAGTTGGGATGCTACAAGGTTGTTTAAAACCAATACTCTACCTTTAAAAGACATTTGAGGGAGCAGCCATTTCCACTTGGAAAGTTTCCCCTCAATTTTCTCTGTGACGCCCTCCCAGTTCTTCTGGACTATGTGTTCTTTCCCGAGGAAAACCCCCAGGTACCTAAAGCCATCTGTTTTCCAGGCCAAGCTCTGGGGAAGAACTGGGAGACCGTCACGCCACTCACCGACAGCGAGGGCTTCGCTTTTTATCCAATTCACCCTCACTGCCGATGTTACGCTAAAATGTTTTATAATGTTGGTTAAAATATCTGCATCCCTCTGTTTTTTTATAAAAACAACAATGTCATCGACATAGGCACTTAAGACAATGTTGCTATTAAAACCAGGTAAAACCAAGCCCTGTAAGTGGAATTGTTAAGGAGGGGTTCCAGGGAGAGTGTGTAAAGCATGCCGGACAGAGCACAGCCCTGCCTGACGCCTCTACACACCCTGAAAGGAGCACACAGGCCGCCGTTAAACTTCAGCACACTCTCAACCCCACTGTACAACACTTTGATCTTGGCTATGAACCCAGCGCTGAACCCAAACTTCTCCGTAACTTTCCAGAGGAAGTTGTGTTCAACGCGGTCAAATGCCTTTTCCTGGTCTAGAGAAATCAGACCAGTGTTACAGCCCGATGAGCTGGAGACGTCCAAAACATCACGACATTGTCCACCATGGACCTGCCGGGCACACAGTAGGTCTGGTCCCGGTGGATGACCTGCTCCATAGCCTTCCCCAGCCTGGAGGCAAAGAGTTTGGACAGAAGCTTGTAATCCACACACAGCAAAGACACAGGGCGCCAGTTTTTGATGTCCTGCAGGTTACCTTTTTTTGGGAGCAAGGTGATTACGGCTCTCCTGCAGGACATGGGCATTGAGCCAGAGGCCAGACTTTCATTAAAAACATCTAAAAGATCTTTTGCAAAGACGTCCCAGAAGGCTTTGTAAAATTCCACACTCAGGCCGTCTATGCCGGGAGCCCGCCGCCCTTGCATGCCCTGCAGAGCGGCCTTCAGTTCCTGCATCTGTAACGGCCCGTTGAGCTGTGTGTTGGTCTCCTCAGAGACCTGAGGCAGTCCATGACAGAACTCCTCCATCAGAGCTTCCTCCTCCTCATACTCACTTGAGTAGAGTGCTGAGTAAAAACTCACAGCTCGCCTTCTTATCTGGCATGGCTCTGTCAATGTTTGCCCTGTGTCTGCTAAAAGTGAGTGGATTACCCTCCTCTGCCCACTCCTCTTCTCCAGGCCGAAGAAGAAACTAGAGGAAGCATCCATCTCCGTGATGGCTTGAAACCGGGACCTGACCAGTGCACCCTGTACTTTAACATCCAACAGGTCGGCTAAAGCTAGCTTTTTGACTTTGAGGATTTCAATATATCCTCGATTTGCTGTGGACTCGCTCAATCTTTCTAGTTCCACTATATCAGTCTCCAGGTCTTTCATAGATCTGGTGATGTCTCTGGTGACATTGAGGGTGTGCTGTTGACATAAAAGTTTAATCTCAGTCTTACCATGGTCCCACCACTGCCTAAGACTGTTAAAATCACCCTTCCTCTGTCTAAAAACATCCCAGAAATAAATAAGAACCTCTTTAAAATGTTTATCAAATGTTAAGACTGAATTAAAATGCCAATAAGCACTTTTAGGTAAAATGTTTTGAATAAAAACATTACACAAGAGTAAAGAATGGTCAGTAAAACCAGCAGGAACAATACTGCACATTTTAAAAATATTAAAATGATGCTTAAAACAATAAATACGGTCTAGTCTAGCTGAGGAGATCCTACTCTCTCTGAGGTGGGACCATGTGTACTGTCGGCAGTCTGCATGCATCCTTCTCCACACGTCCACCAGGCCATGAGAATAGACCAGCTGCCTCAGAACATGTTGGGAAACTGGATGCGGCTCTGCATGGTTGCGATCTAAAGATGCATTTTCTGTACAGTTAAAATCCCCACCCAAGAATAAAAAATCCTCCGAGGCACAGCCATTTAAAACATGGTTAACTTTTTGTAAAAACAGCTTCCTCTCTGCACCGATTGTTGGAGCATACACATTGATAAAAACTGCAGTAAAAAGGTCGAACCATGCTTTAATTAAAAGCAACCTCCCCTCGATAAAATGCTCGACCTCCAGTGAAACCGGAGTGAAAGACTTGGAGAGGAGAAAGCCAACTCCTCCACTAAGAGAAGTGTTGTGACTTAAAATGACTCCCCCCTCCCACTCTCTCCTCCAGTCTGCCTCATTGGTGCTATCACTATGTGTCTCCTGTAAATAAAAAACATCAATATGTTTCATTTTGGCCGTTTCATATATAGCTGCTCTTTTTTTTGGACTCTCTGGCTCCATTTATATTCAAACTTCCCACTCTAAAATTATCCATAAGTGAGAAATTAAGAACAAAAATAAAAATCAATAAATTAATTAAAACACATTGGAGCTCTTCCCGTCATCATTGTTCAGTTGTTTTCTAACTTTAGACACAAGTTTTTTTAATCTAAAAAACTCCTTGTTAGTGATGCCAGACTCCTCCTTTTGGCTCATGTGGAGTCTGGCCGAGGTATAAAACAAACTTAAAACTGGGAAATGCTCTTCAACTTTAACACCTTTAGCATTTTTGGTTTTTGCTAAAAACGACTGAATCATTTCTGCAGAGTAAAGTTTTTTCTGTTGACTGTTACTTATTTTAAATCCAGATATATCACTGCTATCAGAGACACAGTCATCACTTTCACTTTCCTCTGTCTGTCCCTGTCCCCTTACCTGTCTGTCTGTCCTCCTCCTCCTCCACTTTGCTATTCTTTACCTCATACTTTGTGCCTCTAGTTTTCCTTCTGCGTTTAGAAGCAGATTTGACCCTCACTGCCTCCTCTTCCTCCTCCTCCATCTCAGCCTCTTCCACCTGTTCCCCCCATGTAAGTTTACTGTTCCCCCCACCTGCCTCCTCTGCCTGTGTTTCATCTTCCTCCTCTGACATACCCTCCTGCACTTCACTGACCCCACTTGCTTTATTTATCTGTACTTCACTCACACTTTTTCCAGCTGTTTCTTCCCCCACCTCACTTTCCACCACATCACCCAAAACCTCTCCTTCACTTCCATGATTGTTTTCACCCACACCGTGCACATCATTCATACTCACCACCCCGTGCTCCAGGTCCGACACAACAGCGGCGAGGCGCGACGCGCTCCGCGGTGCCGCTATCGGCCGCTCAGATGCCGCGGTCCGGGCCGCAGCGGATGAAATCTCCGCCGCAGCCTCAGGCCGCGGGGCAGGGGCCTCCCGCTGCTCCGCTGCAACCGGCGGAGCAGCGGAAAGCCCCGCCACAGGGCCGGGCGTCACCCCACGGCCAGGCGGAGCCGGATCCCCTTGTCTCGGACAGGCCTTCACGGTGTGTCCCTCCTCACCACAACCAAAACATTTCATAGCCGACGAGGTGGCAAATATCACGTAGTCATAATCATCAACTTTAACATGGAAGCGGAGGTTGAGGTTAAGTATCATAAACAGTTGTCTCCGGTGAGACACCACGTGTTTCAGCAGCTGAGATCTACATCCAGACAGAATCTTTTTTATGGGGGACACCACCTTCCCATGTCTGGAGAGCTCTCTGCTAAGAAACTCGTCGGTTATGAACGGAGGGACATTGGACAGGATGACTCTGGTGGAAGGCTGTGTCAGTGGAGCCACCTGTATAAACATTTCGTTCACCGTGATGCCTGTCTCAACGACTCGGTTCACCTTCTCCACCTGATCCAGGAAGATGACCACGGCGGTGTTCATCCGAGCGGCCGACCTCACGCTGCTGTGCCCGACCTTCTCTCCCACCGCAAGCCCAATCTCCTCCACGCTGCACGGAAAGCTGGCATTAATTTTAATGCCATGCTTTCGCGTGAGGTGGCCGAAGGTGACTCCATTTACCATGACGTCTGAAGACGCCGACCGGCGAGACACCGGCAGGAGAGAAAAAAGAAAAACACAAACACAAACACACACTAACTATTAACTTAAAGTGAACCTACACCCAATAAACTACATTAAATTAAATCAAATTACTAAAGAAAAGAAACTATCAAACACACTCGCTCAGCGTCTCACTCCGCACCACTCACTCCCAGCATGCACCAGAGAGAGAGAGAGAGAGAGACAGAGAGAGAGAGAGAGAGAGAGAGAGAGAGAGAGGGATTTGATTTTTAAGCAGACCTTTATTTTTCAGTCTTCTTACTGTTCAACAATAATATACATTCCTAAAATTCACAGATGACTTTCACAAAATAAACAGATGTTACATCAGCACATGTCCATGAACTAACTGATCGTGCTCTACAGAGCACAGCACACTGTCATGAGTCCACACTGACTGGAAAGTCTCCAGGTCCTGATTTGCTCTGTAGAAGCTGAAGTCCAAAAACAACCTGGATTTTAACATTTTTACAAACAACAGCTTCACATCAACAACATCGTCTGGCTCCTCCACCTTCCTCCTCCTACTCACGTACACGGCCATCTTAGCCTGACCAAGGACAAAGTTTATCAGCTGACATTTGTGTTTGTGTTGTCGAGTGTATTTAAAACCGCAAATAAAAACCTGCTTAGTAAAAAACTCTTTAAAACCACTAAAAACCTTCTCCAGAAGGTCAAACAGAGGTTTCAGCCGACTGCTCTCTAAAACAGTGAAACACCGTCTCCCTGTGCACACAGAAAGGACACTGATCAACAACATTCACATTAAGAACAGAGATAAAAGAGTTCACAGCAATGATTCCATGCAGGATTCTCCACTGGAGGTCTGCATGTCTCTTACACAAGGGGGGTTTGTACAAAGACTCCCAGGAGGGTCTAAACTCAGGAGCTAGCCCCAAATAAGTCCTCCAGGGGGTGTCACTGCGTGCGTTCAGTGTCTTTTTATTCAAAGTCTTAACAATCAGTTTGTATAGAGTCTTTCCTGCAGCGTCACTAAAAGAGCAGCCTGCAGCGTTGGCCAGTAGAGGACCAGAACAGTCCTTCAGGTCTGTAGACAGAGTGAACTCAGGAAACGGGTCAGTTTGGTCGGGCAGCAGAGAACCGTCCCCCACCGCCAGGTGAACTAGTCCATGTCCTCCTTCCTCTTTAGGGAGGAAGAGCACACTCTGAGGAACCTGTCCCAAAAAAATCAACTAACACTCTTTGAATGTTACACAGGAGAGAGGACGGAGGGTCGATACAGGTCAGTCTGTGCCACAGGGCAGAGGAAACAAGATTATTGGCCACAAGTACACAACCTTTAAAAGACATCTTTGGCAACAGCCACCTCCATTTATCAAGACGTCCTTTTACTTTTTCTAAAACACCCTCCCAGTTTTTACTGACAAATGTTTCATTCCCCAAAAACACTCCCAAATATTTAAAACCTCCTGACTTCCAAAAGAGGCCTCCAGGCAAACTGAGCCGACCCCTCAGCTTCTCTCCCACCATCACTGCTTCACTTTTCAACCAGTTCACTTTGGCAGAAGATATCGACCCAAACAAAATCACAGTTTCTTTTAAAACATCGGTATCTCTCTGCTGGTTGACAAAAACAATGACGTCATCAGCATACGCTGACAATTTAAAACTGACTTCAGAGGCAGGAAAACGAACACCAGAGAGACCTGACCTCAGTCTGTGAAGCAGGGGTTCGATGGCTAAGGAATATAACATTCCAGATAATGAGCAGCCCTGCCTCACCCCCCTCTGTACACTAAAAGGAGCACTCAGGCCTCCGTTGATCTTTAGCACACTCGCAATGTCACGGTACAAAACCTGGATCTTAGCTAAGAACCATGGGTTGAACCCAAAGGCGGTCAGAGTCCGCCATAGATACTGGTGTTCAACCCGATCAAAAGCCTTTTCCTGGTCTAGTGAAATCAAACCAGTGTCTACAGCCAATGAACCAGAGACTTCCAAAACATGCCGAATGAGAGTGATGTTATCACTGATGAGCCTGCCGGGCACACAGTAGGTCTGGTCTGTGTGGATGATCGACTCCATCACCTGCCTTAGTCTGGATGCCAGGACCTTGACAGGATTTTGTAGTCTGTGCAAAGTAATGACACTGGTCTCCAGTTTTTTAGATCCTGAAGGTTGCCTTTCTTTGGCAGCAGAGTGATGACTGCTCTCCTGCAGCTCAGAGGCAGACGACCCCTCTCCAAACTGTCTCTTAAAACCTCCAGGAGATCCTCTCCCAGCACACTCCAAAACACTTTATAAAAGTCAACAGCAAGGCCATCAATACCTGGAGCTTTTCCATTCTGCAGACTCATGACTGCAGAGTAGAGTTCAGACAGAGACAGCTGGGCCTCAAGCTCTGTGTTGTTTTCAGCGCTGACTTGAGGAAGACCAGTGTAGAAAGACTCACACACCTCTGGACGATCAACGAACTCACTTGTGTACAGATCCTTATAAAAACCAGCTGCATGTTTTCTGATCCCAGCAGTCTGACATTCTTAATAAAAACAGAACAATAAACGAGACAGTGATCAGTGAAGCCTACAGGGACAATAAGACACTCTTTAAAAACATTCATGTTGTGTTTAAAACAATAAAAGCGATCCAACCTGGCCAGAGATAAAACATTGTCTTTAGAGTGACTCCATGTGTACTGTCTGTGTGTGTGGTGTAAACTCCTCCACACATCCAGCAGCTCGTGTGTTTCTAAAAATGTCTGAGTCTGTGTGAGGAGGCGCTGTGAGGCTCTTGGTGGTTTCTATCTAAACCTGGGTTTCCTGTACAGTTAAAATCCCCCCCCAAGAATAAATACTCCCCTGTATTGCACTTTTTAACAGTGTCACACAAAACACTCAACACACCCAACCTGTCCACAGCGTGACATGGGACATACACATTAATCAGAGTCATTTTTACATTTTCATACTGCACTCTAATTTTCAATAAGCAGCCTTCAATGACCTCCTCTACTTCACACGAAGCAGGCAGAAAGCCTCTAGAAAAAATAAAGCCGACTCCTCCACTACAGGTGGACTTATGGCTGAGGATCACCTCCTCAGGCCACTCCTTCCTCCACTGACACTCGTTCTTAGAGTCACTGTGTGACTCCTGAAACATTAAAATATCTAACTTTTTGAACTCCATCAGTTGAAATAGTGCAGCTCTTTTTGCATCATCTCTCGCTCCATTTAAATTTAAGGTGCCAATTTTAAATTCACACATTGAGAGATAGGAGTTTAAAAAAGAAACAAGATAAAAACACAACAAGAGGAAAGAGACGAGACACAGTCTAAACATCATCATCGTTGATTTGTGCTTTCGCTTTCCCGATCAGTTTTTTGAGGCGAAAGATCTCTTGACCTGTGAGGCCGTCGTCCCCAAAAGCACTGGAGCTCCTAGTTAAAGGCCGAGCTGAACTTAAAAAACACTTCAGGTATGGAAAGAAATCCTCTAAATTGAGCAGCCTGAGGCCCTTGGTGTCCTGTAGAAACTTTTTAATGTGAGCTGAGGTGTAAGTGACTGGACCTTCTTCTTGTGTGGACATGAGCTCACTGTCACTCTCTGCTCTTCCTGCTCCTGTCTTTCTGTCCTTCTTCACTGCTTTAGTACTGCCCTGAAAGCTTTCACTCTTCCTTTTCTGAGAAATGACTCTTCATCAGACATATCCTCATCTTCAACATAATCAACACACACACTATTATCACTTTCCTGACTTACCTCCTGACTTTCACTGATCAAACTTTTTTCTTTCTCACTTAAATCACATTCAGTTATCTCCTTTTCTTTGTCTCTCTGTTTACTGTTCTTTACCTGGCCCTCATCACTGACCACTGACAGCTCTTCTACATCAGACACTTGACTTTTCTGAGGCCCAGCAGCAGCTCTGTCTGAAAGAACTCCGCTAGGACCCGCTACAGCGGCCTCAGCTCCGCCGAGCACCGCGACAGCTCCGCCGAGGTCCGCAGCGGCAGCATCAACCGGTACCGCGTCTGCAGCCGCAGCCGGCCCGGGGGTCACAGCAGCCGGCCCAGGGGTCACAGCAGCCGGCCCAGGGGTCACAGCAGACGGCCCAGGGGTCACAGCAGTCTGCCCGGGGGTCACAGCAGACGGCCCGGGGGTCACAGCAGTCGGCCCGGGGGTCACAGCAGACGGCCCAGGGGTCACAGCAGACGGCCCAGGGGTCACAGCAGTCGGCCCGGGGGTCACAGCAGACGGCCCGGGGGTCACAGCAGTTGGCCCGGGGGTCACAGCAGACGGCCCAGGGGTCACAGCAGACGGCCCGGGGGTCACAGCAGCCGCCGTGACCTCAGCAGCCGGTGCTGCCTGAGCATTTCCCCGCACGTGAACATTTTTTTCCGGGCATGAGCGGATTAAATGTCCCTCTCCACCACACCCAAAGCACTTCATGGTCGCTGATGTTGCGAACACCATGTAATTAAAACCATCGACTTTGAAATTAAAAGACAAATTAAGATCATCTGAATTGTTTTTCATGACCATGAAAACTTGTCTTCTGTGACAAACAACGTGTTTGAGCAGGGGGGACTTGCATCCCAGAGACACCATCTTAACCTGGGACACTACCTGCCCATACCTGGACAGCTCTTTAACCAACATTTCATTTTTAATGAATGGGGGGGCGTTAGAGATGGTGATTCTTTTAGCCGGGTTGATCAGGGGGAGAACAGAGGTGAAAGTGTCCTTAATGACTACACCTTGTTCGACTACATCGTTCACTTTAGCCGTGCTATCTAAAAAAATAACGATGACCTCACGCTGCCGTAACCCACCACCTCTCCAACCGCTAAACTAGCCTCCTCCACCGAGCAGCTGACAGCCGGCACCAACTTCACTGCATGTCGGCGTGTCAGCTTCTCAAAGTCCAGCTCCATGTCTACGACGGGCATGCTGCCCAGCCGAGCTGGTAAACAAACAACTAAACAACAACAAACTACTAAACACTAACTGTCTTAAAGAAAGGAAGAAAAATAACACACAAACATTCAAAAGTTTGAAACTCACGACGAAGCTCACGCTGCCACTCACAATCCACTCACTCACAATCCACTCAGAGAGAGAGAGAGAGACAGAGAGAGAGAGAGAGAGAGAGACAGAGAGAGAGAGAGAGAGAGAGAGACAGAGAGAGACAGAGAGACAGAGAGAGAGAGAGAGACAGAGAGACAGAGAGAGAGAGAGAGAGAGAGAGAGAGAGACAGAGAGAGAGAGAGAGAGAGACAGAGAGAGAGAGAGAGAGACAGAGAGAGAGAGAGAGAGAGAGAGACAGAGAGACAGAGAGAGACAGAGAGAGAGAGAGAGACAGAGAGAAAGACAGAGAGAGACAGAGAGACAGAGAGAGACAGAGAGAGAGACAGAGAGAGAGAGAGACAGAGAGACAGAGAGAGACAGAGAGAGAGACAGAGAGAGAGACAGAGAGACAGAGACAGAGAGAGAGACAGAGAGACAGAGAGAGAGACAGAGAGACAGAGAGAGAGACAGAGAGAGAGACAGAGAGAGAGACAGAGAGAGACAGAGAGAGAGACAGAGAGACAGAGAGAGACAGAGAGAGAGAGAGAGAGAGACAGAGAGAAAGACAGAGAGATTTTTTTTTGATTTTTGCAAAACACTTTATTTACATAATTTTAGTTTTCACAGTTCAACAGTTCAACAAAGTGCTAGTGCATTAAAATCCGAGTATGTTTAAAAAAAATAAAATAAAAAAAAATAAAATAATACTTTATCTGATAAAAACTTGTGCAAAAATTAATTCTTCATCAACAACTGAACAAACTATGTCATTAAAACACCAGCGCTGTTTAAAAGCGTCCAAGTCTCCAATGTGTTTATAAAATCTAAAATCTAGCCAGAGTCTTGCTCTAATGTTTATCAGCCACACTGCTTTGGCCTCCTGCCCCTCTCTGTTCTCCACTCTGTTTCTTCTGCTGATGTAAATAGCCATTTTTGCCTCACCTGAAAGGTAGTTAAGGAGCTGCCACTTCTCTTTTTGTTCTTTTTTGTAGGCAGCTCCCATAATAAAAACTCTCTCAGTAAAAACCACATCAAAAAAACTAAAAACCAATGTTAAAAGAGAGAAGAAGCTTGTGAGCCTCTTGCACTCTATAAAAACATTCAGTCTCTGGAAGGCAACAAAAAGGACAGGTGTTAAGAACAGCAGGATTAAGAACAGAAATAAAAGCATTGGAGGCAATAGCACCATGTAAAATCCTCCACTGGAGGTCGGCAGTCCGTTTTTTGAGGGGAGGTTTATATAAAATCCTCCACTGTGGGCCGGCTCCATTTGCTCCCAGCCTGTTTGACCACACAGTGGGGGGGCGGTTGCACAGTCCGGCCTTGTGGATCGCCTTCACACAGTTCATGTACCAGGTTTTTTTGTCAGCTTTGTTTATTGTCAGCTTTTCTGAGTGTGCTATAGCCAGCAGGGGGCCGGTGAGCTCCCCCAGGCCTGGGCTCAGGAAGACTTCAGGGAAGGGGTCTGCAGGGTCCGGTCTGGCCTTTCCTTTACCATAGTCCATGAGGAGGCTCCTCTCTTTCCCCGAAAGCTTCTGGCGCCACAGCTCCAGGAGCCTCCCCGCCACCCGGACAGAGTGCAGGCCCAGAAGAGAATGCAGCTGGCCACATCTCTCCACACTAGATCAGCCGGACCTGTCAGATATTTTTGTAAGAACTGTAGTCTGAAGGTGGCTGTCCGGCTGGCCAGGTGGACGAGGCCCTGTCCCCCCTCCTCCCTGGTTAAAAACAGCACCCCCTGTGGCACCCAGTGTAGACCATCCCAAAAAAAGTCGACCATTTTCCTTTGTAGCTGGGCTAGCAAGCCTGAAGGGGGGTCTACACAGGTTAAGCGGTGCCACAGTTGGGATGCCACAAGGTTGTTTAAAACCAATACTCTACCTTTAAAAGACATTTGAGGGAGCAGCCATTTCCACTTGGAAAGTTTCCCCTCAATTTTTTCTGTGACGGTCTCCCAGTTCTTCTGGACTATGTGTTCCTTCCCGAGGAACACCCCCAGGTACCTAAAGCCATCTGTTCTCCAGGCCAAGCTCTGGGGAAGAACTGGGAGACCGTCACGCCACTCACCGACAGCGAGGGCTTCACTTTTTATCCAATTCACCCTCGTTGCCGATGTTACGCTAAAACGTTTTATAATGTTGGCTAAAATATCTGCATCCCTCTGGTCTTTAATAAAAACAACAATGTCATCGGCGTAAGCACTTAAAACAATGTTGCAATTAAAACCAGGTAAAACCAAGCCCTGTAAGTGGTAGCGTATATTGTTAAGGAGGGGTTCCAGGGAGAGTGTGTAAAGCATGCCGGACAGAGCACAGCCCTGCCTGACGCCTCTACACACCCTGAAAGGAGCACACAGACCGCCGTTAAACTTCAGCACACTCTCAACCCCACTGTACAACACTTTGATCTTGGCTATGAACCCAGCGCTGAACCCAAACTTCTCCATAACTTTCCAGAGGAAGTTGTGTTCAACGCGGTCAAATGCCTTTTCCTGGTCTAGAGAAATCAGACCAGTGTTACAGCCCGATGAGCTGGAGACGTCCAAAACATCACGAATGAGGTGGACATTGTCCACCATGGACCTGCCGGGCACACAGTAGGTCTGGTCCCGGTGGATGACCTGCTCCATAGCCTTCCCCAGCCTGGAGGCAAAGAGTTTGGACAGAAGCTTGTAATCCACACACAGCAAAGACACAGGGCGCCAGTTTTTGATGTCCTGCAGGTTACCTTTTTTTGGGAGCAAGGTGATTACGGCTCTCCTGCAGGACATGGGCATTGAGCCAGAGGCCAGACTTTCATTAAAAACATCTAAAAGATCTTTTGCAAAGATGTCCCAGAAGGCTTTATAAAACTCCACACTCAGGCCGTCTATGCCGGGAGCCCGCCGCCCTTGCATGCCCTGCAGAGCGGCCTTCAGTTCCTGCATCTGTAACGGCCCGTTGAGCTGTGTGTTGGTCTCCTCAGAGACCTGAGGCAGTCCATGACAGAACTCCTCCATCAGAGCTTCCTCCTCCTCATATTCACTTGAGTAGAGTGCTGAGTAAAAACTCACAGCTCGCCTTCTTATCTGGCATGGCTCTGTCAATGTTTGCCCTGTGTCTGCTAAAAGTGAGTGGATTACCCTCCTCTGCCCACTCCTCTTCTCCAGGCCGAAGAAGAAACTAGAGGAAGCATCCATCTCCGTGATGGCTTTAAACCGGGACCTGAACAGTGCACCCTGTACTTTAACATCCAACAGGTCGGCTAAAGCTAGCTTTTTGACTTTGAGGATTTCAATATATCCTCGATTTGCTGTGGACTCACTCAATCTTTCTAGTTCCACTATATCAGTCTCCAGGTCTTTCATAGATCTGGTGATGTCTCTGGTGACATTGAGGGTGTGCTGTTGACATAAAAGTTTAATCTCAGTCTTACCATGGTCCCACCACTGCCTAAGACTGTTAAAATCACCCTTCCTCTGTCTAAAAACATCCCAGAAATAAATAAGAACCTCTTTAAAATGTTTATCAAATGTTAAGACTGAATTAAAATGCCAATAAGCACTTTTAGGTAAAATGTTTTGAATAAAAACATTACACAAGAGTAAAGAATGGTCAGTAAAACCAGCAGGAACAATACTGCACATTTTAAAAATATTAAAATGATGCTTAAAACAATAAATACGGTCTAGTCTAGCTGAGGAGATCCTACTCTCTCTGAGGTGGGACCATGTGTACTGTCGGCAGTCTGCATGCATCCTTCTCCACACGTCCACCAGGCCATGAGAATAGACCAGCTGCCTCAGAACATGTTGGGAAACTGGATGCGGCTCTGCATGGTTGCGATCTAAAGATGCATTTTCTGTACAGTTAAAATCCCCACCCAAGAATAAAAAATCCTCCGAGGCACAGCCATTTAAAACATGGTTAACTTTTTGTAAAAACAGCTTCCTCTCTGCACCGATTGTTGGAGCATACACATTGATAAAAACTGCAGTAAAAAGGTCGAACCATGCTTTAATTAAAAGCAACCTCCCCTCGATAAAATGCTCGACCTCCAGTGAAACCGGAGTGAAAGACTTGGAGAGGAGAAAGCCAACTCCTCCACTAAGAGAAGTGTTGTGACTTAAAATGACTCCCCCCTCCCACTCTCTCCTCCAGTCTGCCTCATTGGTGCTATCACTATGTGTCTCCTGTAAATAAAAAACATCAATATGTTTCATTTTGGCCGTTTCATATATAGCTGCTCTTTTTTTTGGACTCTCTGGCTCCATTTATATTCAAACTTCCCACTCTAAAATTATCCATAAGTGAGAAATTAAGAACAAAAATAAAAATCAATAAATTAATTAAAACACATTGGAGCTCTTCCCGTCATCATTGTTCAGTTGTTTTCTAACTTTAGACACAAGTTTTTTTAATCTAAAAAACTCCTTGTTAGTGATGCCAGACTCCTCCTTTTGGCTCATGTGGAGTCTGGCCGAGGTATAAAACAAACTTAAAACTGGGAAATGCTCTTCAACTTTAACACCTTTAGCATTTTTGGTTTTTGCTAAAAACGACTGAATCATTTCTGCAGAGTAAAGTTTTTTCTGTTGACTGTTACTTATTTTAAATCCAGATATATCACTGCTATCAGAGACACAGTCATCACTTTCACTTTCCTCTGTCTGTCCCTGTCCCCTTACCTGTCTGTCTGTCCTCCTCCTCCTCCACTTTGCTATTCTTTACCTCATACTTTGTGCCTCTAGTTTTCCTTCTGCGTTTAGAAGCAGATTTGACCCTCACTGCCTCCTCTTCCTCCTCCTCCATCTCAGCCTCTTCCACCTGTTCCCCCCATGTAAGTTTACTGTTCCCCCCACCTGCCTCCTCTGCCTGTGTTTCATCTTCCTCCTCTGACATACCCTCCTGCACTTCACTGACCCCACTTGCTTTATTTATCTGTACTTCACTCACACTTTTTCCAGCTGTTTCTTCCCCCACCTCACTTTCCACCACATCACCCAAAACCTCTCCTTCACTTCCATGATTGTTTTCACCCACACCGTGCACATCATTCATACTCACCACCCCGTGCTCCAGGTCCGACACAACAGCGGCGAGGCGCGACGCGCTCCGCGGTGCCGCTATCGGCCGCTCAGATGCCGCGGTCCGGGCCGCAGCGGATGAAATCTCCGCCGCAGCCTCAGGCCGCGGGGCAGGGGCCTCCCGCTGCTCCGCTGCAACCGGCGGAGCAGCGGAAAGCCCCGCCACAGGGCCGGGCGTCACCCCACGGCCAGGCGGAGCCGGATCCCCTTGTCTCGGACAGGCCTTCACGGTGTGTCCCTCCTCACCACAACCAAAACACTTCATAGCCGACGAGGTGGCAAATATCACGTAGTCATAATCATCTACTTTAACATGGAAGCAGAGGTTGAGGTCCGCATCCCGATTGTTAAGTATCATAAACAGTTGTCTCCGGTGAGACACCACGTGTTTCAGCAGCTGAGATCTACATCCAGACAGAATCTTTTTTATGGGGGACATCACCTTCCCATGTCTGGAGAGCTCTCTGCTAAGAAACTCGTCGGTTATGAACGGAGGGACATTGGACAGGATGACTCTGGTGGAAGGCTGTGTCAGTGGAGCCACCTGTACAAACATTTCGTTCACCGTGATGCCCGTCTCAACGACTCGGTTCACCTTCTCCACCTGATCCAGGAAGATGACCACGGCGCTGTTCATCCGAGCGGCCGACCTCACGCTGCTGTGCCCGACCTTCTCCCCCACCGCAAGCCCAATCTCCTCCACGCTGCACGGAAAGCTGGCATTAACTTTAATGCCATGCTTTCGCGTGAGGTGGCCGAAGGTGACTCCATTTACCATGACGTCTGAAGACGCCGACCGGCGAGACACCGGCAGGAGAGAAAAAGAAAAACACAAACACAAACACACACTAACTATTAACTTAAAGTGAACCTACAACCAATAAACTACATTAAATTAAATCCAATTACTAAAGAAAAGAAACTATCAAACACACTCGCTCAGCGTCTCACTCCGCACCACTCACTCCCAGCATGCACCAGAGAGAGAGAGAGACAGAGAGAGAGAGAGAGACAGAGAGACAAAGAGAGACAGAGACAGAGACAGAGAGAGAGACAGAGAGACAGAGAGAGAGACAGAGAGACAGAGAGAGAGACAGAGAGAGAGACAGAGAGACAGAGAGAGACAGAGAGAGAGACAGAGAGACAGAGAGAGAGAAAGACGCAGAGAGAGAGAGACAGACAGACAGAGAGAAGTTTTGCCTTTAATTAAAAAAACTTTGAGATTAATATCCTCTCGTCCTTTTTTCATAACACACAAGAGATGTGTTTTTAAAAAAAGTAACTAAGTAACTTTTACTTAAAGTACATTTTAAACGAGTTACTTTTTACTTTTACTTGAGTACATTTTTAAACTGGTACTTTTACTTGTAATTTTATCAAAGTAACAGTACTTTTACTTGAGTAGAATATATTAGTACTCTTTACACCTCTGCCAGAGGATATATCTGCGATCTGGCGACATGGTGGCACTAAAAACAGCCACATCCAACCTGAACCGTGCCATAAAAGTTGCAAAGCGTGCTCACAGTCAGAAAGTGCAGGACTTCTTCGAGGACCCCACGAACACCAGACGAATGTGGCAGGGCATACAAGTCATCACAGACTATAAAGCTACTCCTCCCCCCTGTGACAACAACATCAACGACCTCAACGACCTCAACAACTACTTTGCAAGGTTTGAGGCACTCAACACCACTCCAGCGAGGAAATCTATTCCTCGCTCCGATGAGCAGCCAATCAGCCTGGACACAGCTGATGTCCGGAGAACCCTGAGGAGAGTGAACACCCGGAAAGCAGCGGGCCCTGACCACATACCGGGACGGGTGCTTAAGGAATGTGCTGACCAGCTGGCTGGGGTTCTCACAGACATCTTCAGCACCTCGCTGATCCAGGCTGTGGTACCATCATGTTTAAAGACTGCTACAATTATACCAGTGCCTAAAAAATCCACAATCTGCTCACTCAATGACTACCGCCCTGTAGCACTAACCCCCATTATGATGAAGTGCTTTGAGAGGCTGGTAAAGGACCACATTGTCTCCAGACTTCCCCCCACATTCGACCCGTACCAGTTTGCTAACCGCTCCACAGAGGATGCCATCTCCTCTGCACTCCACCTGGGCTTAAAACATCTGGAAAAGAAGGACACACATGTGCGGATGTTTTTTCTGGACTTCAGCTCAGCGTTCAATACAATCATCCCGCAGCATCTGGTGAGCAAACTGGCCCCCCTTGGTTTCAGCACCCCCCTATGTAACTGGCTGCTTGACTTCCTCACAAACAGACCCCAGTCTGTGCGGGTGGGCAACAACACCTCCAGTGTCATCTCCCTGAGCACCGGCTCCCCTCAGGGCTGCGTCCTGAGTCCGCTGCTGTTCACCCTGATGACCCATGACTGCTGCGCCAGGACCACTACTAACCACATCGTGAAGTTTGCAGACGACACAACAGTAGTGGGCCTCATCCGTGATAACAACGACATGGACTACAGAGAGGAGGTGAAACATCTGGTTGACTGGTGCAGAACCAACAACCTGACCCTCAACGTCGATAAAACCAAAGAGATCATTGTCGACTTCAGGAGGCGCCAGCCCAGCCACACACCACTCCTCATCAACAGCACAGCAGTGGAGAGAGTAAGCAGCACAAAGTTCCTGGGGGTGCAGATAACAGACACTGTGACCTGGTCCCTTCACACCGGAGCTCTTGTGAAAAGCGGCACACCTCCCTCCTCCTATTCTCACCACCTTTTACAGAGGCACTATAGAGAGCATCATAACAAACTGCATCTCTGTCTGGTCCGGAGCCTGCAGTGCCTCCGACTGGAAGTCCCTGCAGAGAGTGGTGAGGACGGCAGAAAAGATCATTAAGACTCCACTTCCTCCCATCCAGGAGATCGCTAAAATCTGCTGTCTGACCAGGGCTCAGAAAATCAGCAGAGACACCTCCCACCCCCACCAAGGACTGTTTTCACTGCTGGAATCTGGAAAGAGGCTCCGCAGCCTCCGAAGCAGAACTTCCAGGTTCTGTAAC
Source organism: Labrus bergylta (assembly GCF_963930695.1). Lineage (NCBI taxonomy): Eukaryota > Metazoa > Chordata > Actinopteri > Labriformes > Labridae > Labrus > Labrus bergylta. The sequence goes on along the minus strand of NC_089198.1, from coordinate 30,038,566 downwards.
AGCTTCTTCCCACAGGCCATAAGACTTTTGAACACAAAAAAATAATCCCTCCATTCCCCCTCAAACCCCCACACAGGACTACCTCACTGGACTGTAAAATACAATATAACATACATCACAAACGTGCAATATATTTATCTGTATAGTATTTTTACTCATAGCTTTTCTTTTTATATCTATTTATATCTGCACCTTATTTTTCTATGTAAATACTTGCTGCTGTTTTTATCCTTTAGCACTACAACGAGCCAAATGCAATGAAATTTTGTTCTTATCTGCACTGTAAAGTACAAGTTTGAATGACAATAAAGAAAGTTAAGAAAGTCATGCCTGATCTCAGGTGAATTGTTGCAGTCACGTCTATGTTAAGGAGACAGGGACTCCCTTTTCGTGGCCATGATGAAGGTAGAGACAGCACAAACGGAGGGAATTTTCTTGCGTGCATCAAATGCTCATTATATCTCACCAACATCCCAGAATGAGATGATTGACTGTTGTGCTGTTTGTGGAGTGTGTGTACTCTTTCTTCAGCACCTCCCTAGTGAGTTATCATAAGTTCATGGAGGCTCACACAAGGCTTGGATTGACAACAATTGAGCTTGTGCAACTTTCAAACACTCGCTGGGCATGTCAGTTGCGATCAATCAGTGCAGTTCTTGAGACATTGTCTGCCATTTTGGAGTGCCTTTCTGCCATTGGATCCCTCATAGCTGTTGGTCTCAGAGCAAAGCTCTATAAGTTCTCAGCAGTCTATGCACTACTGATGTTTCAGTCACTTCTGTCTGTAACTGAAGGACTCCACAAGCTCCTTCAGAAAGAGACTTTAGACCTGGTAGAGGCTTTGATCTGCAAACAAGCAGTGTGTGACACACACACAGATGCATTTGCCACAGAGCTGTATGAGAGAACCAAAGCCCTGTGCCACACCCACAGTATCCCTGAACCAGGTGCCAAGACAAGGAATAAACAGAGGAAAATGGAGGATTTTGTGCTGGAGGCAACTGCAGGTTCACGCACTGAATTGAACAACTCAGACACATTGAGAAGAGAGTTACTTTTCCCTTGTGTGGAGAGGATGGTTGGCGAGCTTGAGCAAAGATTTTGCAGTGTAGATGCAGGGCTACTAAAAGGCATCCAGGCATGCAGTCCTAAATGTGAGAACTTCTTGAGTGAATCACACTTGAATGAACTTGCAAAACACTACAGCATTGACCTGAAAACAGAGGAGGTTCTGGTGGCCAGAAACTTTCTTGCCCGGAAAACAGAGGCTGGATGTTCACCCAAAGATATGTTGTCTGTGCACAACCTCCTTGATTCAGACATGTTTCCCTCTCTGAAGGCAACCATACAAGTTGCCCTAACAGTGCCTGTAAGCAGCTGCTCATGTGAAAGGTCCTTTAGTGCACTGCATCTGCTGCACTCCTGGCTGCATCAAACAATGGGTCAGAAAAGACTTAACAGTCTTGCAGTCATGTCAATTGAAAAAGACACGCTTCAGCATGAGTCACAACAGAGTGATAGACCGATTTGCCACCCTTAAAAACAGACGGCATTCTTTGATGCTTCCACCCACTAGTAACTCGCAGTTGTAGCCATGTTATTTAAAAATGGTGTACTTGGCTTACTTTTATTGTTAATGCTGTAAACATACTGTTACTGTGCAAACCTGTGTTTGTTCTTGTACTGTATTCAAAAAACAGACTGAAATAATAATAATAAATAATTTCTCAGTCTTTGTTAGCTGTTTGTGAAATTTTGTGCTCGAGCGCTACGTTCGCTCACATCCTCTGCATCTCTTGGGGGCTAAGCCTCCCCTGTCCTTAAAACCTAGTGACGCCCCTGGTCTCAGAAAATGATGTGTTTCAGAAAATATCCAATGTATGTGAGGAATCAAGCATAATTCTGCTGATCTGAGCTATAGGTCCAGCATCATCTCTATTACAGCGTCTCTAAATGAACAATATTCTGCTGTGGTGAGATAAGAAAAAACTCTGCTGGATCAAATAACTATATTTTGTACTACGTGGGTAATAAACACTGGACAGTCTGTATTAATATCAGTGTGCTCGATGGCAAAGTGAAGTGAGAACACAGCTTTCTATCATGAGATCATCAATGAAACTAGCAAAAGAACAGAGAGCTCAGTTCATCCCCAGTGCTCGATCAACAAAGTGAATTCATTTATTTCCTCCTCAGGGGACCAAGAAGGTCTGTACCACACTTCAAACCAGTCCATTCATCCATCCTTCAGCTCCAGTTCAAACATTGTGGACTTAACAAATGAAACAACACACATCACCGTTAAAGGAGAAACATTCTGAGAGGAAGAAAAAGAGGAAGAGACGCTGAAGTAGAAATGTGTTTGAGGTTTGATCCTGGTTCATGATTTGTGTAGTTCACCAGCAGACAGGTTTTTGTATCATGTCTTTTCACTGTGGGGGAAGATTATTTGATCCTGATCTTTGGCTCTGGAACTAGACTCTTTGTTTCAGGTAAGAATAAACTTTGATTTCCTTCAGTTGTCTGAAATGTGACTTTAATTACTTTTTGCTGTTTGAGTCATTAAATATTAAAGTTTTATAATAAAGGAGATTCTTTTGGCGTGCAGCTATTGAGACATGAAAAGATGTTACCTCTAAGATGTTCAAATCTCAACACATAAATAAAGTTAAATAAGGTTAAAGGTATTCTGTTTCATATGTTGTAAAGAACATTTGAATGATCCTGAAATAAAAACCTGTAAAATAAAGCTCACAATAATTATATTTGATTTGATGGTGTCTTCAAACAGATATTTAAATGATATTTTAAATGTAATCAGGGTTCAAGGCCATATTAAATGTAAACGTTAAAGAGTTGGAGGCTCAATAAGAGGTTCATTAAAAATAACTAACAAGGTTTAAGGACAAGAAGTGCGACTGACGAGGCGACTCCAAAGAGTTTCTGATCTTTAACGACTTAGAAAGCCACATTAGAAGAAAAAGACTTTGTTTGAATGAAACGCTTTAAAAAGGATCAAATAGTCAAACCAATGATTGTTGGGCTCAAACTTGAACATGTTGTTAGTGCTCTGTTTTGAACTGTGTGAATCAACTCATCAATCTTTCTTTGTATGGCTCTGATTTCTAACAAATGTTATCTGAAGACACTTTAAAAAGAGCAGGTCTAGAGCCCACTCTTTGTTATCACACGTTGACTTCTTCTCTGTGTGAATCTACAAATAAACTTGCTCAAATGATTCACATTTATATCATTATATATATTTAATACAGAATGAAAAACAGTTTTTCAGAGACAATCATTTGAACTATATGTTGTCTGATATCACATGTTATCATACGTCTATTTAAATGTCTTCTCTGGGATTTATGAAACCTTTGTCTTTAGTTTGTAAATCAAGTTTGACCTTATTTGACATTTCAAAACATAACACTAAATATTTAATAAATAACAAACACTCTGAAATAACTGTTGTATGGATTTTATTTATCTGTTTTAATTAGAGTAAACAACATGGTTTTAAATATATTCATGTATATTTAGATTTATTCAAAATGATTAAAGAGTTTTCTTGAAGGTTAATATGTAATTCATAATTATATGCAAACCCCGATAAAGGTAAGAGTTGTTTAAATTGTATGGAAATATATTTTAATGAAATTATAAACTGCATGATAAAATATAATTTAATGTGTAAATACAAAATATAACAAAGTATAAAATGATATTCTATTGCTGCTATAATCTTACTTTGTTTTTATTTTTATGGATTTAATTTCACTTAAATGTTTTAAACCTTAAAATGTTATTGTGACAACACCTGCTATTTTAATAAACAGATTCATGTATTTACCATAATAGAGATGATATGATTAATGTGTCTTAATTTTTACTGAGCTGTAGTCATGAGTGTTTTAGAGACCAGAGTTCATGTAGGTTTAGGATCAGACTGAATGCCGTTAATGCTGCTGACTCTGTGTGTGTTACTTGTTTCTCTTTTAAAGACGAGGAGCAGGTGGTGAAGCCCGTGGTGAGCGTGTACCCGGCAGCATCCAGAGGCCGGCTGGAGGAGAAGAGCTCCCTGCTGTGTTTGGCCTCAGCCATGTTTCCTCCTGTGGTCAGAATCTCCTGGAGACGACAAACGGAGAGCGGATGTTTAGAGGAGCTGCCCTCTGCTGACGGACAGCAGCTGGAGCTCAGAGAGTCTGGATATACTGCTCCGTCTTACAGATCTATCAGACAAAGTTCAGCTATGAATACAGCTGCTACGTGCAGCACGAGGGGGGAACAGTGGAGGCTTTGATAGATACAGGTAATGAAGGTTTTGGTGACTTTATGCAGCGTAGATTCATCTTCATTTAGTGACTCTGTTAAAAGAAAGAAAAACAGAGGACTGATGTTGTTGATGATTTTATTCTTTTTCTGTTCCATCACCTGCAGCGGATCCCTCTGTCCCGTCTCCATACAAGGTGAAGCTGCTCTTGCTGCTCTACACAGTGCTGACAGTGAAGAGTCTGGTGTACTGCTGTGGACTCTTCCTGCTGACCGTCCTCAGAAACATCTCATAAATGTATCTCCTTTATCGCTTAGATGAATTTAAAAATGTCAATCATGACTATATATATGCAATTATGATCAAACAACATTTTGCAGCAGTGTAAAACAAATCCTATACTATATACAGTAAATGTTATTGTTTTGTATAAAACTTTAGCAAATGATGCGCAATGTGTAGAGCTATTAGCGGCTAAGATGCTTTCTTAATTAATCAGGCCCTCAGTCTCTCGTAACAAGCTCTCTTTATAGTTTCACACACCGCTGAGAATAAAATGTACAAGAAGATATGAATACAAGCACACACATTGACCAGGAACAAAAAGCTCACAAAGAAAAGTAAACTTGTAAAAATTCAGTGTGTTGATTTGTCTGCAGGTTCACTGTTGACCCTTTTAAACGGTGGGGTTAGTGTTTTATGTAGAGCTCTACGCTGATGATACTCTTGTTTACTCTTGTAGAAACAAAACATGACATAGCAGCTTCATCGGTGGAGAGCTAAAGCTGAAAGATACACAAAACATGCTGTGTGCTATTCTTATTTTATTTTCTCGTTTATGGAGGATTTAAATGTTTTTGTTTTGGTAGGGACTTTATAGAGATTGCTTTTTTTCTGCTAATTTACAATAAAATGTTTTTAACAAATCAATACAGAATCACAAATTTAGGCAGAAGTTACTGAAGATCTCATGTATTTAAAATATAGTGATTTTACATTTTAGCTAGTTCACAGTGCGCCTGTAAAACGTTTTTTTTGTAAAGTAAATGCAATAAAAATGAAAAAATAATAAAAAATAATATACATTCTTGTGTCGTTTCTATAATTAACAAAACAATGTTTTGATTTAAAATGAATCCTGAACAAAGACTTCTCTTTACCTTCTGAGCCCGACTTTATACTTTATTAGTTTTCAGTGCATGCTGCTGCGTAGCCCAGTGGTTATGAACCATGTAAAGGGCTATTTCCCTCGAGGCCGGCGGCCTGGGTTCGACTCTGACCTTCTTCATTTCATCGCATTTCAATCAGTTTTATTGGGTGTCAAAAAGTGACAGCGATGGCTTCATTTTACATTTAGATGTAAGATGAATGATTCTAATGCAACGCAAAGTAATGCAGAAAAAAGGAAGGTACCTCGTGTGCATAATACAAAAATATAATTATGACTCTATTCGTGTAGCTCTTTTCAAACAAGGAGAACAAAGAGCTTCACACATGACAGCAGAAAAGTACGACGGCGTATCAGAGCCATTCTAAAACAAACAAAAAACAGAAAAGGGAACATTTCCAAAGACAAACTTAGAGTTCTTGAGATTATAAAGTAAATTCACTATAAAACTCAGAATATGTCTTTAGAATTTAAATGTGATAATAGAGGTCAGTGACTGCAGGCCTGATCCAAACAGCAGCATCGTTTGCTTTTCTTATGGATGACATTAGTGCCTTTATAATCTCACACAATAAACCAGTTGTGTTTCTAGAAAATGTACTTTTAAAAAAAAAAAAAACATTTTGGGTTTTTTCTTTTAAATGAACGGCTCATTTTACTTTTTTTGTAGTCGTATAAAAGAAATCAAAATGAAGACCCATGTAAACGGGACAATACTGTCTGCTGTTATCGTTCCTTTTAAACATCTTGGAAATGAGAAGTCCTGACTTACATCAGGTTTCAGTAATTATCAGCTAAATATTTTAAAGTGGATATACATTTTTTTATTATTATTGTTAAGATTTCTTGTTTTTAATGTCATTCTTCTCTTTTTTTCCCCTCCTTCTCTTCTGTTTATTTTTACACCAACAGCTCACTCCATTAAAGATTAAATGTGATCTTATTTTTGAAAAGTATCAGAGCTTATTAGAGAAGTTTCACATTATCAGTGTCTCAGTTTCCGAGTTCATTATAAAAACAGTTTTTCTCTCACAGATTAATACCAACGATTAGACATGAGAAAGTTTTCAGCACAAACTAAAGTTCCTGGAACAATTATTAAACCACATTCAAAGGTTGTAACTGTCGTTGTGTTATTAATATGAAAAACCTCAGATAACGGTGAGGAGGAGGCTGCAAAGAGGAAACCCACAGAGCTCGTCTGCTGTGTTTGATCATCTATTGTTTTATAAGTCCTGATAACCTCTGAGAACAGAAACATATCTGCTGCTGTATGAACTCATCGACTCCTCTCCCTCCCTCTGCTGGATTTCAATTCTCGCTGAGTCTGCAAGAAGTTTTCCACTGAGATAGAGGTGTAACAGAAGAGAGTCCAGAGGCATAAAGTCACAAATAAACTTCATTTTTTTGAATGCAGACTTCAGAGTAATTCAAATTGAAAACGAATTCTTGATCAGATGGAAGATGTCTGTGTTTGCTGCTGATGCTGACAGGACTCATTAAGGAGAAAGAGCACCACCCTTTGGTTAGTCAGAGTAAGTGCAGGAATATCATGGTGACGCGCTAACCTCACGGCTGCTTCAACCACTGTGACATCTAGTGGAGTAAAAACACACAACAGGAAATGACAGCAGATCCTGCTTTAAAAAAAAATAGGGGACATGAAGAGAGTGATACATTTAACAAAACTGTAAACTTAAAAAACACTGTCAGGTAGATCAGTGATGAATGCATCATAAGAATGAGTGCAGAGAGCTGTTGGTGTGAGGAAAACACTAAACATGCCATTCACTATATAGTGACTTGAAGAGGCAGACCGATCGCCATCATGGTTTTCTTTTGAGTGTTATAGTCAGTCACAGTCTAGAACAAAATGATGTTCTTATTCTACATAAACTATAATATTTAATATTTCATTTGATATTTTCGTCATATCCAAATATGCTGTGATGATTGCTGGGCAGTGTTAGGCAAGTTACTTCCAAAATGTAACACATTATATATTAGTAGTTACTGTCATTTAAAAGTAATTAGTTACATTACAATATTTCTGTCTCTGAATTGTAATGCGTTACACTACTTTTGAGTTGCTTATCAACTGCTTATCAATAAAACAAAGGCCAATTTGCCAAGAACTGGCTAATACACAGGCTACCAAACAAAGGCTGGTAAAATTAAAATAACTTATAGCTAGAACTCTAGCTGATGACCACATTTTTCAAGAATACTAAAAATAAAACAAACACACATAAGAAAATTGAAAATAAAAAATGAAGGCTAAACAGGAAACCTGTTACAGCCAAATAGCCTATACAACATAGGTAGCATACAGCCAAAGAAGGCTGGTAAAATTAACTGAAGTATAAAGGCACTTATGGCCTGGACCTTTCCATAGCCTACTTACCTCTGTTTCCACTGACATGGGCACATCAGCCGTGGCATTGGGCTGTACATCAAAGGAAAAAAAGTCATCCTCGCTGGTAGCAGCAGGTTGAGGGGCATCGGGCATCAGGGCTGTAGGCTCTTCTGTTGTTAGGGAGCGGCACTCCGTTGTGAGGAGGAACTTGATGTGGTCTCTTCTGGCTTCTTCTTTTACCCAGCGCAGCTTGAACTTTGGCAGGGAGACAGCGGCCAGAAGTGCATCCTTGGAATCAATTGTGGTGGCAAATCGAGTTTTGATTGCTCCCACAATAACCTCAGGCAGCCCAGTGGTCATTTGTGATAGGCCGTTTTTCATTACTAAGGTTTTGGCCATCAGAACTTCTAGCGTTGGTTGAAGCGTTCCATAAAAACAAGTGTCCTCACCCTGTAGGATGTCCAGTGCGACTGTGAAAGGCTTCATAATGGCACAACATTCCTTGAGAAACTGGTATTCCCTGTCGTTCATACATTTAATCTGAAGCTGTGTGCAGAGGCTATTGATGTCAGTCAGGGGCATTTCTGTGATCCGAGCATAGGCGTTATAGAATGAGTTCCACCGTGTTACTGTGGGGACAATCAACTTCCTATCACTGACCTCTTCCAGGCTCTCTGATGCGACTGTGGAGCGTCTGGCCTTTGTCCACAGCGCTGAACATTTGGCTGTAGCACTACGATACACAGCCCTAGATTCTGGATTAGATACCAGCCAATTAACAACCTCATTGTTCGCAATTAGATTAAGTGTTTGGGCTGCGCATCCATGGTGGGGAGGCAGTACACATAGCCCATGCTGAGTATCATCATCGGCAGTAAGCACACTGTGAAGGTCTGTGAATTCCACCTCGCCATCACCCTCCACCTCCTCCTCGGACTCCACTTGCTGCTGCTGATGCTCCTTGAACACCTTCACAAAGTTACTCCCATTGTCCATCACACATGCAGTCACTTTATCGTTGGTCTGTCCATATTGAGAAAAAATGTCCTCTAGCTCTGTTGTAATTGCGTCGTATGTGTGTCGACCCCTAAATCTTTTACAAGCTATCGCAGCCTTCTTTCATGTCAAGGCATCTGCATCGATCCAGTGCACAGTCACCCCCATGAAACTTTTGTTGTTGGCACTCCATATGTCTGCTGTTGTTGATACATACTGCTGGGCATCCAGTGTTTTCTTCAGCTCCTTTTCCATGACAGCATCTGCCTTATCCAAATCTTTGGCAAATGTTTTTCTGTCTGGCAGTACATGCTGAAAAATGAAGAAGATAGCTTCATGTTAAACTCATGCTGTGTTTAAATGGGTTAATTATATATGGATACTGGTACAGGGGTTAAAGTAAAAAAAAGAAATCCTGAGCCTGAAGTGTACAGATTCACTTCTCTTCAACAACAGCATGTGCTTTGCACCATTTATTTTCAAATACTATATGTGAAAATACTTTACGTAAACAGTAACAGTGCAATAGCTTTCAACACAACTGTGAACAATACTGCAACACTATAATTACAACTTATGTGTTTGAGTAAAAAGCGGTTGAGACATTCACCCTCTGCCCGAAACACTTTGAATATCTCCAGTCCTCCTTAAGGCCCCCCTCCCGATAAGCCCAGTCTGCTATGATTGGTCAGCTCACACAGGTACAGCTCTCTGTCATATTATGTTTCTCCGGTCAGCTGTGCGGTGTTTTTAGCTGCCAGCTAGCGGCATTTCTACTGTGACTGTCTCTACAAAAATCACTTCTAAACCAAAAACTTCTCCACCGCACATTTAAGAGCAGGAATCTGATCTGTATGAGCCTCAGTCTCAGCCATACGCCGGCACGGTGCCAGAATACTTTAAGCCCTACCGGTATATACATTAGCGTTATGTTTAGGTTGCTGTTTGTAATAATAACACGCTAGATAGCTGCATGACCCAGTGATCTATACTATACTGTATATGAACCACTCTCTATGACAACGTTAGCTTACCTTGTCATTGCTGGCGTTGGTGGGGATTTTGCAGACAAGCTTTTTAAAAGCTGGTGAATTCACTGTTGACAGAGGCAGCATATCCTCCACCACATACTCTGCCACCTGTCTCCTCACTTCTCTTGGTTCAAGTAGCACGGCAGACCGAGAGAAACTTAATTTCTGCTGCTTTGTCTGACTCTTTCCCGCACTTTCGTCCTCTGCTCTCTTTCTCTTTTTCCCGCCTGCATCTCTCTCTGTCAACTTGGTGTTAACGTGGCACCGGTCCAGGTGTTTCTTCAAGTTGCTGTTTTTGGATGTAGAAAGTTCCCTCGGTGTCGCACTCGCACACAGATTGCACTTGACAATAATGTTCTTGTCCTTTGATGTTGAATCTGTCTCTGTCATCTTAGCAAATTCCTTCTTCTTCTTCTTCTTGTTATTTTATGGCGGTATTAGTGACAGGAACAAGAAGTACTCTTATTCGCTGTATTTTTCTCTGTCGGCAGAATATCTTCTCTGTCTCTTGCAGAGTCGCGGTGTTGGTGAATTCTTAAAAGACAACACATCTCAGGTTAAAATGCATTGTAACGCGAGTTACTAAGATTTGTAACAGGTATAAAATTACCGAAATTTTATTAGTAATGCGTTATATTACTGCGATACAGCAAAAAGCAATACATTACTGTAATTGTGTTACTTTTGTAACGTGTTACTCCCAACACTGTTGCTGTGTAATAATGTGATCATGTCATGTGGCTTGTTACGGCCAAAATCTGGTGGTGAGCACAGTGCACCTCTCTGATGAATGAGCGATTCAAAATGCCTTTCAAGATAGATAGATAAATACTTTATTCATCTCCTGGGGGAAATTCAGGAGTGTCCCAAAGCTCACAAGTTAGAAAAAAATAGAACAAACATAGAAAACAAAATATCAATATTAATTTAATTAATTTCAAGCGGAAGTCAAAACTGACAGGAGAGAAAGGAACAGGAAGAGAGGGTAGCAAAGCTCCCTAAAATAGACTATTTTGGTTTCAAAATCAGTCAGCAGCCCACAGTTGACCCCCTGCCCCTTCCTAGCAGTAATGCAGCAGTTCAGCCTGCACTTCAACAGCCATGCAGCAGGTAACATTAGGAGGATAGAAGCTGTAACGTTGGCCCTAAATAATCATAACATTAGGCTAGATATACATCTCAAGAAGAGTTATGCATACATTTTGTTACAATCTAACACATTGTTGCACGATATATAGCCTAATAGTGTGTGTTTGTGTGTGTGTCTGTGTGTGTATGTCAAGTCAAGTCAACTTTATTCATATAGCACATTTATAACAGCCGAGGCAGACCAAAGTGCTGTACAGTAAATCAGGCAAAATACATTGCATCCAAAACATCATAAAAACACGTAAAAGCAAAAATTAAAAGTGAATTAAAACTCAAAACAATAGTAAAAGTTCGAATAGACACTGCTGCTGGGATAAAACACTCAACTAGTAAAAGCAAAGGAAAAGAAATGGGTTTTTAAAAATGACTTAAACTGCTCAGTTGTGGCAGCAGATCTTATTTTAAATGGTAATCTGTTCCAAAGTGTCAGAGCTGCAACAGAAAAGGTTTGATCGCCCCTAGTTTTGAGCCTTGTTTTAGGCACGTCCAGGAGCAGCTGGTTGGAGCATGAACATGTAGTAGTTCACTTAGGTAGTGAGGTGTTGAGCCATTTAATGATTTAAAAGCCAGAAGTAAAATTTTAAAATGAATCCTGTAGCGAACAGAAAGCCAATGGAGAGAACGGAGCACAGGGGTTATGTGGTCCCTCTTTTTTGTGCCTGTTAGGAGGCGAGCAGCCGCATTTTGGACAAGCTGCAGGCGTTGGATGGATGACTGGTCCAAGTCCACATATAGTAAGTTGCAGTAGTCCAGGCGAGATGTTATGAATGCATGTATTACTGTTTCTAAATCACTGGCAGAGAGGTATGATTTTATTTTGGCTATAAGTCTGAGCTGGTAAAAACTGGATCTCACAACAGTGGATATCTGTTTGGCAAATTTAAAAACATGATCAAAGTGCACACCAAGACTCTTTACAGATTTTTTAATATTAACAGCAAGAGGACCAGTCATGTGTGTGTGTGTGTACAAGGATCCGTCAACATGGCTTGCAATGGGGCCCATCGTGACAACCTTACACCCCTGGTGGGAGGACATATAAGCCAGGCTTCCTCAGCTTTCTTGTTCTCTCTCCCTCTGGACAGCAAAGACAGACAACCTTCTGTCATTGTTTTTGGTTTGTTGTTGAGTGAAATATAACCTAAAAAGCAAGTTTACTGTGTGGTTCTCCCTTGACTGTTACGGCCTAGACGAGCTGGTCATAACACTTTGTAGTGAATAATATATAATAATAGTAATAATCTTTATTTACAAAGTGCTTTACAAGGACAGCAAAAACAAATGTAAGAACAGGCAGGTCATAGAATAATAAACAAGGCAAAGATTAAGAAATAACCACTTTAAGATTTAAAATCCATTTAAAAGAACTGTAAAACACATTCTTTTAAAGGAATTTTAAAAGGTGAAATTAAGTAACAATTTAAAATCAACTAAAATCAGGAAAGGCTCGCCAGTAAAAGTTTGTTTTTAGAAGGGACTTAAAAGAGATGACTGATTCGGCTGACCTGATCTCCAAGATGCTAAAACAGGAGTGATGTGGTTATGCTTTCTGGTTCTTTAGTTGATCTTTAGATTTTTGGTTCAGGCAAGTAAAAAGGCTGTCACAGCAGTCAAGACTTGATGAGATAAAAGCATTTAAAATCATCTCTGTGTATTTAACAGTTAAAATTGATGTAATTTTTGAGATATTTCTGAGCTGATAAAAACAAGACTGTACAAGCTTTGTTGTGTGCTGCTCAAAATGTAAGTTGCTGTCGAACCAGAAACCCAGATTTTTGGCAGCAGGGTTGATATGGTTTACTAGGGGACCAGCAGATGGCAGTATTTGCTTAGTCAGGTGCTGTGGTCCAATTAAATTGATCTCAGTCTTGCAGAAAGTTACTTGACATCCAGCTCTTAATCTCAGACAGGCAGTCTTTAACAGAACTCGGCATACCTTGGTCTAGAGATTTAATGGGCAGGTACAACTGCGTATCATCAGCATAAAAATGAAATAACACACCGTGTTTATTTATGATATGCCCTAAGGGGAGCATGTATAGGCAAAATAAAATGGCCCCCGAGACGACCCCTGCGGCACACCATATTTCAAACTAGAGAAGGCCGAGGCAAAGTGATTAACAGACACACAGCACCTTCTATTGGACAGATACAATTTAAACCAGTCTAATGCTGTACCAGAAACCCTGACCCAGTGCTTTAGTCTGTTTAACAGGATGTTGTGATCAATTGTGTCTGTACTGAGGTCCAAGAGTACCAGGACTGAGCACATACCTTCATCAGCGGCAATTAAAAGGACATTTTGTACCTTAAGCAAGGCAGTCTCAGTGCTGTGAAACTTCCTGAAACCTGATGAAGTTTTTCAAAAATGCAATTATTTTCCAGCACATCGAGAAATTGTTTTGACACAATCTTTTCTAAATCTTTTAAATAAAAGGCAATTTGGAAATTGGCCTGTAGTTCTGGGGCAGGGAGGGGGGTCTAGTCCAAGTTTTTTCAGCAGTGGATGTACTCAGGTAGTTTTAAAATAGTCAAGGACCCAACCCTTGGACAGAGAACTGTTAAAAATTGAAAGCAGCCAGGGCCCGACAGAGTCCATTCCTTTGAGTAAAAACTTGGTTGGTATCACATCAAGAGGGTTGGAAGCACTGGTGTAGTGCAGAGTATACGGAGTATGCCCTCTTATAAATCTCCTCTGATTCACACCATTGATTGACTGACTATATTCAGTAGTATGTTGCATTTTGTTCTTAGGATGGTGAAGGGATCACCCTCCTACTCTGTCTCTGCTTTGCAAGTACGTGCTAACTTAATCTGTGAGAATAGTCTTACATGTCATTGTTTATAACAGAGGCTCTTTATCCTCTGCTGGACGGACACTTAATAAAAGCATTGTGGGTAAAAAGAGTATACCCACTTCTTTAGGCACCACTACACCACTGGTTGGAAGACACCCTCATATGTGAAACTGTTTCTAAAAGTTCAGCTGAAGTAAATGGATAAAACTGGAACTCTGTCTTGAGGGTGAAGGGAGTCAGAGCAGCTAACATTTGAGGTAATTGAGGCTCTCATTGACATCACTTTATCAGTAAAATAAGATAAAAACTTTTCACAATCTGCGTTGCTGTAAACTGAAGCACTTGGAGGATCTGGATTTACTAATTGGTTGATTGTCTTGAATAAAATTCTTGGGTTGTGTTGATTGCAGGAGAGTAGTTCATAAAAGTATTGTGTTTCATTCTTAACCATTCTGTTGTATTGTGTTAAAAAGTCCTTCATGATATTGTAGAGTAGGTCAAATTTGTTTCACTTGCGTTCTGCTTTCCTTTTCACAGCTGTGAATATTTCCATTAATCCAAGGCTGCTTTATTGAAATCACATATTAGATAGTTCAGAGTCTTATTATAATATAAAGCCTGTTAAATGCAAATATCATTATGCATTCGTCATAATGTTTTTAAATGTTTAGATGTCATCTTTAAAGAATAAAAACATCTGCATAGACTGGACATTGTTGTGTGATTTTTCTAAATAACAATTAAAACAAGTAAAACATTTTTTTAATGAGAAAAAATCCTGAATCAAAGCTTTCCCATTATCTTCTCACATGTTTTTATTTGATTGTATGTAATGAACCCACTGAGATCAAGATCTCTTTGACGACGGTGAGCTGGCCAAGAGGGCAGCAGCTCACGTCATAATAAACATGACATGATTAATAAACAGTTCACAAACAATAAGTTAAGAGCAGACAACAATTACAATGTGCTAATCAGTTTACAGATAAAGTGCAGAAGTTGTGATCACAGATTTCTATTAAAAAAAACAGACACAGTCCAACGGTCAAACGTTTTCTGTCTTCTACGTTCTCCAAGATGACTAGGGGATGAGGGGAGTAACAATACATTAAAACCCAGGGAATAGAAATAGGAACTAAATATGAGCAAAGTTTAAAAGGATTTATTAACAAACTAAACATGAAGGTGCAACACTAAACAAGCTTCTTCTATAAAACACAAAACAATAGAGAAGCCAATCAATCTTAATCAAACATCAGAAAACTAACAAACGATACAAAGAATAAGGCCTCAATCAAAACACTCTCTCCACAGAAGGATCACAGGTTTTCTCCACGTCAAAGACAAGCACACAGGTAGATGAATGACCCACTGGCAGCCTCCTCTCTCCTGCTCTTTATAGTTTTGCTCCTGATTAGTAATTAGCCACAGGTGTGGCTGGGCACTCTGAGGCTGAGGAGCAACACCTGGGGAGCACACACAGGAGAGAGAGAAAACACAAACACTACACGTAACACCAAAGGCTTCAAGTGAAATGAGATCTTCCAGTTAGAAGTCACTCTGGAGAAAGATCCCTGCAGAGGGATCAGCAAAACTAAACGCTCTTTTCCCGAGGTCAGCGTGGACACGAGGAACAGACAGAGGCGCTGCTTGTCAACAGGCAAGGCAGGCAACTGCTTGGGGCCCCAGGCCAGAAAGGGCCCCCCAAGGCAGACAAACTTAAAACCACAGCAGTAGCTCAAAATGTGCAAATACTGCAATGACAGTAGGAAACCTCCCTAATAGGGCCCCATTTGACAGCAGTCACTCTCGTTGCCCTGCTAAGCCTCTCATGTAGTATTCCTTCATTACAATTAAACCACTAAAGGAAAATGATGAGGAATGATCTGTCTGGGAGTGAAAAAAGAAAGAGGAAGAGTGTCTGAACACTGGCAGACATAATGGTGGTTGGAGGGGCCCCCAATGAATTTCTGCCTAGGGCCCCAACAGACTAATCACCACTGGGAACAGACAGTTTAAAAACCTCCCAGGAACACAAGGCATAGTGTCTCCTTGTTCTTTGAAGGTATGGACATAAATAAGAAGGAACTAAACCAAGAAGAGCTTTATAGATACGACTCAGCCGGTGTGTATACCTGCTACTTTTTTGTTGTAGACAATGTGCAGGACTTTGACTGCAATTTAGATTAAAAACAAGAAACTATTCAATATCAGGTCTAGGACTTTTATTTGTGTTGCCATGGTATCAAGCAATGAATATATGTATCATTTCATTTTTATTAGAATCACCACCTCTGCAACTTTACTCAATGTGACAACCATTTGGGTTCACTTGATCTCTTTTTTTATTCATTGCCAAACTTTAATCAATCAATCAAACTTTATTTGTAAAGCACAATCATTAAAGGGTAGTTCAAAGGTCAAAGTTTGAGCCGGCAGTCTGATAGTGTTTGTGATAATCTGCTGTCAGATATAAATCAAGAAAGAGAAACATTTTACAGTTCAGAGGAATAAATATTAAACACATAATTTAAACCTATGAAATTAAAATAGAGAAACACATTTTCATAATAATGGCGAATGGCTGATATACCGTAGTCTTCTATTAGGCCTACAGAAAAAGAAAGAAAACATTTAAGGACCTGGTCGTGGATCTGTGTGGTCATTGTGGAGGATTACTGGGAGTAAATCTGGACAATAAACTGAGACTGGTCCAAGAACATGGAGGCCGTCTACTCTTCTTCCTGAGGAGGCTGAGGTCCTTTAACATCTGCAGGACCATGCTGAGGATGTTCTATGAGTCTGTGCTTTCCAGTGCTATCCTTTCTTCGTTGTGTGCTGGGGCAGCAGGCTGAGGGTAGTGGACTCCAACAGACTCAACAAAATGATCCTCAAGGCCAGCGACGTTGTGGGGATGGAGCTGGACTCTCTGATGGAGCGGTGTCAGAAAGCAGGATGCTGTCTAAGCTGCATGTCCTCTTGGAGAATGTCTCCCACCTCCTCCACGACGTGCTGGTCAGACTCAGGAGCACATTCATGGCATTGGGAGTGAGGAGAAACCTCAATGTCCTTTCAAGGATAAATAAATGTTTGATTGAATGATTGATCCTCCATTATTCATCATTTGTTATTTATTTAAACTTTGCAGTACTCTGAATCTTAAACGGTCAATAATCTGTCCATTACCACAATGTGCAATACTGAAACTACTGAGAAATACTCTCTGTGCTTTAATACATGGATACATTATTTAATAATCTGCACTTTATACAAAGCTTATTCTTTACTAACATGCTGCTTGTTAGATAACTGTAACACTCTTTCTTGTTCTTATTGTTTTATCTCTTATCTAGATTCATTATTTCATTCTGTTTATTTCTCTACATTTCTACTGCTATGTTGTGTGTGAGAGCTACTGTAAGGACCAAATCTAGAAGTATTTCTGATTCTACTTTAAAGATTGAACACAAACTTTAATCTTTCTACTCTTCATGATAAGAGTTCCTTCTTGGGTACATAAAGAGTTTTAAATACATTCATACCAGTGATGAGATCAGTGTGTGTTCACATTAACACCTGTCTATTAACACACAGGAAACAGGCTATGGTTACTGTATCCTGTCTGTTGATACTTAGCTCCGCCTCCTTCCTCCTTCAAAACCTCAGACTCTGCAGAAAACCACACAGCAGCTCCAGCCCAGCTGTCAATCATCAGTCAGCAGCAGGGGCTGATGGGAGTTCTGAGGACCTGTTAGAAACCACCCGGCTCAGTGTGACCCCGCAGCTCGTCCTGGTTTGGCCTCACTTCTCGTCAGGTTCACCAGAGGAAAACAACAAAATGTTTCTCCTCCCTGCTGTGGCTCTGTGCTGTGTGAGCTCAGGTGAGTGTTTCCAGCCAATCAGGAGCCAACAAACTCAACCTGTAATAAACCAGCCCTGTCTCTGTGTAATGACTTTAACTAAACTGTGGGATTATCATGATCTGGTTTTAACATTACCTCATCGAGGAGGTGAAAAAAGTGTTATTAATTGGAGACAGAGCTGAAAAAAAGAACTGTCTCACTAACCTCCATCTGTCTGTTTCTCTATAGCGCTGGCTGCCATGACAACAGAGCTCAAACAGGACAGTTTGTCACTGACCAGGAGAGTTGGAGAAAGTGTCTCCTTCAGCTGTGAACGTTTAGACCTGTGTGATTTAGATTATGTGTTCTGGTACCAGAAAAAAGACAACGAAACATTCACAGGGATTCTGAGGATTGATAAGAGTGATGGTGACATGGACAAAGATGATTACAATCATCCTCAGAAAGATGATTTCTCAGCTGTGATCAAACAGAACAGTGTTGAGCTGCAGATCCAGAAGGTTAATTCCTCTCATTCAGCCACATACTACTGCTCCTGTGGGAAAAGGGTTAACACCCACAGTGAGAAATGATCCGAGCAGGCTGAACAAAAACCAACAGATGAGCAGAAGTCAGATAATGTTTGTGACAGGAAGACAGCAGTAAACCACAGCTCACTGAGTCATTCACCTCCATCACACACAGGATGAACTGAGGGATTATTTTACTGGTGTCTGGATTGATTCTTGATTGTATTTCTTTGTTTTTCTCAATCAGATATTTCAGTAAGGTCATGGTTAGTCCACACTGTGAGGACAAAGAGAGAAGAGCAGAAACACATTGACAAAATAAATAAATACAATAAAATGAAGTCATCACTTTTTTAACATATTTTAGACAACTTTCAAAATAACATGTCTTCCTCTGGCTCCAAGGCCAGGAGCAATACAGGATGGATACAATGCATGATGGGTAAGGGGAATGTAAAAAGGCTGTGAGCCAGGTCCAGCCCTCAGCAGGTATTTTGCTTCTTTTCAGCATTATTTTCTGTTGGCATAAACCTTTGGCCATCTCAAAATGATAATGACCACATCCAACTCGGGGACTTTAGTCTACATGATGTCACTGCACATATAAAGATACTATCAATCCATAAATAGTGATAGAGGTATGACATTTGACAGGGAGTAACCTGAAACATATGACAAATTAAAAATATAAGATTGAGGGGCTTGCTGCCATTGTGTTTTGAAATGTTTACCACAACATCTTACAAGACACAAAGAAAAACACTGTCCAATTCTCTTCAAACATGCCTACCCTTTTCATGTATTTAAAAACATAACTATATTCATCAGCCCTATTTGAGCCCAAGATGACCTTTGTGTATTCAAAGTGACTTTAGCTGTAACCATGTAATGCATGTTTGAAACTCAATAATCTTTCATTCAACAGCATTTTTTTATTCTTTTATTTCTTATTTAACTTAAGTTAAGGGTACTTTATTCTCTCAATCAATCAACCAATCTTTATTTGTAAAGCGCCAATTCATGTTAACACGTTATCTCGAGACACTTTACAAGAGAGCAGGTAAAAGACCTTACTCATTGTTATGTTACAAAGACCCAGCATTGATCCATCATGAGCACAGAACTTAGCAACATTTAGCAAAGTTACAGTGACAAGAAAAAACTTCTCTGTTTGAATACCTGCTTTTATTTTGAAAGAAAATAACGAGCTTCCTGTGGATCAAGGTTACAAAATGAACTTAACAGCTGAACTGTGAAAAAGGGAAATGTTTGAAGTCACATGGTGGATATTACTTTTGCCTCATCAACTGAGCCGTGTAGTTCTTTAAGTAAATGAGACATTCAAAGGCGCAGTGGAGTCGTTCTTTTCCATCACTGAGGTTACAGGGAGATGCTGCAGAGTGTACGCCTAAAGGGACAAAGTAGTTCACGCTTATTGAAAATGAATTCATTAATTTCAGTCCCTAGGGCCCTGTTTTTACAGACAGAGTTTTCAATACAAACCAATGGAGTTCAGTGTTTTCAGTGCTCAGCGCCCTGAGTGCTAAAATGTTTGTTTGTTCACAGCGCTCATAGTTAAAAACAGTTCAAACTTTTGGAGCAGCTCGTCAATGTCACTTCTCCCTCACCGGCCAATCAGAATCAAGACTTGACGGGACTTAAAACAACAGCTTTGTCAA
Source organism: Labrus bergylta (assembly GCF_963930695.1). Lineage (NCBI taxonomy): Eukaryota > Metazoa > Chordata > Actinopteri > Labriformes > Labridae > Labrus > Labrus bergylta. Next base: position 30,018,744 of record NC_089198.1, on the reverse strand, counting down.
TAACAATGACGGAGGAGACTGACTCGTCTTTTCGAGGGTACAATTTCCAGAAGAAGAGCTGTGGCTGATGCCAGTACATCACTCCTTTACATGGTTTTCATGTTTTCTTGAGGATATTTCATTGAATTAAAGCAAATATCAAGCACTCAGAGCTATCTAAAACACACCTAAAGGACATCACAGACCTAGTAACAATGGGCCTCATTCACCAACCGGTCTTAAGAACAATTCTGGACTTTAATCACTTACAACATTTTTTAGCAGATTTTGGATTCATCAATGTTTTTTTGTTCTTTGGTAAGAACAGAAGTTATGAACACTTAAGAACACTCTATACGCACATTTGAGTGCTGACTGGCCGGGACAAAATGATGGTTATTGTATTTAAGTTAAATAGATAATATTATAGGGTTTACATCAGCCTACAATATGTTGTTGAATAAAGAATGAAATATTTAATAAATATTTTATGATTCACTTGATACAACTGTTACGCCCCACCGTAAAGGCGGCCCTACGGGGCTAACAGCAAACCATACATTGACCCATTGAAAGACACTAACCACCTTAACAAAAGTCAAAACAAAGGGATTTATTACAAAATGACACACTAAATGATAACAAAGATCAAATGAGACAACAGACGATCCCTGACTGAGCAGCACAGCAGTCCCAACTCAAAATGCCTCTCCTCTCTGCAGCCAGCACTGGCCTTTTAAGCACTGAGGCCAGGTGTACCTCGTTGTGCAATTAGTAGCTTCACCTGGGCTGGAGACAACAGAAGGGGAGAAGGGACACAGGGCACAGGGAAACACACAGCTGTAACACAACAGTGGTCTTTTAAAATAAATAATCTACACATGACACTTCAATTCACATGAATTATGTTTATTGAATCCCATGTGTCTTTTTTATTGTCCATCCATCCATCCATTTTCTTCCACTTATTCGAGGTCGGGTCGCGGTGGCAGCAGGCGCAGGAAGTCAACCCAGACTTCCCTCTCCCCAGCAACACTTTCCAGCTCCTCCTGAGGGATTCCAGGGCGTTCTGACCCCCAATTCACACATACTCCGTGCATGCCGTGGTCCGTCAGCACCACGGTTTTGCTCTGTCGGACGGCTCGCGCCCATTCACACTGGATCCATTTCTGTGACGTCAGCGCAGCGGAGCGCACCCATGACACATCACAGGAGAACTACAAGATCCCGCGGGAATAAAGAGAAAAACATGCAAACAACATGTTGCTTTGTCTTTCTGATGATGAAATGTTCATTCTGTGCCTGTTTTGACGTTATGTTAATAAAGTGATAAAAAATACGATCGCGAGTCTGTATATTGTGTTTTATTTTGAAATTGACCGGATGCTCTGTGCATTTCCTTGTCTGACTTCTTGTCCGTCTGTCATATTCTGTCCAGCTTGACGCGTGCCTGCAGCGCACTCCGGTGAAAATAGACTCGCTGCGTATTTGAAACAAAGAAGAGCGTAGTGCCGTTGGTGGCGCGCTCCGGAGATGGACCGCAGCAATAAATCAGAATAAATGAGAATAAATCATGAGTTTGAGGCACTTACGCCCCTTTTTCCAGCACACCAGACACTATTTCTATCGCTGGAATCGGTAAAGCCCTTGCCGGTGAAGGTTTTTGGAAATCCCTCGGGCATTGTAATCCAATTTTGAAAGCTTGACCAGCCTCTATAAAGATGACAGGCCATTAAAAAGAAATATCTCTTCCTTTATATCTGGACGACTCCAGTGCTTCAGAAGTAAATGAATGAGGGATTTTGTGTTTTCATCATTTGTGAGGAAATCTTTCCAATCTGCAGCTTGATGAGGATTCAGACCATTAACTAGAAACCATTCAGCATTTCCTCTACGATCTCTCTCAGCTGGCTGATTTGGTTGAATAAAGATGGTAAGTATCTGAAAACTGTTAGAGCTGCAGCCGGTAGACTTCTGAAGATGCGGTCTGAATTGGTCTTCATTGTCTGTGGCACATATTTCTGATAGAATGAGGAGTTCCCATCTTGAATAATGTCTCACTGGCTAGGACAAAGGAGCTATGTATTGTCAGTATTTTTTATCATGTAGTTCATCCCTCGGGCTTTGTTGTTTTTTACAAAGAACACATTGTGGAGATGATATATGGTGTCAGAGTAAGGGGGATAGTGTTGTAGTTTGAAAGGTTGAATCATAACAGAAACACACAATCTGGACAGCAACAGGCACAAAGCAATAAGTATCTAACCTCTGAATTTAGCCAGGTCATAATGTCATGTTCTGATACACGTACACACATACCCATCCACCCTTTCCTGGTAAGAGATCATTTGTCTGGCCAAGAAACTTCTAGGAAATGGTCTTTATATAGCACACATGTTGTAATTGCCCAGTGTGATGATTGCTCATAACGGGATGATTGGGATGCTATAAAAGAACTGCTCTGAGAGAAATACGCAGATCCTCCATTCACAAGCCATACGTCTCTGTCTGATTGTTCAAGAGCATTTACTCTTCTACAATAGCACATCAGCTCAGAGATGCTAATTTGTGACCTAAGCAGCTGTGATTTGATTAATACCTGAAATATAAACCCATTAAACTGGATCACTTTCTGGTTTGATGCTGTGGTGTAAGCCTTTGTTTTGTGTATATGTCTTTTGATAGATTAAAGAAAATACTTTTTGAAAGAAGTCGATCACGGATGAACTCCTTCAGCACATCATAGTGTTCCTCTTCTGGTATAGCTGCTCCTGGAGACAAACTTATCAAGGTCTTAGAAGTCTCAAGCTGAAATGGGTGGATACAACTCTCACAAGCCTCTGTTGGTGCTGGACTTGCTTTTCAGACTTTCTCATTTCTCCTGGAGTTAGATCTCTTTGTTGATTTTCTGAATGCTCACCTGGCCACTTGTCATATCCCACATTGCTTCTAGAAACTCTCCATTAGCATTGGCAGTTAGGATATGACATTGACCGTCTTCATAATTGCTGGTGATTCAACAGATTGCAGCAGAATATTTCCTGGAACTTGATTTTGACTTGAACCATTTCATCACTGCTCTATTGTTTTGTCCGTGTGGCAGCCGTTTCCTGGGAAACTGACTGAACAAGCATGCTAAAGTTTCTCTGAGCCAGGATGAGTCTCAGACAGTGGCGTCATTAGGCCTATTTTAGGGGGGCTGAAGCCCTTCATAGTATCATAAATCTGTCAGTTTCCCTTCACTTCATAGTGTAAGGTAGAGAGAGTCCCTTCAGTGCGTTGTTATCCAATCCATTCCACTTGTTCATATAGAGAACGCCCACATCACTGAAACTCCAGTCCATGTTCTCCCTGCGACCTTGCTTGCACTCGGTACCTGCAGTGTGTGTGTACCTTGAAGCACACAGAGCCGACTAGAACAGCACGAGGAGAAGAACGTGAATGAAGAAGAATGGATATAAGAAAGTTTTTCAAGAAAGTAAGTATTCATCACTGCTGGTAGTAACAATTAGTTAGCTCCAGCCCCCAGCTAACAGCAGAAAGTCCCATGTATTTAATGAACCAAGTGCTCCCTGTTTGACAAATAAAAACCTAGCTTGCACACCAGTGGCGTAATTAGGCCTATTTTAGGAGGGCTGAAGCCTTAATTCAACTCATTGTGTTTCAATGTATCTTGAAGGGTCAGGCAGAAGGAGATGCTGAGGGAGAAAAAGATCAACAGACAAGGTGAAGTCAGAGAGAGCAAGGGGATCCAGAGATGGATCAAGAGGCAGAGGAAGATCAAGTTATCACAGAGAGAGAAGGAGAGCAAACAGACCAAGAGAGTGAAAATGATGAAGCAGCTGCAGCAACTCACTCCACTACAGGGTTTGATTTAGGTGACAAAGACACAGGGCCCAGACAGATAAAGCTGAAGAGCTACCCACAAGATAGTTTTGGTATGCAGAAGAGAGCATTTCACCACAGCTGGTTTGAAAAGCACAACTGGTTAGAATATTCAGTCACCCAGAATACAGCTTTCTGCTTCCCATGTAGAGTGTTTGGCAAAAACATCAAACATGATAGTTTGGTCAGTCGTGGTTGCAAGAACTGGAAGAAAGCTTTAGTCATCTTTGGCAAGCATGAGATGGCACAAACACATAAGGACAGTGTCGTTGCATGGAAAAGCTACGAGGCAACTAGCAAACAGGGAAACGTTGCACAGATGATAGCATCTGCAAATGTGAGTGAGATAGTAGAGAGAAGAGAGTATCTCAGGCAGGGCTGGACTGGGACCAAAAAATGGCCCTGGCATTTTTGGCCATGGGGCCCACCATGATTATTTATACGATATGCTGAGGCACAGGACATACCAGAGGACATAGGTGTAAAGTAACGAATCACATTTACTCACGTTACTGTAATTGAGTAGTTTTTTGCTGTACATACTACTTTTTAAGTCGTTTTTAAAATTTGTACTTTTACTTTTACTTAAGTAGGTTTTCTGTTAAGTATTGTAATTCTCTACATTTTAAATCACATCTGTTACTGAGTAAAAAAATAGAGAGAGAGAGAGAGAGAGAGACAGAGAGAGAGAGAGAGACAGAGAGAGACAGAAAGAGAGAGAGAGAGAGACAGAGAGACAGAGAGAGAGAGAGACAGATAGAGAGACAGAGAGAGGGAGAGAGAGAGAGAGAGAGAGAGAGAGAGAGAGACAGAGAGAGAGAGAGAGAGAGAGAGAGAGAGAGAGAAAGACAGAGAGACAGAGAGAGAGAGAGAGACAGAGACAGAGAGAGAGAGAGAGAGACAGAGAGAGAGACAGAGAGAGAGAGACAGAGAGAGACAGATAGAGACAGAGAGAGAGAGACAGAGAGAGAGAGAGAGAGAGAGACAGAGACAGAGAGAGACAGAGAGAGAGACAGAGAGAGAGAGAGAGACAGAGAGAGAGAGACAGAGAGAGAGAGACAGAGAGAGAGAGAGAGAGAGAGAGACAGAGAGAGAGAGACAGAGAGAGAGAGAGAGAGAGAGAGAGAGAGAGAGAGACAGAGACAGAGAGAGAGAGAGAGAGACAGAGAGAGAGAGAGAGACAGAGAGAGAGAGACAGAGAGAGACAGATAGAGACAGAGAGAGAGAGACAGAGAGAGAGAGAGAGAGAGAGAGACAGAGACAGAGAGAGAGAGAGAGAGAGAGACAGAGAGAGAGAGAGAGACAGAGAGAGAGAGACAGAGACAGAGAGAGAGAGACATAGAGAGAGAGATTTTTTTAGATTTTTGCAAAACACTTTATTTACATAAATTTAGTTTTTACAGCTCAACTGTTCAACAAAGTGCTAATGCATTAAAATCCGAGTATGTTTATAACAAATAGTTTATCTTACAAAAACCAACTCTTCATCAACAACTGAACAAACTATGTCATTAAAACACCAGCGCTGTTTAAAAGCGTCCAAGTCTCCAATGTGTTTATAAAATCTAAAATCTAGCCAGAGTCTTGACCTAATGTTTACCAGCCACACTGCTTTGGCCTCCTGCCCCTCTCTGTTCTCCACTCTGTTTTTCCTGCTGATGTAATGGCCATTTTTGCCTCACCTGAAAGGTAGTTAAGGAGCTGCCACTTCTCTTTTTGTTCTTTTTTGTAGGCAGCTCCCATAATAAAAACCCTCTCAGTAAAAGCCACATCGAAAAAACTAAAAAACAATGTTAAAAGAGAGAAGAAGCTTGTGAGCCTCTTACACTCTATAAAAACATTCAGTCTCTGGAAGGCAACAAAAAGGACAGGTGACAGTCCGTTTTTTGAGGGGAGGTTTATATAAAATCCTCCACTGTGGGCCGGCTCCATTTGCTCCCAGCCTGTTTGACCACACAGTGGGGGGGCGGTTGCACAGTCCGGCCTTGTGGATCGTCTTCACACAGTTCATATACCAGGTTTTTTTGTCAGCTTTGTTTATTGTCAGCTTTTCTGGGTGTGCTATAGCCAGCAGGGGGCCGGTGAGCTCCCCCAGGCCTGGGCTCAGGTAGACGTCAGGGAAGGGGTCTGCAGGGTCCGGTCTGGCCTTTCTTTTACCATAGTCCATGAGGAGGCTCCTCTCTTTCCCCGAAAGCTTCTGGCGCCACAGCTCCAGGAGCCTCCCCGCCACCCGGACAGAGTGCAGGCCCAGAAGAGAGCCCAGGGCCCGGGCATCACCCAGCGCCGGCCCCACTGCATCCACCAGCTGCTGCAGGCACAGGGTCTTTGTTTTGAGCAGCGCCACCGTCAGGCCGGGGGTGACGCTGCTGCTGATGTCCAGCTTGGCCCTGTGAATCAATGGCTCTCTCAACAACCAGTACAGAGAGTCAGACTTTGGGCACCTTTTACAGTTAAAAAGGGCCCAAGACTTAAAAACACCCTGATAAAACGGAGGCAGCCCACTTCATTTTAAAAGTTTAGAATCAATTAAAAACAGAGCAGCATCCAGCCCCAGGAAATCTGCACGTCTGAGAATGCAGCTGGCCACATCTCTCCACACTAGATCAGCCGGACCTGTCAGATATTTTTGTAAGAACTGTAGTCTGAAGGTGGCTGTCCGGCTGGCCAGGTGGACGAGGCCCTGTCCCCCCTCCTCCCTGGCTAAAAACAGCACCCCTTGTGGCACCCAGTGTAGACCATCCCAAAAAAAATCTACCATTTTCTTTTGTAACTGGGCTAGCAAGCCTGAAGGGGGGTCTACACAGGTTAAACGGTGCCACAGTTGGGATGCTACAAGGTTGTTTAAAACCAATACTCTACCTTTAAAAGACATTTGAGGGAGCAGCCATTTCCACTTGGAAAGTTTCCCCTCAATTTTTTCTGTGACAGTCTCCCAGTTCTTCTGGACTATGTGTTCTTTCCCGAGGAACACCCCCAGGTACTTAAAACCATCTGTTTTCCAGGCCAAGCTCTGGGGAAGAACTGGGAGACCGTCAACAAAGTCATCGACATAGGCACTTAAGACAATGTTGCTATTAAAACCAGGTAAAACCAAGCCCTGTAAGTGGAATTGTTAAGGAGGGGTTCCAGGGAGAGTGTGTAAAGCATGCCGGACAGAGCACAGCCCTGCCTGACGCCTCTACACACCCTGAAAGGAGCACACAGACCGCCGTTAAACTTCAGCACACTCTCAACCCCACTGTACAACACTTTGATCTTGGCTATGAACCCAGCGCTGAACCCAAACTTCTCCATAACTTTCCAGAGGAAGTTGTGTTCAACGCGGTCAAATGCCTTTTCCTGGTCTAGAGAAATCAGACCAGTGTTACAACCCGATGAGCTGGAGACGTCCAAAACATCACGAATGAGGTGGACATTGTCCACCATGGACCTGCCGGGCACACAGTAGGTCTGGTCCCGGTGGATGACCTGCTCCATAGCCTTCCCCAGCCTGGAGGCAAAGAGTTTGGACAGAAGCTTGTAATCCACACACAGCAAAGACACAGGGCGCCAGTTTTTGATGTCCTGCAGGTTACCTTTTTTTGGGAGCAAGGTGATTACGGCTCTCCTGCAGGACATGGGCATTGAACCAGAGGCCAGACTTTCATTAAACACATCTAAAAGATCTTTTGCAAAGATGTCCCAGAAGGCTTTGTAAAATTCCACACTCAGGCTGTCTATGCCGGGAGCCCGCCGCCCTTGCATGCCCTGCAGAGCGGCCTTCAGTTCCTGCATCTGTAACGGCCCGTTGAGCTGTGTGTTGGTCTCCTCAGAGACCTGAGGCAGTCCATTACAGAACTCCTCCATCAGAGCTTCCTCCTCCTCATACTCACTTGAGTAGAGTGCTGAGTAGAAACTCACAGCTGTGAGCCCTGTGTCTGCTAAAAGTGAGTGGATTACCCTCCCCTGCCCACTCCTCTTCTCCAGGCCGAAGAAGAAACTAGAGGAAGCATCCATCTCCGTGATGGCTTGAAACCGGGACCTGACCAGTGCACCCTGTACTTTAACATCCAACAGGTCGGCTAAAGCTAGCTTTTTGACTTTGAGGATTTCAATATATCCTCGATTTGCTGTGGATTCGCTCAATCTTTCTAGTTCCACTATATCAGTCTCCAGGTCTTTCATAGATCTGGTGATGTCTCTGGTGACATTGAGGGTGTGCTGTTGACATAAAAGTTTAATCTCAGTCTTACCATGGTCCCACCACTGCCTAAGACTGTTAAACTCACCCTTCCTCTGTCTAAAAACATCCCAGAAATAAATAAGAACCTCTTTAAAATGTTTATCAAATGTTAAGACTGAATTAAAATGCCAATAAGCACTTTTAGGTAAAATATTTTGAATAAAAACATTACACAAGAGTAAAGAATGGTCAGTAAAACCAGCAGGAACAATACTGCACATTTTAAAAATATTAAAATGATGCTTAAAACAATAAATACAGTTTAGTCTAGCTGAGGAGATCCTACTCTCTCTGAGGTGGGACCATGTGTACTGTCGGCAGTCTGCATGCATCCTTCTCCACACGTCCACCAGGCCATGAGAATAGACCAGCTGCCTCAGAACATGTTGGGAAACTGGATGTGGCTCTGCATGGTTGCGATCTAAAGATGCATTTTCTGTACAGTTAAAATCCCCACCCAAGAATAAAAAATCCTCCGAGGCACAGCCATTTAAAACATCGTTAACTTTTTGTAAAAACAGCTTCCTCTCTGCACCGATTGTTGGAGCATACACATTGATAAAAACTGCAGTAAAAAGGTCGAACCGTGCTTTAATTAAAAGCAACCTCCCCTCAATAAAATGCTCGACCTCCAGTGAAACCGGAGTGAAAGACTTGGAGAGGAGAAAGCCAACTCCTCCACTAAGAGAAGTGTTGTGACTTTACCCTCCCACTCTCTCCTCCAGTCTGCCTCATTGGTGCTATCACTATGTGTCTCCTGGAAATAAAAAACATCAATATGTTTCATTTTGGCCGTTTCATATATAGCTGCTCTTTTTTTGACTCTCTGGCTCCATTTATATTCAAACTTCCCACTCTAAAATTATCCATAAGTGAGAAATTAAGAACAAAAATAAAAATCAATAAATTAATTAAAACACACATTGGAGCTCTTCCCGTCATCATTGTTCAGTTGTTTTCTAACTTTAAGCACAAGTTTTTTTAATCTAAAAAACTCCTTGTTAGTGATGCCAGACTCCTCCTTTTGGCTCATGTGGAGTCTGGCCGAGGTATAAAACAAACTTAAAACTGGGAAATGCTCTTCAATTTTAACACCTTTAGCATTTTTGGTTTTTGCTAAAAATGACTGAATCATTTCTGCAGAGTAAAGTTTTTTCTGTTGACTGTTACTTATTTTAAATCCAGATATATCACTGCTATCAGAGACACAGTCATCACTTTCACTTTCCTCTGTCTGTCCCTGTCCCCTTACTGTCTGTCTGTCCTCCTCCTCCTCCACTTTGCTATTCTTTGCCTCATACTTTGTGCCTCTAGTTTTCCTTCTGCGTTTAGAAGCAGATTTGACCTTCACTGCCTCCTCCTCCTCCTCCTCCATCTCAGCCTCTTCCACCTGTTCCCCCCATGTAAGTTTACTGTTCCCCCCACCTGCCTCCTCTGCCTGTGTTTCATCTTCCTCCTCTGACATACCCTCCTGCACTTCACTGACCCCACTTGCTTTATTTATCTGTACTTCACTCACACTTTTTGCAGCTGTTTCTTCCCCCTTTTCTCACCACCCCGTGCTCCAGGTCAGACACAGCAGCGGCGAGGTGCGGCGCGCTCCGCGGTGCCGCTATCGGCCGCTCAGATGCCGCGGTCCGGGCCGCAGCGGCCTCAGGCCGCGGGGCAGGGGCCTCCCGCCGCTCCGCTGCAACCGGCGGAGCAGCGGAAAGCCCCGCCACAGGGCCGCGCGTCACCCCACGGCCAGGCGGAGCCGGATCCCCTTGTCTCGGACAGGCCTTCACGGTGTGTCCCTCCTCACCACAACCAAAACATTTCATAGCCGACGAGGTGGCAAATATCACGTAGTCATAATCATCTACTTTAACATGGAAGCGGAGGTTGAGGTTAAGTATCATAAGCAGTTGTCTACGGTGAGACACCACGTGTTTCAGCAGCTGAGATCTACATCCAGACAGAATCTTTTTTATGGGGGACACCACCTTCCCATGTCTGGAGAGCTCTCTGCTAAGAAACTCGTCGGTTATGAACGGAGGGACATTGGACAGGATGACTCTGGTGGAAGGCTGTGTCAGTGGAGCCACCTGTACAAACATTTAGTTCACCGTGATGCCCGTCTCAACGACTCGGTTCACCTTCTCCACCTGATCCAGGAAGATGACCACGGCGCTGTTCATCCGAGCGGCCGACCTCACGCTGCTGTGCCCGACCTTCTCTCCCACCGCAAGCCCAATCTCCTCCACGCTGCATGGCATTAATTTTAATGCCATGCTTTCTCGTGAGGTGGCCGAAGGTGACTCCATTTACCATGACGTCTGAAGACGCCGACCGGAGAGACACCTGCAGGAGAGAAAAAGAAAAAACACAAACACAAACACACACTAACAATTAACTTAAAGTGAAAACGGCAACCAATAAACTACATTAAATTAAATCAAATTACCAAAGAACTTATTCAAAAAAGTTGGCTGTGGTTCTTACTCTTGGACAAAGAAGTGGCTGAGGATGCTTTTTCTCACTGCAGCGTTCGCGACTACAATCGCCGCTGCAGCTCCGAGAAAGCTCTGAGTGATAAACACATAAACAAACAGTGACTAAAACATTTCATATTTAAGCTCATACAGGCTCATTTTAAAACAATAAATGGATTATCTTTCATCTCAGGTTTAGTTTCAGCCTTTGAGGCTGTCTTTGAGACTAAGCAGCCTCAGAATAATAAAACTAAAAACACTAAAATACTCTTTACACTTTTTATGATTGAGACAAAGATCCTTTTCGTATTTTCTTAAATAGTTTAAAGGCTTAATATGTGATTTTTCACACTTAAATAGAAATCAAGTATCTCCTCTGAAAATAACTCTGTGAGTCATGACTGTCTACAATGGGTGTAACACCCGAGTCCCACTGTCTGTGAAGTTTTCAGAGTCCTATCTTCACTTTGTTTACATCGCCCGGACAGCCGGCTGACTCCTCCCCTCGTGTATAAAAGTTGTTTAATTGAGGGACTAGAGAAAAGAAGAATAACATAGTGTACTCACTGCTTAACTGTGTTTCTAGATCACGCTCATTTCAAGTAAATTTACATGCAGTGTGAAGATACGAGCATAATAAAGATCGCTAGCATTAGCATGCTAACACAACAATGCAGCGTGAGTTGTTTTGGTTTCATGCTGGTACTCAAGGGCGACATCTGCTGGATCAAAAGATCGCATATAAAGCCTTTAAACATTTCCCTTCATAAAACAGCTGATTACTTGAACATATAACCCTTGATTATTTTTTCATCATTATGTATATTTTGTTTTTGTCAATGGGGTAGAAAATAAAATGTTTATCTGAAAAGATAAATCTTTGTAAAGATTTTCCTTTAATTAAAAAAACTTTGAGATTAATATCCTCTTGTCCTTTTTTCACGACACACGAGAGATGTGTTTTTTAAAAAAGTAACTAAGTAACTTTTACTTAAAGTACATTTTAAACGAGTTACTTTTACTTGTAATTTTATCAAAGTAACAGTACTTTTACTTGAGTAGAATATATTAGTACTCTTTACACCTCTGCCAGAGGATGTATGCGATTTGGCGACATGGTGGCACTAAAAACAGCCAGATCCAACCTGAACCGTGCCATTAAAGTTGCAAAGCGTGCTCACAGTCAGAAAGTGCAGGACTTCTTCAAGGACCCCACGAACACCAGACGAATGTGGCAGGGCATACAAGTCATCACAGACTATAAAGCTACTCCTCCCCCCTGTGACAACAACATCAACGACCTCAACGACCTCAACAACTACTTTGCAAGGTTTGAGGCACTCAACACCACTCCAGCGAGGAAATCTATTCCTCGCTCCGATGAGCAGCCAATCAGCCTGGACACAGCTGATGTCCGGAGAACCCTGAGGAGAGTGAACACCCGGAAAGCAGCGGGCCCTGACCACATACCGGGACGGGTGCTTAAGGAATGTGCTGACCAGCTGGCTGGGGTTCTCACAGACATCTTCAACACCTCGCTGATCCAGGCTGTGGTACCATCATGTTTAAAGACTGCTACAATTATACCAGTGCCTAAAAAATCCACAATCTGCTCACTCAATGACTACCGCCCTGTAGCACTAACCCCCATTATGATGAAGTGCTTGGAGAGGCTGGTAAAGGACCACATTGTCTCCAGACTTCCCCCCACATTCGACCCGTACCAGTTTGCTTACCGCCCTAACCGCTCCACAGAGGATGCCATCTCCTCTGCACTCCACCTGGGCTTACAACATCTGGAAGAGAAGGACACACATGTGCGGATGTTGTTTCTGGATTTCAGCTCAGCGTTCAATACAATCATCCCGCAGCATCTGGTGAGCAAACTGGCCCCCCTTGGTTTCAGCACCCCCCTATGTAACTGGCTGCTTGACTTCCTCACAAACAGACCCCAGTCTGTGCGGGTGGGCAACAACACCTCCAGTGTCATCTCCCTGAGCACCGGCTCCCCTCAGGGCTGCGTCCTGAGTCCGCTGCTGTTCACCCTGATGACCCATGACTGCTGCGCCAGGACCACTACTAACCACATCGTGAAGTTTGCAGACGACACAACAGTAGTGGGCCTCATCCGTGATAACAACGACATGGACTACAGAGAGGAGGTGAAACATCTGGTTGACTGGTGCAGAACCAACAACCTGGCCCTGAATGTCGATAAAACCAAAGAGATCATCGTCGACTTCAGGAGACGCCAGCCCAGCCACACACCACTCCTCAAGTGCATCAAATGCTCATTATATCTCACCAACATCCCAGAATGACATGATTGACTGTTGTGCCCAGGAAGTTATTAGTGTCATTGTGTCTGAAATGACAAAGTCCAAAATCTATGCCATCATGGCAGATGAGGCAAGGGATGAAAAATCAGAGCAGTTAGCTGTTTGTGTCAGGTATGTGTCAGAGGGGGCAGTGAAAGAACGTTTCCTAGCACTTGCAGAGATAAAATCATTTGATGCCCAGTCCATTGCAAATGAGCTGCAGCAGCAGATCCAAAACAATGGTCTTGCAAAGCTTAAGTGTGTAGCACAAACAAATGATGGTGCAGCCGCCATGAGTGGGTCCACTGGAGGTGTACAAGCACATTTTAGAAGGCTCCATCCTGAAGCTATCTATGTGCATTGTTATGCTCATGAACTTAACCTGGTGTTGTGCCACACTTGCAAGGCCATCCCAGAGGCTGTGGAGCTTTTCAGCTTGTTGGAGTGTGTGTACTCTTTCTTCAGCACCTCCCTAGTGAGTCATCATAAGTTCATGGAGGCTCACACAAGGCTTGGATTGACAACAATTGAGCTTGTGCAACTTTCAAACACTTGCTGGGCATGTCAGTTGCGATCAATCAGTGCAGTTCTTGAGACATTGTCTGCCATTTTGGAGTGCCTTTCTGCCATTGGATCCCTCATAGCTGTTGGTCTCAGAGCAAAGCTCTATAAGTTCTCAGCAGTCTATGCACTACTGATGTTTCAGTCACTTCTGTCTGTAACTGAAGGACTCCACAAGCTCCTTCAGAAAGAGACTTTAGACCTGGTAGAGGCTTTGATCTGCAAACAAGCAGTGTGTGACACACACACAGATGCATTTGCCACAGAGCTGTATGAGAGAACCAAAGCCCTGTGCCACACCCACAGTATCCCTGAACCAGGTGCCAAGACAAGGAATAAACAGAGGAAAATGGAGGATTTTGTGCTGGAGGCAACTGCAGGTTCACGCACTGAATTGAACAACTCAGACACATTGAGAAGAGAGTTACTTTTCCCTTGTGTGGAGAGGATGGTTGGCGAGCTTGAGCAAAGATTTTGCAGTGTAGATGCAGGGCTACTAAAAGGCATCCAGGCATGCAGTCCTAAATGTGAGAACTTCTTGAGTGAATCACACTTGAATGAACTTGCAAAACACTACAGCATTGACCTGAAAACAGAGGAGGTTCTGGTGGCCAGAAACTTTCTTGCCCGGAAAACAGAGGCTGGATGTTCACCCAAAGATATGTTGTCTGTGCACAACCTCCTTGATTCAGACATGTTTCCCTCTCTGAAGGCAACCATACAAGTTGCCCTAACAGTGTCTGTAAGCAGCTGCTCATGTGAAAGGTCCTTTAGTGCACTGCATCTGGTCAGAAAAGACTTAACAGTCTTGCAGTCATGTCAATTGAAACAGACACACTTCAGCATGAGTCACAACAGAGTGATAGACCGATTTGCCACCCTTAAAAACAGACGGCATTCTTTGATGCTTCCACCCACTAAGTAACTCGCAGTTGTAGCCATGTTATTTAAAAATGGTGTACTTGGCTTACTTTTATTGTTAATGCTGTAAACATACTGTTACTGTGCAAACCTGTGTTTGTTCTTGTACTGTATTCAAAAAACAGACTGAAATAATAATAATAAATAATTTCTCAGTCTTTGTTAGCTGTTTGTGAAATTTTGTGCTTGCGCGCTACGTTCGCTCACATCCTATGCATCTCTTGGGGGCTAAGCCTCCCCTGTCCTTAAAACCTAGTGACGCCCCTGGTCTCAGAAAATGATATGTTTCAGAAAATGTATGTGAGGAATCAAGCATAATTCTGCTGATCTGAGCTATAGGTCCAGCATCATCTCTATTACAGCGTCTCTAAATGAACAATATTCTGCTGTGGTGAGATAAGAAAAAACTCTGCTGGATCAAATAACTACATTTTGTACTACATGGGTAATAAACACTGGACAGTCTGTATTAATATCAGTGTGCTCGATGGCAAAGTGAAGTGAGAACACAGCTTTCTATCATGAGATCATGAATGAAACTAGCAAAAGAACAGAGAGCTCAGTTCATCCCCAGTGCTCGATCAACAAAGTGAATTCATTTATTTCCTCCTCAGGGGACCAAGAAGGTCTGTACCACACTTCAAACCAGTCCATTCATCCATCCTTCAGCTCCAGTTCAAACATTGTGGACTTAACAAATGAAACAACAGACATCACCGTTAAAGGAGAAACATTCTGAGAGGAAGAAAAAGAGGAAGAGACGCTGAAGTAGAAATGTGTTTGAGGTTTGATCCTGGTTCATGATTTGTGTAGTTCACCAGCAGACAGGTTTTTGTATCATGTCTTTTCACTGTGGGGGAGTAATTTGATCCTGATCTTTGGCTCTGGAACTAGACTCTTTGTTTCAGGTAAGAATAAACTTTGATTTCCTTCAGTCGTCTGAAATGTGACTTTAATTACCTTTTCCTGTTTGAGTCATTAACTATTAAAGTTTTATAATAAGAGGAGATTTTTTTTAAGGCGTGCAGCTATTGAGACATGAAAAGATGTTACCTCTAAGATGTTCAAATCTCAACACATAAATAAAGTAAAGGAAGTTATTCTGTTTCATATGTTGTAAATTTATAACGACAATAAAACGATAAATTTTGCACTTTATAACGACTCCCCTTTAAGTAAGGACAGAAGACATTTAAACTTTTAAACTTTAGCCTGAGTTGCATATATCATATATCAAACTGTATTGTGGGCTCATGTTTTTTTTTTGTATGAGTGGGATATGTATGTATATATGTGTTGTGTTGTGTGTTTGTATGTATGCTGGCTGCTGGAACACCTAAATTTCCCTGCTGGGATGAATAGAGTATATCTTATCTTATCTTTATCTTAAAGAACATTTGAATGATCCTGAAATAAAAACCTGTAAAATAAAGCTCACAATAATTATATTTGATTTGATGGTGTCTTCAAACAGATATTTAAATGATATTTTAAATGTAATCAGGGTTCAAGGCCATATTAAATGTACACTTTAAAGAGTTGGAGGCTCAATAAGAGGTTCATTAAAAATAACTAACAAGGTTTAAGGACAAGAAGTGCGACTGACGAGGCGACTCCAAAGAGTTTCTGATCTTTAACGACTTAGAAAGCCACATTAGAAGAAAAAGACTTTGTTTGAATGAAACGCTTTAAAAAGGATCAAATAGTCAAACCAATGATTGTTGGGCTCAAACTTGAACATGTTGTTAGTGCTCTGTTTTGAACTGTGTGAATCAACTCATCAATCTTTCTTTGTATGGCTCTGATTTCTAACAAATGTTATCTGAAGACACTTTAAAAAGAGCAGGTCTAGAGCCCACTCTTTGTTATCACACGTTGACTTCTTCTCTGTGTGAATCTACAAATAAACTTGCTCAAATGATTCACATTTATATCATTATATATATTTAATACAGAATGAAAAACAGTTTTTCAGAGACAATCATTTGAACTATATGTTGTCTGATATCACACGTTATCATACGTCTATTTAAATGTCTTCTCTGGGATTTATGAAACCTTTGTCTTTAGTTTGTAAATCAAGTTTGACCTTATTTGACATTTCTAAACATAACACTGAATATTTAATAAATAACAAACACTCTGAAATAACTATTGTATGGATTTTATTTATCTGTTTTAATTAGAGTAAACAACATGGTTTTAAATATATTCATACATATTTAGTTTTTAATTTATTCAAAATGATTAAAGAGTTTTCTTGAAGGTTAATATGTAATTCATAATTATATGCAAACCCCGATAAAGATAAGAGTTGTTTAAATTGTATGGAAATATATTTTAATGAAATTATAAACTGCATGATAAAATATAATTTAATGTATAAATACAAAATATAACAAAGTATAAAATGATAATCTATTGCTGCTATAATCCTACTTTTTTTTATTTTTATGGATTTAATTTCACTTAAATGTTTTAAACTTTAAAATGTTATTGTGACAACACCTGCTATTTTAATAAACAGATTCATGTATTTACCATAATAGAGATGATATGATTAATGTGTCTTAATTTTTACTGAGCTGTAGTTATGAGTGTTTTAGAGACCAGAGTTCATGTAGGTTTAGGATCAGACTGAATGCCGTTAATGCTGCTGACTGTGTGTGTGTTACTTGTTTCTCTTTCAAAGACGAGGAGCAGGTGGTGAAGCCCGTGGTGAGCGTGTACCCGGCAGCATCCAGAGGCCGGCTGGAGGAGAAGAGCTCCCTGCTGTGTTTGGCCTCAGCCATGTTTCCTCCTGTGGTCAGAATCTCCTGGAGACGACAAACGGAGAGCGGATGTTTAGAGGAGCTGCCCTCTGCTGACGGACAGCAGCTGGAGCTCAGAGAGTCTGGATGTACTGCCTCCGTCTTACAGATCTATCAGACAAAGTTCAGCTATGAATACAGCTGCTACGTGCAGCACGAGGGGGGAACAGTGGAGGCTCTGATAGATACAGGTAATGAAGGTTTTGGTGACTTTATGCAGCGTAGATTCATCTTCATTTAGTGACTCTGTTAAAAGAAAGAAAAACAGAGGCCTGACGTTGTTGATGATTTTATTCTTTTTCTGTTCCATCACCTGCAGCGGATCCCTCTGTCCCGTCTCCATACAAGGTGAAACTGCTCTTGCTGCTCTACACAGTGCTGACAGTGAAGAGTCTGGTGTACTGCTGTGGACTCTTCCTGCTGACCGTCCTCAGGAACATCTCATAAATGTATCTCCTTTATCACTTAGATGAATTTAAAAATGTCAATCATGACTATATATATGCAATTATGATCAAACAACATTTTGCAGCAGTGTAAAACAAACCCTATATTATATACAGTAAATATTATTGTTTTGTATAATACTTTAGCAAATGATGCGCAATGTTTAGAGCTATTAGCGGCTAAGATGCTTTCTTAATCAGGCCCTCAGTCTCTCGTAACAAGCTCTCTTTATAGTTTCACACACCACAGAGAATAAAATGTACAAGAAGATATGAATACAAGCACACACATTGACCAGGAACAAAAAGCTCACAAAGAAAAGTAAACTTGTAAAAATTCAGTGTGTTGATTTGTCTGCAGGTTTACTGTTGACCCTATAAACGGTGGGGTCAGTGTTTTATGTAGAGCTCTACGCTGATGATACTCTTGTTTACATGTAGAAACAAAACATGACATAGCAGCTTCTTCATGGAGAGCTGAAGCTGAAAGATGAAAAAAAAATGCTGTGTGATTTTCTTATTTTATTTTTTAGTTTATGGAGGATTAAAAAATTTTTTGTTTTGGTAGGGACTTTACATAGATTGCTTTTTTTCTGCTAATTTACAATAAAATGTTTTTAACAAATCAATACAGGATCACAAATTTAGGCGAAAGTTACTAAAGATCTCATGTATTTAAAATATAGTGATTTTACATTTTAGCTAGTTCACAGTGCGCCTCTAAAAAATATTGTTTTTTTAAAGTAAATGCAATAAAAAAAAATGTATGTTGAACTGACGAGCTGAAAGAATAAAGTCGTCTGCATATATTAAACATTGTTGTGTCGTTTCTATAATTAACAACACAATGTTTTGATTTAAAATGAATCCTGAACAAAGACTTCTCTTTACCTTCTGTGCCTGACTTTATACTTTATTAGTTTTCAGTGCATGCTGCTGCGTAGTCCAGTGGTTAAGAACCATGTAAAGGGCGATTTCCCTCGAGGCCGGCGGCCTGGGTTCGACTCTGACCTTCTTCATTTCATCGCATTTCAATCAGTTTTATTGGGTGTCAAAAAGTGACAGCGATGGCTTCATTTTACATTTAGATGTAAGATGAATGATTCTAATGCAACGCAAAGTAAAGGAAAAAAAAAAGGAAAAAAAAGGAAGGTACCTCGTGTGCATAATACAAAAATATAATTATGACTCTATTCTTGTAGCTCTTTTCTAAACAAGGAGAAGAAAGAGCTTCACACATGACTGCAGAAAAGCACGACGGCGTATCAGAGCCATTCTAAAACAAACAAAAAACAGAAAACAGAAAAACAGAAAAGGGAACATTTCCAAAGACAAACTTAGAGTTCTTGAGATTAAATAGTTAGTTCACTATAAAACTCAGAATCTGTCTTTAGATTTTAAATGTGATTATAGAGGTCAGTGACTGCAGGCCTGATCTGAACAGTCGTATCGTTTGCTTTTCTTATGGTGGACATTAGTGCCTTCATAATCTCACACAATAAACCAGTTGTGTTTCTAGAAAATGTACTTTAAACATTTTGGGTTTTTTCTATAATCAGCTCAATATTTTGAAGTGGATACACATTTTTTTATTATTATTGTTAAGATTTCTTGTTTTTAATGTCATTCTTCTCTTTTTTTCCCCTCCTCCTACCTCATTCTCTTCTGTTTATTTTTACACCAACAGCTCACTCCATTAAAGATTAAATGTGATCTTATTTTTGAAAAGTATCAGAGCTTATTAGAGAAGTTTCACATTATCAGTGTCTCAGTTTCCGAGTTCATGATAAAAACAGTTTTTCTCTCACAGATTAATACCAACGATTAGACATGAGAAAGTTTTCAGCACAAAGTAAAATTCCTGGAACAATTATTAAACCACATTCAAAGGTTGTAACTGTCGTTGTGTTATTAATATGAAAAACCTCAGATAACGGTGAGGAGGAGGCTGCAAAGAGGAAACCCACAGAGCTCGTCTGCTGTGTTTGATCATCTATTGTTTTATAAGTCCTGATAACCTCTGAGAACAAAAACATATCTGCTGCTGTATGAACTCATCGACTCCTCTCCCTCCCTCTGCTGGATTTCAATTCTCGCTGAGTCTGCAAGAAGTTTTCCACTGAGATAGAGGTGTAACAGAAGAGAGTCCAGAGGCATAAAGTCACAAATAAACTTCATTTTTTTATTTGACAGAATGCAGACTTCAGAGAAACTCAAATTGAAAACGAATTCTTGATCAGATGGAAGATGTCTGTGTTTGCTGCTGATGCTGACAGGACTCATTAAGGAGAAAGAGCACCACCCTTTGGTTAGTCGGAGTAAGTGCAGGAATATCATGGTGACGCGCTAACCTCACGGCTGCTTCAACCACTGTGACATCTAGTGGAGCAAAAACACACAACAGGAAATGATGGCAGAATATGCTTTAAAAAAAATAGGGGACATGAAGAGAGTGATACATTTAACAAAACTGTAAACTTAAAAAACACTGTCAGGTAGATCAGTGATGAATGCATCATAAGAATGAATGCAGAGAGCTGTTGGTGTGAGGAAAACACTAAACATACACAAACCAGTTTGAAGAACCTGGAGGAGGAAGAGGAGGAGTGGACCCCCTCTAGATTCTGACTTCATGAATGTTAATTAAACCGTTTTGTCAGAGATACATTTGAGTCCAGAGAAGCACATGTTAACAATTCAATGGTGCCATTCACTATATAGTGACTTGAAGAGGTAGACCGATCTCCATCATGGTTTTCTTTTGAGTGTTATAGTCAGTCACAGTCTAGAACAAAATGATGTTCTTATTCTACATAAACTATAAACAGACTATATAAAACAATTCCATTAAATGAATAATTTAATATTTCATTTGATATTTTCGTCATATCCAAATATGCTGTGATGATTGCTGGGCAGTGTTAGGCAAGTTACTTCCAAAATGTAATACATTATATATTAGTAGTTACTGTCATTTAAAAGTAATTAGTTACATTACAATATTTCTGTCTCTGAATTGTAATGCGTTACACTACTTTTGAGTTGCTTATCAACTGCTTATCAATAAAACAAAGGCCAATTTGCCAATAAATGGCTAATACATAGGCTACCAAACAAAGGCTGGTAAAATTAAAAAACTTATAGCTAGAACTCTAGCTGATGATCACATTTTTCAAGAATACTAAAAATAAATCAAACACACATAAGAAAATTGAAAATAAAAAATGAAGGCTAAACAGGAAACCTGTTACAGTCAAATAGCCTATACAACAGAGGTAGCATACAGCCAAAGAAGGCTGGTAAAATTAACTGAACTATAAAGGCACTTATGGCCTGGACCTTTCCATAGCCTACTTACCTCTGTTTCCACTGACATGGGCACATCAGCTGTGGCATTGGGCTGTACATCAAAGGAAAAAAAGTCATCCTCGCTGGTAGCAGCAGGTTGAGGGGCATCGGGCATCAGGGCTGTAGGCTCTTCTGTTGTTAGGGAGTGGCACTCCGTTGTGAGGAGGAACTTGATGTGGTCTCTTCTGGCTTCTTCTTTTACCCAGCGCAGCTTGAACTTTGGCAGGGAGACAGCAGCCAGAAGTGCATCCTTGGAATCAATTGTGGTGGCAAATCGAGTTTTGATTGCTCCCACAATAACCTCAGGCAGCCCAGTGGTCATTTGTGATAGGCCATTTTTCATTACTAAGGTTTTGGCCATCAGAACTTCTAGCGTTGGTTGAAGCGTTCCATAAAAACAAGTGTCCTCACCCTGTAGGATGTCCAGTGCGACTGTGAAAGGCTTCATAATGGCACAACATTCCTTGAGAAACTGGTATTCCCTGTCGTTCATACATTTAATCTGAAGCTGTGTGCAGAGGCTATTGATGTCAGCCAGGGGCATTTCTGTGATCCGAGCATAGGCGTTATAGAATGAGTTCCACCGTGTTACTGTGGGGACAATCAACTTCCTATCACTGACCTCTTCCAGGCACTCTGATGCGACTGTGGAGCGTCTGGCCTTTGTCCACAGCGCTGAACATTTGGCTGTAGCACTACGATACACAGCCCTAGATTCTGGATTAGATACCAGCCAATTAACAACCTCATTGTTCCCAATTAGATTAAGTGTTTGGGCTGCGCATCTATGGTGGGGAGGCAGTACACATAGCCCATGCTGAGTATCATCCTCGGCAGTAAGCACACTGTGAAGGTCTGTGAACTCCACCTCGCCATCACCCTCCACCTCTTCCTCGGACTCCACTTGCTGCTGCTGATGCTCCTTGAACGCCTTCACAAAGTTACTCCCATTGTCCGTCACACATGCAGTCACTTTATCGTTGGTCCGTCCATATTGAGAAAAAATGTCCTCTAGCTCTGTTGTAATTGCGTCGTATGTGTGTCGACCCCTAAATCTTTTACAAGCTATCGCAGCCTTCTTTCATGTCAAGGCATCTGCATCGATCCAGTGCACAGTCACCCCCATGAAACTTTTGTTGTTGGCACTCCATATGTCTGCTGTTGTTGATACATACTGCTGGGCAGCCAGTGTTTTCTTCAGCTCCTTTTCCATGTCAGCATCTGCCTTATCCAAATCTTTGGCAAATGTTTTTCTGTCTGGCAGTACATGCTGAAAAATGAAGAAGATAACTCCATGTTAAACTCATGCTGTGTTTAAATGGGTTAATTATATATGGATACTGGTACAGGGGTTCAAGTAAAAAAAGAAATCCTGAGCCTGAAGTGCACAGATTCACTTCTCTTCAACAACAGCATGTGCTTTGCACCATTTATTTTCAAATACTATATGTGAAAATACTTTACGTAAACAGTAACAGTGCAATAGCTTTCAACACAACTGTGAACAATACTGCAACACTATAATTACAACTTATGTGTTTGAGTAAAAAGCAGCTGAGACATTCACCCTCTGCCCGAAACACTTTGAATATCTCCAGTCCTCCTTAAGGCCCCCCTCCCGATAAGCCCAGTCTGCTATGATTGGTCAGCTCACACAGGTACAGCTCTCTGTCATATTATGTTTCTCCGGTCAGCTCTGCGGTGTTTTTAGCTGCCAGCTAGCGGCATTTCTACTGTGACTGTCTCTACAAAAATCACTTCTAAACCAAAAACTTCTCCACCGCACATTTAAGAGCAGGAATCTGATCTGTATGAGCCTCAGTCTCAGCCATACGCCGGCACGGTGCCAGAATACTTTAAGCCCTACCGGTATATACATTAGCGTCATGTTTAGGTTGCTGTTTGTAATAATAACATGCTAGATAGCTGCATGACCCAGTGACCTATACTATACTGTATATGAACCACTCTCTATGACAACGTTAGCTTACCTTGTCATTGCTGGCGTTGGTGGGGATTTTGCAGACAAACTTTTTAAAAGCCGGTGAATTCACTGTTGACAGAGGCAGCATATCCTCCACCACATACTCTGCCACCTGTCTCCTCACTTCTCTTGGTTCAAGTAGCACGGCAGACCGAGAGAAACTTAATTTCTGCTGCTTTGTCTGACTCTTTCCCGCACTTTCGTCCTCTGCTCTCTTTCTCTTCTTCCCGCCTGCATCTCTCTCTGTCAACTTGGTGTTAGCGTGGCACCGGTCCACGTGTTTCTTCAAGTTGCTGTTTTTGGATGTAGAAAGTTCCCTCGGTGTCGCACTCGCACACAGATTGCACTTGACAATAATGTTCTTGTCCTTTGATGTTGGATCTGTCTCTGTCATCTTAGCGAATTCCTCCTTCTTCTTCTTCTTCTTGTTATTTTACGGCGGTATTAGCGACAGGAACAGGAAGTACTCTTATTCGCTGTATTTTTCTCTGTCTCTTGCAGAGTCGCGGTGTTGGTGAATTCTTAAAAAACAACACATCTCAGGTTAAAATGCATTGTAACGCGCGTTACTGAGATTTGTAACGGGTATAATATTACTGAAATTTTATTAGTAATGCGTTATATTACTGTGATACAGTATAAGTCTGAGCTGGTAAAAACTAGATCTCACAACAGTGGATATCTGTTTGGCAAATTTAAAAACATGATCAAAGTGCACACCAAGACTCTTTACAGATTTTTTCATATTAACAGCAAGCGGACCAATCGTGTGTGTGTGTGTGTGTGTGTGTGTGTGTGTGTGTGTGTGTGCGTGTGTGTGTCTGCGTGTGCGTGTGCGTGTGCGTGTGCGTGTACTAATGCCCGTCATGACTACCTTACACCCCTGGTGGGAGGACATATAAGCCAGGCTTCCTCAGCTTTCTTGCTCTCTCTCTGGACAGCAAAGACAGACAACCTTCTGTCATTGTTTTTGGTTTGTTGTTGAGTGAAATATAACCTAAAAAGCAAGTTTACTGTGTGGTTCTCCCTTGACTGTTACGGCCTTGACGAGCTGGTCATAACACTTTGTAGTGAATAATATATAATGATAGTAATAATCTTTATTTATAGAGCACTTTTCAAAAACACGTCACAAAGTGCTTTACAAGGACAGCAAAAACAAATGTAAGAACAGGCAGGTCATAGAATAATAAACAAGGCAAAGATTAAGAAATAACCACTTTAAGATTTAAAATCCATTTAAAAGAACTGTATAACACATTCTTTTAAAGGAATTTTAAAAGGTGAAATTAAGTAACAATTTAAAATCAACTAAACTCAGGAAAGGCTCGCCAGTAAAAGTTTGTTTTTAGAAGGGACTTAAAAGAGAAAACTGATTCGGCTGACCTGATCTCCTAGATGCTAAAACAGGAGCGATGTGGTTATGCTTTCTGGTTCTGGTTAAAAGCCTGGCAGCTGAGTTCTGTACCAACTGAAGTCGAACTTTAGATTTTTGGTTCAGGCAAGTAAAAAGGCTGTCACAGCAGTCAAGACTTGATGAGATAAAAGCATGTAAAATCATCTCTGTGTCTTTAACAGTTAAAATTGATCGAATTTTTGAGATATTTCTGAGCTGGTTAAAAACAAGACTGTACAAGCTTTGTTGTGTGCTGCTCAAAATGTAAGTTGCTGTCTAACCAGAAACCCAGATTTTTGGCAGCAGGGTTGATATGGTTTACTAGGGGACCAGCAGATGGCAGTATTTGCTCAGTCAGGTGCTGTGGTCCAATTAAATTGATCTCAGTCTTGCAGAAAGTTACTTGACATCCAGCTCTTAATCTCAGACAGGCAGTTTTTAACAGAACTCGGCATACCTTGGTCTAGAGATTTAATGGGCAGGTACAACTGCGTATCATCAGCATAAAAATGAAATAACACACCGTGTTTATTTATGATATGCCCTAAGGGGAGCATGTATAGGCAAAATAAAATGGCCCCCAAGACCGACCCCTGCGGCACACCATAGTTCACTCTAGAGAAGGCCGAGGCAAAGTGACACACAGCACCTTCTATTGGACAGATACAATTTAAACCAGTCTAATGCTGTATCAGAAACCCTGACCCAGTGCCTTAGTCTGTTTAACAAGATGTTGTGATCAATTCTATTGAAGGCTGTACTAAGGTCCAAGAGTACCAGGACTGAGCACATACCTTCATCTGCGGCAATTAAAAGGACATTTTGTACCTTAAGCAAGGCAGTCTCAGTGCTGTGAAACTTCCTGAAACCTAATGTAGTTTTTCAAAAATGCAATTATTTTCCATCACATCGAGACGTTGTTTTGACACAATCTTTTCTAAAATCTTGGAAATAAAAGGCAATTTGGAAATTGGCCTGTAGTTCTGAGGCAGGGAGAGGGTCTAGTCCATGTTTTTTCAGCAGTGGATGTACTCAGGTAGTTTTAAAATAGTCAAGGACCCAACCCTTGGACAGAGAACTGTTAAAAATTGAAAGCAGCCAGGGCCCGACAGAGTCCATTCCTTTGAGTAAAAACGTGGTTGGTATCACATCAAGAGGGTTGGAAGCACTGGTGTAGTGCAGAGTATACGGAGTATGCCAACTTATAAATCTCCTCTGATTCACACCATTGATTGACTGACTATATTCAGTAGTATGCTGCATTTTGTTCTTAGGGTGGTGAAGGGATCACCCTCCTACTCTGTCTCTGCTTTGCAAGTACGTGCTAACTTAATCTGTGAGAATAGTCTTACATGTCATTGTTTATAACAGAGGCTCTTTATCCTCTGCTGGACGGATACTTAATAAAAGCATTGTGGGTAAAAAGAGTATACCCACTTCTTTAGGCACCACTACACCACTGGTTGAAAGACACCCTCATATGTGATACTTTTTCTAAAAGTTCAGCTAAAGTAAATGGATAAAACTGGAACTCTATCTTGAGGGTGAAGGGAGTCAGAGCAGCTAACATTTGGGGTAATTGAGGCTCTGATTGACATCACTTTATCAGTAAAATAAGATAAAAAACTTTTCACAATCTGCGTTGCTGTAAACTGAAGCACTTGGAGGATCTGGATTTACTAGTTGGTTGATTGTCTTGAATAAAATTCTTGGGTTGTGTTGATTGCAGGAGAGTAGTTCAGAAAATTGTGTTTCATTCTTAACCATTCTGTTGTATTGTGTTAAAAAGTCCTTCATGATATTGTAGAGTATTTGTAGGTCAGATTTGTTTCACTTGCGTTCTGCTTTCCTTTTTACAGCTGTGAATATTTTCATTAATCCAAGGCTGCTTTATTGAAATCACATATTAGATAGTTCAGAGTCTTATTATAATGTAAAGCCTGTTAAAAATGAAGTAAATGCAAAGATCATTATACATTTGTAATATTGTTTTTAAATGTTTAGATGTCATCTTTAAAGAATAAAAAACATCTGCATAGACTGGACATTGTTGTGTGATTTTTCTAAATAACAATTAAAACAAGTAGAACATTTTTTTAATGAGCAAAAATCCTGAACCAAAGCTTTCCCGTTATCTTCTCACATGTTTTTATTTGATTGTATGTAATGAACCCACTGAGATCAAGATCTCTTTGACGACGGTGAGCTGGCCAAGAGGGCAGCAGCTCACGTCACAATAAACATGACATGATTAATAAATAGTTCACAAACAATAAGTTAAGAGCAGACAACAATTACAATGTGCTAATCAGTTTACAGATAAAGTGCAGAAGTTGTGATCACAGATTTCTATTTTTTAAAAAAGACACTGTCCAACGGTCAAACGTTTTCTGTCTTCTACGTTCTCCAAGATGACTAGGGGATGAGGGGAGTACCAATACATTAAAACCCAGGGAAAAGAAATAGGAACTAAATATGAGCAAAGTTTAAAAGGATTTATTAACAAACTAAACATGAAGGTGCAACACAAAACAAACTTCTTCTATAAAACACCAAACAATAGAGAAGCCAATCAATCTTAATCAAACATCAGAAAACTAACAAACGATACAAAGAATACGGCCTCAATCAAAACACTCCTTCCACAGAAGGATCACAGGTTTTCTCCACGTCAAAGACAAGCACACAGGTAGATGAATGACCCACTGGCAGCCTCCTCTCTCCTGCTCTTTATAGTTTTGCTCCTGATTAGTAATTAGCCACAGGTGTGGCTGGGCACTCTGAGGCTGAGGAGCAACACCTGAGGAGCACACACAGGAGAGAGAGAAAACACAAACACTACACGTAACACCAAAGGCTTCAAGTGAAATGAGATCTTCCAGTTAGAAGTCATTCTGGAGAAAGATCCCTGCAGAGGGATCAGCAAAACTAAACGCTCTTTTCCCGAGGTCAGCGTGGACACGAGGAACACACAGAGGCGCTGCTTGTCAACAGGCAAGGCAGGCAACTGCTTGGGGCCCCAGGCCAGAAAGGGCCCCCCAAGGCAGACAAACTTAAAACCACAGCAGTAGCTCAAAATGTGCAAATACTGCAATGACAGTAGGAAACCTCCCTAATAGGGCCCCATTTGACAGCAGTCTCTCTCGTTGCCCTGCTAAGCCTCTCATGTAGTATTCCTTCATCACAATTAAACCACTAAAGGAAAATGATGAGGAATGATCTGTGTAGGAGTGAAAAAAGAAAGAGGAAGAGTGTCTGAACACTGGCAGACATAATGGTGGTTGGAGGGGCCCCCAATGAATTTCTGCCTAGGGCCCCAACAGACTAATCACCACTGGGAACAGACAGTTTAAAAACCTCCCAGGAACACAAGGCATAGTGTCTCCTTGTTCTTTGAAGGTATGGACATAAATAAGAAGGAACTAAACCAAGAAGAGCTTTATAGATACGACTCAGCCGGTGTGTATACCTGCTACTTTTTTGTTGTAGACAATGTGCAGGACTTTGACTGCAATTTAGATTAAAAACAAGAAACTATTCAATATCAGGTCTAGGACTTTTATTTGTGTTGCCATGGTATCAAACAATGAATATATGTATCATTTCATTTTTATTAGAATCACCACCTCTGCAACTTTACTCAATGTGACAACCATTTGGGTTCACTTGATCTCTTTTTTTATTCATTGCCAAACTTTAATCAATCAATCAAACTTTATTTGTAAAGCACAATTATTAAAGGGTAGTTCAAAGGTCAAAGTTTGTGCCTCAGCAGCCTATAACAGATTTCTGCCTTTATTCTAATATTTGATAATGAAGTCATATTGTCAACATTCACTGGGAGAAATATCAGTTATCTTAAATGATGATGAACAACATCATACTGTGGGGTTTTTTGTCCACATGAACACTTTGCGTTTCAGTTTTCACTGGCAGTCTGATAGTGTTTGTGATAATCTGCTGTCAGATATAAATCAAGAAAGAGAAACATTTTACAGTTCAGAGGAATAAATATTAAACACATTATTTAAACCTATGAAATTAAAATTGAGAAACACATTTTCATAATAATGGCTAACGGCTGATATACCGTAGTCTTCTATTAGGCCTACAGAAAAAGAAAGAAAACATTTTAGGACCTGGTAGTGGATCTGTGTGGTCATTGTGGAGGATTACTGGGAGTAAATCTGGACAATAAACTGAGACTGGTCCAAGAACATGGAGGCCGTCTACTCTTCTTCCTGAGGAGGCTGAGGTCCTTTAACATCTGCAGGACCATGCTGAGGATGTTCTATGAGTCTGTGCTTTCCAGTGCTATCCTTTCTTCGTTGTGTGCTGGGGCAGCAGGCTGAGGGTAGTGGACTCCAACAGACTCAACAAAATGATCCTGAAGGCCAGCGACGTTGTGGGGATGGAGCTGGACTCTCTGATGGAGCGGTGTCAGAAAGCAGGATGCTGTCTAAGCTGCATGTCCTCTTGGAGAATGTCTCCCACCTCCTCCACGACGTGCTGGTCAGACTCAGGAGCACATTCATGGCATTGGGAGTGAGGAGAAACCTCAATGTCCTTTCAAGGATAAATAAATGTTTGATTGAATGATTGATCCTCCATTATTCATCATTTGTTATTTATTTAAACTTTGCAGTACTCTGAATCTTAAACGGTCAATAATCTGTCCATTACCACAATGTGCAATACTGAAACTACTGAGAAATACTCTCTGTGCTTTAATACATGGATCCATTATTTAATAATCTGCACTTTATACAAAGCTTATTCTTTACTAACATGCTGCTTGTTACATAACTGTAACACTCTTTCTTGTTCTTATTGTTTTATCTCTTGTTTAGATTCATTATTTCATTCTGTTTATTTCTCTACATTTCTACTGCTATGTTGTGTGTGAGAGCTACTGTAAGGACCAAATCTAGAAGTATTTCTGATTCTACTTTAAAGATTGAACACAAACTTTAAACGTTCTACTCTTCATGATAAGAGTTCCTTCTTGGGTACATAAAGAGTTTTAAATACATTCATATCAGTGATGAGATCAGTGTGTGTTCACATTAACACCTGTCTATTAACACACAGGAAACAGGCTATGGTTACTGTATCCTGTCTGTTGATACTTAGCTCCGCCTCCTCCCTCCTTCAAAACCTCAGACTCTGCAGAAAACCACACAGCAGCTCCAGCCCAGCTGTCAATCATCAGTCAGCAGCAGGGGCTGATGGGAGTTCTGAGGACCTGTTAGAAACCGCCCGGCTCAGTCTGACCCCGCAGCTCGTCCTGGTTTGGCCTCACTTCTCGTCAGGTTCACCAGAGGAAAACAACAAAATGTTTCTCCTCCCTGCTGTGGCTCTGTGCTGTGTGAGCTCAGGTGAGTGTTTCCAGCCAATCAGGAGCCAACAAACTCAACCTGTAATAAACCAGCCCTGTCTCTGTGTAATGACTTTAACTAAACTGTGGGATTATCCTGATCTGGTTTTAACATTACCTCATCGAGGAGGTGAAAAAAGTGTTATTAATTGGAGACAGAGCTAAAAAAAAAACTGTCTCACTAACCTCCATCTGTCTGTTTCTCTATAGCGCTGGCTGCCATGACAACAGAGCTCAAACAGGACAGTGTGTCACTGACCAGGAGAGTTGGAGAAAGTGTCTCCTTCAGCTGTGAACGTATAGACCTGTGTTATTATGATGATGTGTTCTGGTACCAGAAAAAAGACAACGAAACATTCACAAGGATTCTGAGGATTGATAAGAGTAATGGTGTAGTGAAGAAAGATGATTACAATCATCCTCAGAAAGATGATTTCTCAGCTGTGATCAAACAGAACGGTGTTGAGCTGCAGATCCAGAAGGTTAATTCCTCTCATTCAGCCACATACTACTGCTCCTGTTGGTTTACCCCCACAGTGAGAAATGATCCGAGCAGGCTTAACAAAAACCAACAGATGAGCAGAAGTCAGATAATGTTTGTGACAGGAAGACAGCAGTAAACCACAGCTCACTGAGTCATTCACCTCCATCACACACAGGATGAACTGAGGGATTATTTTACTGGTGTCTGGATTGATTCTTCATTTTATTTCTTTGTTTTTCTCAATCAGATATTTCAGTAAGGTCATGGTTAGTCCACACTGTGAGGACAAAGAGAGAAGAGCAGAAACACATTGACAAAATAAATAAATACAATAAAATTAAGTCATCACTTTTTAAACATATTTTAGACAAGTTTCAAAATAACATGTCTTCCTCTGGCTCCAAGGCCAGGAGCAATACAGGATGGATACAATGCATGATGGGTAAGGGGAATGTAAAAAGGCTGTGAGCCAGGTCCAGCCCTCAGCAGGTATTTTGCTTCTTTTCAGCATTATTTTCTGTTGGCATAAACCTTTGGCCATCTCAAAATGATAATGACCACATCCAACTCGGGGACTTTAGTCTACATGATGTCACTGCACATATAAAGATACTATCAATCCATAAATAGTGATAGAGGTATGACATTTGACAGGGAGTAACCTGAAACATAGGACAAATTACAAATATAAGATTGAGGGGCTTGCTGCCATTGTGTTTTGAAATGTTTACCACAACATCTTACAAGACACAAAGAAAAACACTGTCCAATTCTCTTCAAACATGCCTACCCTTTTCATGTATTTAAAAACATAACTATATTCATCAGCCCTATTTGCCCCATTCAACAGCATTTTTTGATTCTTTTATTTTTTATTTAACTTAAGTTAAGGGTACTTTATTCTCTCAATCAATCAACCAATCTTTATTTGTAAAGCACCAATTCATGTTAACACGTTATCTCGAGACACTTTACAAGAGAGCAGGTAAAAGACCTTACTCATTGTTATGTTACAAAGACCCAGCATTGATCCATCATGAGCACAGAACTTAGCAACATTTAGCAAAGTTACAGTGACAAGAAAAAACTTCTCTGTTTGAATACCTGCTTTTATTTTGAAAGAAAATAACGAGCTTCCTGTGGATCAAGGTTACAAAAAGAACTTAACAGCTGAACTGTGAAAAAGGGAAATGTTTGAAGTCACATGGTGGATATTACTTTTGCCTCATCAACTGAGCCGTGTAGTTCTTTAAGTAAATGAGACATTCAAAGGCGCAGTGGAGTCGTTCTTTTCCATCACTGAGGTTACAGGGAGATGCTGCAGAGTGTACGCCTAAAGGGACAAAGTAGTTCATGCTTATTGAAAATGAATTCATTAATTTCAGTCCCTAGGGCCCTGTTTTTACAGACAGAGTTTTCAATACAAACCAATGGAGTTCAGTGTTTTCAGTGCTCAGCGCCCTGAGTGCTAAAATGTTTGTTTGTTCACAGCGCTCTTAGTTAAAAACAGTACAAACCTTTGGAGCAGCTCGTCAATGTCATTTCTCCCTCACCGGCCAATCAGAATCAAGACGGGGCGGGACTTAAAACAACAGCTTTGTCAATAACAGTGACGGAGGAGACTGACTCGTCTTTTCGAGGGTACAATTTCCAGAAGAAGAGCTGTGGCTGATGCTAGTACATCACTCCTTTACATGGTTTTCATGTTTTCTTGAGGATATTTCATTGAATTAAAGCAAATATCAAGCACTCAGAGCTATCTAAAACACACCTAAAGGACATCACAGACCTAGTAACAATGGGCCTCATTCACCAACCGGTCTTAAGAACAATTCTGGACTTTAATCACTTACAACATTTTTTAGCAGATTTTGGATTCATCAATGTTTTTTTGTTCTTTGGTAAGAACAGAAGTTATGAACACTTAAGAACACTCTATACGCACATTTGAGTGCTGACTGGCCGGGACAAAATGATGGTTATTGTATTTAATTTAAATAAATAATATTATAGGGTTTACATGAGCCTACAATATGTTGTTGAATAAAGAATGAAATATTTTATAAATATTTTATGATTCACTTGATACAACTGTTACGCCCCACCGTAAAGGCGGCCCTACAGGGCTAACAGCAAACCATACATTGACCCATTAAAAGACACTAACCACCTTAACAAAAGCCAAAACAAAGGGATTTATTACAAAATGACACACTAAATGATAACAAAGATCAAAAGAGACAACAGACGATCCCTGACTGAGCAGCACAGCAGTCCCAACTCAAAATGCCTCTCCTCTCTGCAGCCAGCACTGGCCTTTTAAGCACTGAGGCCAGGTGTACCTCGTTGTGCAATTAGTAGCTTCACCTGGGCTGGAGACAACAGAAGGGGAGAAGGGACACAGGGCACAGGGAAACACACAGCTGTAACACAACAGTGGTCTTTTAAAATAAATAATCTACACATGACACTTCAATTCACATGAATTATGTTTATTGAATGCCATGTGTCTTTTTTATTGTCCATCCATCCATCCATTTTCTTCCACTTATTCGAGGTCGGGTCGCGGTGGCAGCAGGCGCAGTAAGTCAACCCAGACTTCCCTCTCCCCAGCAACACTTTCCAGCTCCTCCTGAGGGATTCCAGGGCGTTCTGACCCCCAATTCACACATACTCCGTGCATGCCGTGGTCCGTCAGCACCACGGTTTTGCTCTGTCGGACGGCTCGCGCCCATTCACACTGGATCCATTTCTGTGACGTCAGCGCAGCGGAGCGCACCCATGACACATCACAGGAGAACTACAAGATCCCGCGGGAATAAAGAGAAAAACATGCAAACAACATGTTGCTTCTTCTTTCTGATGATGAAATGTTCATTCTGTGCCTGTTTTGACGTTATGTTGATAAAGTGATGAAAAATACGATCGGGAGTCTGTATATTATGTTTTATTTTGAAATTGACCGGACTTCTTGTCCGTCTGTCATATTCTGTCCAGCTTGACTCGTGCCTGCAGCGTACTCCGGTGAAAATAGACTCGCTGCGTATAATAAATCATGAGTTTGAGGCACTTAAGCCCCTTTTTCCAGCACACCAGACACTATTTCTATCGCTGGAATCGGTAAAGCCCTTGCCGGTGAAGGTTTTTGGAAATCCCTCGGGCATTGTAATCCAATTTTGAAAGCTTGACCAGCCTCTATAAAGATGACAGGCCATTAAAAAGAAATATCTCTTCCTTTATATCTGGACGACTCCAGTGCTTCAGAAGTAAATGAATGAGGGATTTTGTGTTTTCATCATTTGTGAGGAAATCTTTCCAATCTGCAGCTTGATGAGGATTCAGACCATTAACTAGAAACCATGGGAAATGCTCTTTATACAGCACACATGTTGTAATTGCCCAGTGTGATGATTGCTCATAACGGGATGATTGGGATGCTATAAAAGAACTGCTCTGAGAGAAATACACAGATCCTCCATTCACAAGCCATACGTCTCTGTCTGATTGTTCAAGAGCATTTACTCTTCTACAATAGCACATCAGCTCAGAGATGCTAATTTGTGACCTAAGCAGCTGTGATTTGATTAATACCTGAAATATAAACCCATTAAACTGGATCACTTTCTGGTTTGATGCTGTGGTGTAAGCCTTTGTTTTGTGTATATGTCTTTTGATAGATTAAAGAAAATACTTCTTGAAAGAAGTCGATCACGGATGAACTCCTTCAGCACATCATAGTGTTCCTCTTCTGGTATAGCTGCTCCTGGAGACAAACTTATCAAGGTCTTAGAAGTCTCAAGCTGAAATGGGTGGATACAACTCTCACAAGCCTCTGTTGGTGCTGGACTTGCTTTTCAGACTTTCTCATTTCTCCTGGAGTTAGATCTCTTTGTTGATTTTCTGAATGCTCACCTGGCCACTTGTCATATCCCACATTGCTTCTAGAAACTCTCCATTAGCATTGGCAGTTAGGATATGACATTGACCGTCTTCATAATTGCTGGTGATTCAACAGATTGCAGCAGAATATTTCCTGGAACTTGATTTTGACTTGAACCATTTCATCACTGCTCTATTGTTTTGTCCGTGTGGCAGCCGTTTCCTGGGAAACTGACTGAACAAGCATGCTAAAGTTTCTCTGAGCCAGGATGAGTCTCAGACAGTGGCGTCATTAGGCCTATTTTAGGGGGGCTGAAGCCCTTCATAGTATCATAAATCTGTCAGTTTCCCTTCACTTCATAGTGTAAAGTAGAGAGAGTCCCTTCAGTGCGTTGTTATCCAATCCATTCCACTTGTTCATATAGAGAACGCCCACATCACTGAAACTCCAGTCCATGTTCTCCCTGCGACCTTACTTGCACTCGGTACCTGCAGTGTGTGTGTACCTTGAAGCACACAGAGCCGACTAGAACAGCATGAAGAACGTGAATGAAGAAGAATGGATATAAGAAAGTTTTTCAAGAAAGTAAGTATTCATCACTGCTGGTAGTAACAATTAGTTAGCTCCAGCCCCCAGCTAACAGCAGAAAGTCCCATGTATTTAATGAACCAAGTGCTCCCTGTTTGACAAATAAAAACCTAGCTTGCACACCAGTGGCGTCATTAGGCCTATTTTAGGAGGGCTGAAGCCTTAATTCAACTCATTGTGTTTCAATGTATCTTGAAGGGTCAGGCAGAAGGAGATGCTGAGGGAGAAAAAGATCAACAGGCAAGGTGAAGTCAGAGAGAGCAAGGGGATCCAGAGAAGGATGAAGAGGCAGAGGAAGATCAAGTTATCACAGAGAGAGAAGGAGAGCAAACAGACCAAGAGAGTGAAAATGATGAAGCAGCTGCAGCAACTCACTCCACTACAGGGTTTGATTTAGGTGACAAAGACACAGGGCCCAGACAGATAAAGCTGAAGAGCTACCCACAAGATAGTTTTGGTATGCAGAAGAGAGCATTTCACCACAGCTGGTTTGAAAAGCACAACTGGTTAGAATATTCAGTCACCCAGAATACAGCTTTCTGCTTCTCATGTAGAGTGTTTGGCAAAAACATCAAACATGATAGTTTGGTCAGTCGTGGTTGCAAGAACTGGAAGAAAGCTTTAGTCATCTTTGGCAAGCATGAGATGGCACAAACACATAAGGACAGTGTCGTTGCATGGAAAAGCTACGAGGCAACTAGCAAACAGGGAAACGTTGCACAGATGATAGCATCTGCAAATGTGAGTGAGATAGTAGAGAGAAGAGAGTATCTCAGGCAGGGCTGGACTGGGACCAAAAAATGGCCCTGGCATTTTTGGCCATGGCGGCCCACCATGATTATTTATACGATATGTGGAGGCACAGGACATACCAGAGGACATAGGTGTAAAGTAACGGATTACATTTACTCACGTTACTGTAATTGAGTAGTTTTTTGCTGTACTTGCTACTTTTTAAGTCGTTTTTAAAATTTGTACTTTTACTTTTACTTAAGTAGGTTTTCTGTTATATATTGTAATTCTCTACATTTTAAATCACATCCGTTACTGAGTAAAAAAATAGAAAGAGAGAGAGAGAGAGAGAGACACGGAGACAGAGAGAGAGAGAGAAACAGAGAGAGAGACAGAGAGAGAGAGACAGAGCGAGAGAGAGAAAGAGAGAGAGAGAGAGAGAGAGAGAGAGAGAGAGAGAGAGACAGAGAGACAGAGAGACAGAGAGACAGAGAGACAGAGAGAGACAGAGAGAGAGAGAGAGAGAGAGAGACAGAGAGACAGAGAGAGAGAGAGAGACAGAGAGAGAGAGAGAGAGAGAGACAGAGAGAGAGAGAGAGAGAGACAGAGAGAGAGAGAGAGACAGAGAGAGAGAGACAGAGAGAGAGAGAGAGAGACAGAGAGAGAGAGAGACAGAGAGAGAGAGAGAGGGAGAGAGAGACAGAGAGAGAGAGAGAGAGAGAGAGACAGAGAGAGAGAGAGAGAGAGAGAGAGACAGAGAGACAGAAAGAGAGAGAGAGAGATTTGATTTTTAAGCAGACCTTTATTTTTCAGTCTTCTTACTGTTCAACAATCATATACATTCCTAAAATTCACAGATGACTTTCACAAAATAAACAGATGTTACATCAGCACATGTCCATGAACTAACTGATCGTGCTCTACAGAGCACAGCACACTGTCATGAGTCCACACTGACTGGAAAGTCTCCAGGTCCTGATTTGCTCTGTAGAAGCTGAAGTCCAAAAACAACCTGGATTTTAACATTTTTACAAACAACAGCTTCACATCAACAACATCGTCTGGCTCCTCCACCTTCCTCCTCCTACTCACGTACATGGCCATCTTAGCCTGACCAAGGACAAAGTTTATCAGCTGACATTTATGTTTGTGTTGTCGAGTGTATTTAAAACCACAAATAAAAACCTTCTTAGTAAAAAACTCTTTAAAACCACTAAAAACCTTCTCCAGAAGGTCAAACAGAGGTTTCAGCCACCTGCACTGTAAAAAACAGTGAAACACCGTCTCCCTGTGCACACAGAAAGGACACTGATCAACAACATTCACATTAAGAACAGAGATAAAAGAGTTCACAGCAATGATTCCATGCAGGATTCTCCACTGGAGGTCTGCATGTCTCTTACACAAGGGGGGTTTGTACAAAGACTCCCAGGAGGGTCTAAACTCAGGAGCTAGCCCCAAATAAGTCCTCCAGGGGGTGTCACTGCGTGCGTTCAGTGTCTTTTTATTCAAAGTCTTAAAAATCAGTTTGTATAGAGTCTTTCCTGCAGCGTCACTAAAAGAGCAGCCTGCAGCGTTGGCCAGTAGAGGACCAGAACAGTCCTTCAGGTCTGCAGACAGAGTGAACTCAGGAAACGGGTCAGTTTGGTCAGGCAGCAGAGAACCGTCCCCATAGTCCGACATCAGAGACATCTCTTGTCCTGTCAGCTGATGTCTCCAGTGATTCAGCAACTGATCAACGACTCTGGTCGACCTCACCCCCAGACCAGCAGCCAGACCAGCAGGACAGTCCAGCTGAGGTCCCGTCAGCTCCACCACCTGCTCCAGAGTGAAAATCCTGGCACTGCAGAACTTTCCGGACAGGCTCGGTCCAGCCCAGTCAGGAAGATGAAAACGACCTCCAAACAGTACAGGCTCTTTAAGCAGCCAGTACAAAGAGTGGGAGTGTCCCTGTCTCTGCCTGTTCACCAGACTCCACACGTTAAAAACACTTCGATAAAATCCAGTGACAGAGGAAATGTTCACTTGCTGTAAATCCATTAAAAACAGAGACGAGCTCAGCCCCAGTTCTCCAAACCGCTGTAGAAGACAGCAGGCCAGCGGTCTCCAGACCAGGTCTGCAGGCCCAGGGAGTAGTCTCTGGAGGAACTGCAGGCGGAGAGTAGCCCCCCTGCTGGCCAGGTGAACTAGTCCATGTCTTCCTTCCTCTTTAGGGAGGAACAGCACACTCTGAGGAACCTGTCCCAAAAGAAATCAACTAACACTCTTTGAATGTTACACAGGAGAGAGGACGGAGGGTCGATACAGGTCAGTCTGTGCCACAGGGCAGAGGAAACAAGATTATTGGCCACAAGTACACAACCTTTAAAAGACATCTTTGGCAACAGCCACCTCCATTTATCAAGACGTCCTTTTACTTTTTCTAAAACACCCTCCCAGTTTTTACTGACAAATGTTTCATTCCCCAAAAACACTCCCAAATATTTAAAACCTCCTGACTTCCAAAAGAGGCCTCCAGGCAGACTGAGCCGACCCCTCAGCTTCTCTCCCACCATCACTGCTTCACTTTTCAACCAGTTCACTTTGGCAGAAGATATCGACCCAAACAAAATCACAGTTTCTTTTAAAACATCGGTATCTCTCTGCTGGTTGACAAAAACAATGACGTCATCAGCATACGCTGACAATTTAAAACTAACTTCAGAGGCAGGAAAACGAACACCAGAGAGACCTGACCTCAGTCTGTGAAGCAGGGGTTCGATGGCTAAGGAATATAACATTCCAGATAATGAGCAGCCCTGCCTCACCCCCCTCTGTACACTAAAAGGAGCACTCAGGCCTCCGTTGATCTTTAGCACACTCGCAATGTCACGGTACAAAACCTGGATCTTAGCTAAGAAACATGGGTTGAACCCAAAGGCGGTCAGAGTCCGCCATAGATACTGGTGTTCAACCCGATCAAAAGCCTTTTCCTGGTCTAGTGAAATCAGACCAGTGTCTACAGCCAATGAACCAGAGACTTCCAAAACATGCCGAATGAGAGTGATGTTATCACTGATGAGCCTGCCGGGCACACAGTAGGTCTGGTCTGTGTGGATGATCGACCCCATCACCTGCCTTAGTCTGGATGCCAGGACCTTAGACAGGATTTTGTAGTCTGTACAAAGTAATGACACTGGTCTCCAGTTTTTTAGATCCTGAAGGTCGCCTTTCTTTGGCAGCAGAGTGATGACTGCTCTACTGCAGCTCAGAGGCAGACGACCCCTCTCCAAACTGTCTCTTAAAACCTCCAGGAGATCCTCTGCCAGCACACTCCAAAACACTTTATAAAAGTCAACAGCAAGGCCATCAATACCTGGAGCTTTTCCATTCTGCAGACTCATGACTGCAGAGTAGAGTTCAGACAGAGACAGCTGGGCCTCAAGCTCTGTGTTGTTTTCAGCGCTGACTTGAGGAAGACCAGTGTAGAAAGACTCACACACCTCTGGACGATCAACGAACTCACTTGTGTACAGATCCTTATAAAAACCAGCTGCATGTTTTCTGATCCCAGCAGAATCTGAGATCGATTGTCCACTGTTTGATCGTACAGAGTGAAAGATCTTCTTCTGTCCACTTTTCTTCTCCAGACCAAAAAAGAACTGCGACGGAGCATCCATCTGGGTGACATCCAGGAACCGAGACCTGACCAGAGCCCCCTGTGCTTTAACGCCCAGCAGGTTGGCTAAAGCCGACTTTTTAGATTTTAAGGAAGCTAAATGTCCCTGATTTCCTGTGGCATCAACTAAACCCTGTAGTTCTACCACTTCAATCTCTAGATCTCTCAAAGATCTGCTAATGTCCCTGGT
The DNA here is from genome assembly GCF_963930695.1 of Labrus bergylta. Taxonomy (NCBI): domain Eukaryota; kingdom Metazoa; phylum Chordata; class Actinopteri; order Labriformes; family Labridae; genus Labrus; species Labrus bergylta. The sequence continues at coordinate 29,979,494 of NC_089198.1, read as the reverse complement.
GACATTGCAAATGTACTGCTGACACAACTGTTTAATCTGACTTTTTCCAAAGTCCCACCACTGCTGAATGGTTTTAAAATCAGACTTAAGCTGTCTGTGAGTGACCCAAAAGTACTCCAGTGCAGACTTAAAAGTTTTATCGTGCAGCAGTGTAGTGTTAAAATGCCAATACGCACTTTGAAGTCTGACATTCTTAATAAAAACAGAACAATAAACGAGACAGTGATCAGTGAAGCCTACAGGGACAATAAGACACTCTTTAAAAACATTCATGTTGTGTTTAAAACAATAAAAGCGATCCAACCTGGCCAGAGATAAAACATTGTCTTTAGAGTGACTCCATGTGTACTGTCTGTGTGTGTGGTGTAAACTCCTCCACACATCCAGCAGCTCGTGTGTTTCTAAAAACTGTCTGAGTCTGTGTGAGGAGGCGCTGTGAGGCTCTTGGTGGTTTCTATCTAAACCTGGGTTTGCTGTACAGTTAAAATCCCCCCCCAAGAATAAATACTCCCCTGTATTGCACTTTTTAACAGTGTCACACAAAACACTCAACACACCCAACCTGTCCACAGCGTGACATGGGACATACACATTAATCAGAGTCATTTTTACATTTTCATACTGCACTCTAATTTTCAATAAACAGCCTTCAATGACCTCCTCTTCTTCACACGAAGCAGGCAGAAAGCCTCTAGAAAAAATAAAGCCGACTCCTCCACTACAGGTGGACTTATGGCTGAGGATCACCTCCCCAGGCCACTCCTTCCTCCACTGACACTCGTTCTTAGAGTCACTGTGTGACTCCTGAAACATTAAAATATCTAACTTTTTGAACTCCATCAGTTGAAATAGTGCAGCTCTTTTTGCATCATCTCTCGCTCCATTTAAATTTAAGGTGCCAATTTTAAATTCACACATTGAGAGATAGGAGTTTAAAAAAGAAACAAGATAAAAACACAACAAGAGGAAAGAGATGAGACACAGTCTAAACATCATCATCGTTGATTTGTGCTTTCGCTTTCCCGATCAGTTTTTTGAGACGAAAGATCTCTTGACCTGTGAGGCCGTCGTCCCCAAAAGCACTGGAGCTCCTACTTAAAGGCCGAGCTGAACTTAAAAAACACTTCAGGTATGGAAAGAAATCCTCTAAATTGAGCAGCCTGAGGCCCTTGGTGTCCTGTAGAAACTTTTTAATGTGAGCTGAGGTGTAAGTGACTGGACCTTCTTCTTGTGTGGACATGAGCTCACTGTCACTCTCTGCTCTTCCTGCTCCTGTCTTTCTGTCCTTCTTCACTGCTTTAGTACTGCCCTGAAAGCTTTCACTCTTCCTTTTCTGAGAAATCTTTAATGACTCTTCATCAGACATATCCTCATCTTCAACATAATCAACACACACACTATTATCACTTTCTTGACTTACCTCCTGACTTTCACTGATCAAACTTTTTTCTTTCTCACTTAAATCACATTCAGTTCTCTCCTTTTCTTTGTCTCTCTGTTTACTGTTCTTTACCTGGCCCTCATCACTGACCACTGACAGCTCTTCTACATCAGACACTTGACTTTTCTGAGGCCCAGCAGCAGCTCTGTCTGAAAGAACTCCGCTAGGACCCGGTACAGCGGCCTCAGCTCCGCCGAGCACCGCGACAGCTCCGCCGAGCTCCGCGGCGGCAGCATCGAACGGTGCCGCGTCTGCAGCCGCAGCCAGCCCAGGGGTCACAGCAGACGGCCCGGGGGTCACAGCAGACGGCCCGGGGGTCACAGCAGACGGCCCGGGGGTCACAGCAGACGGCCCGGGGGTCACAGACGGCCCGGGGGTCACAGCAGACGGCCCGGGGGTCACAGCCGCCGTGACCTCAGCAGCCGGTGCTGCCTGAGCATTTCCCCGCACATGAACATTTTTTTCCGGGCATGAGCGGATTAAATGTCCCTCTCCACCACACCCAAAGCACTTCATGGTCGCTGATGTTGCGAACACCATGTAATTAAAACCATCGACTTTGAAATTAAAAGACAAATTAAGATCATCTGAATTGTTTTTCATGACCATGAAAACTTGTCTTCTGTGACAAACAACGTGTTTGAGCAGGGGGGACTTGCATCCCAGAGACACCATCTTAACCTGGGACACTACCTGCCCATACCTGGACAGCTCTTTAACCAACATTTCATTTTTAATGAACGGGGGGGCGTTAGAGATGGTGACTCTTTTAGCCGGGTTGATCAGGGGGAGAACAGAGGTGAAAGTGTCCTTAATGACTACACCTTGTTCGACTACATCGTTCACTTTAGCCGTGCTATCTAAAAAAATAACGATGGCCCCGTTCATGCGGGAGGCAGACCTCACACTGCTGTAACCCACCACCTCTCCAACCGCTAAACTAGCCTCCTCCACCGAGCAGCTGACAGCCAGCACCAACTTCACTGCATGTCGGCGTGTCAGCTTCTCTGGTAAACAAACAACTAAACAACAACAAACTACTAAACACTAACTATGTTAAAGAAAGAAAGAAAAATAACACACAAACATTCAAAAGTTTGAAACTCACGACGAAGCTCACGCTGCCACTCACAATCCACTCAGAGAGAGAGAGAGAGACAGAGAGAGAGAGAGAGAGACAGAGAGAGAGAGAGAGAGAGACAGAAAGAGGGAGAGAGAGAGAGAGAGAGAGAGAGAGAAAGACAGAGAGAGACAGAGAGAGAGAGACAGAGAGAGAGACAGAGAGACAGAGAGAGAGAGAGACAGAGAGAGAGAAAGACACAGAGAGAGAGAGAGAGACAGAGAGACAGAGAGAGAGAGAGACAGAGAGAGAGAAAGACACAGAGAGAGAGAGAGAGACAGGGAGAAAGACAGAGAGAGAGAGAGAGAGAGAGAGAGAGAGAGAGACAGACAGAGAGAAGTTTTGCCTTTAATTAAAAAAACTTTGAGATTAATATCCTCTCGTCCTTTTTTCACGACACACGAGAGATGTGTTTTTAAAAAAAGTAACGAAGTAACTTTTACTTAAAGTACATTTTAAACGAGTTACTTTTTACTTTTACTTGAGTACATTTTTAAACTGGTACTTTTACTTGTAATTTTATCAAAGTAACAGTACTTTTACTTGAGTAGAATATATTAGTACTCTTTACACCTCTGCCAGAGGATGTATGCGATCTGGCGACATGGTGGCACTAAAAACAGCCACATCCAACCTGAACCGTGCCATAAAAGTTGCAAAGCGTGCTCACAGTCAGAAAGTGCAGGACTTCTTCAAGGACCCCACGAACACCAGACGAATGTGGCAGGGCATACAAGTCATCACAGACTATAAAGCTACTCCTCCCCCCTGTGACAACAACATCAACGACCTCAACGACCTCAACAACTACTTTGCAAGGTTTGAGGCACTCAACACCACTCCAGCGAGGAAATCTATTCCTCGCTCCGATGAGCAGCCAATCAGCCTGGACACAGCTGATGTCCGGAGAACCCTGAGGAGAGTGAACACCCGGAAAGCAGCGGGCCCTGACCACATACCGGGACAGGTGCTTAAGGAATGTGCTGACCAGCTGGCTGGGGTTCTCACAGACATCTTCAACACCTCGCTGATCCAGGCTGTGGTACCATCATGTTTAAAGACTGCTACAATTATACCAGTGCCTAAAAAATCCACAATCTGCTCACTCAATGACTACCGCCCTGTAGCACTAACCCCCATTATGATGAAGTGCTTGGAGAGGCTGGTAAAGGACCACATTGTCTCCAGACTTCCCCCCACATTCGACCCGTACCAGTTTGCTAACCGCTCCACAGAGGATGCCATCTCCTCTGCACTCCACCTGGGCTTACAACATCTGGAAGAGAAGGACACATATGTGCGGATGTTGTTTCTGGATTTCAGCTCAGCGTTCAATACAATCATCCAGCAGCATCTGGTGAGCAAACTGGCCCCCCTTGGTTTCAGCACCCCCCTATGTAACTGGCTGCTTGACTTCCTCACAAACAGACCCCAGTCTGTGCGGGTGGGCAACAACACCTCCAGTGTCATCTCCCTGAGCACCGGCTCCCCTCAGGGCTGCGTCCTGAGTCCGCTGCTGTTCACCCTGATGACCCATGACTGCTGCGCCAGGACCACTACTAACCACATCGTGAAGTTTGCAGACGACACAACAGTAGTGGGCCTCATCCGTGATAACAACGACATGGACTACAGAGAGGAGGTGAAACATCTGGTTGACTGGTGCAGAACCAACAACCTGACCCTGAACGTCGATAAAACCAAAGAGATCATTGTCGACTTCAGGAGGCGCCAGCCCAGCCACACACCACTCCTCAAGTGCATCAAATGCTCATTATATCTCACCAACATCCCAGAATGACATGATTGACTGTTGTCCCCAGGAAGTTATTAGTGTCATTGTGTCTGAAATGACAAAGTCCAAAATCTATGCCATCATGGCAGATGAGGCAAGGGATGAAAAATCAGAGCAGTTAGCTGTTTGTGTCAGGTATGTGTCAGAGGGGGCAGTGAAAGAACGTTTCCTAGCACTTGCAGAGATAAAATCATTTGATGCCCAGTCCATTGCAAATGAGCTGCAGCAGCAGATCCAAAACAATGGTCTTGCAAAGCTTAAGTGTGTAGCACAAACATATGATGGTGCAGCCGCCATGAGTGGGTCCACTGGAGGTGTACAAGCACATTTTAGAAGGCTCCATCCTGAAGCTATCTATGTGCATTGTTATGCTCATGAACTTAACCTGGTGTTGTGCCACACTTGCAAGGCCATCCCAGAGGCTGTGGAGCTTTTCAGCTTGTTGGAGTGTGTGTACTCTTTCTTCAGCACCTCCCTAGTGAGTCATCATAAGTTCATGGAGGCTCACACAAGGCTTGGATTGACAACAATTGAGCTTGTGCAACTTTCAAACACTCGCTGGGCATGTCAGTTGCGATCAATCAGTGCAGTTCTTGAGACATTGTCTGCCATTTTGGAGTGCCTTTCTGCCATTGGATCCCTCATAGCTGTTGGTCTCAGAGCAAAGCTCTATAAGTTCTCAGCAGTCTATGCACTACTGATGTTTCAGACACAGATGCATTTGCCACAGAGCTGTATGAGAGAACCAAAGCCCTGTGCCACACCCACAGTATCCCTGAACCAGGTGCCAAGACAAGGAATAAACAGAGGAAAATGGAGGATTTTGTGCTGGAGGCAACTGCAGGTTCACGCACTGAATTGAACAACTCAGACACATTGAGGAGAGAGTTACTTTTCCCTTGTGTGGATAGGATGGTTGGCAAGCTTGAGCAAAGATTTTGCAGTGTAGATGCAGGGCTACTAAAAGGCATCCAGGCATGCAGTCCTAAATGTGAGAACTTCTTGAGTGAATCACACTTGAATGAACTTGCAAAACACTACAGCATTGACCTGAAAACAGAGGAGGTTCTGGTGGCCAGAAACTTTCTTGCCCGGAAAACAGAGGCTGGATGTTCACCCAAAGATATGTTGTCTGTGCACAACCTCCTTGATTCAGACATGTTTCCCTCTCTGAAGGCAACCATACAAGTTGCCCTAACAGTGCCTGTAAGCAGCTGCTCATGTGAAAGGTCCTTTAGTGCACTGCATCTGCTGCACTCCTGGCTGCATCAAACAATGGGTCAGAAAAGACTTAACAGTCTTGCAGTCATGTCAATTGAAACAGACACACTTCAGCATGAGTCACAACAGAGTGATAGACCGATTTGCCACCCTTAAAAACACACCCACTAAGTAACTCGCAGTTGTAGCCATGTTATTTAAAAATGGTGTACTTGGCTTACTTTTATTGTTAATGCTGTAAACATACTGTTACTATGCAAACCTGTGTTTGTTCTTGTACTGTATTCAAAAAACAGACTGAAATAATAATAATAAATAATTTCTCAGTCTTTGTTAGCTGTTTGTGAAATTTTGTGTTCGCGCGCTACGTTCGCTCACATCCTATGCATCTCTTGGGGGCTAAGCCTCCCCTGTCCTTAAAACCTAGTGACGCCCCTGGTCTCAGAAAATGATGTGTTTCAGAAAATGTATGTGAGGAATCAAGCATAATTCTGCTGATCTGAGCTATAGGTCCAGCATCATCTCTATTACAGCGTCTCTAAATGAACAATATTCTGCTGTGGTGAGATAAGAAAAAACTCTGCTGGATCAAATAACTACATTTTGTACTACGTGGGTAATAAACACTGGACAGTCTGTATTAATATCAGTGTGCTCGATGGCAAAGTGAAGTGAGAACACAGCTTTCTATCATGAGATCATCAATGAAAGTAGCAAAAGAACAGAGAGCTCAGTTCATCCCCAGTGCTCGATCAACAAAGTGAATTCATTTATTTCCTCCTCAGGGGACCAAGAAGGTCTGTACCACACTTCAAACCAGTCCATTCATCCATCCTTCAGCTCCAGTTTAAACATTGTGGACTTAACAAATGAAACAACAGACATCACCGTTAAAGGAGAAACATTCTGAGAGGAAGAAAAAGAGGAAGAGACGCTGAAGTAGAAATGTGTTTGAGGTTTGATCCTGGTTCATGATTTGTGTAGTTCACCAGCAGACAGGTTTTTGTATCACGTCTTTTCACTGTGGGGGAGTAATTCGATCCTGATCTTTGGCTCTGGAACTAGACTCTTTGTTTCAGGTAAGAATAAACTTTGATTTCCTTCAGTCGTCTGAAATGTAACTTTAATTTTCTTTTCCTGTTTGAGTCATTAACTATTAAAGTTTTATAATAAGAGGAGATTTTTTTTAAGGCGTGCAGCTATTGAGACATGAAAAGATGTTACCTCTAAGATGTTCAAATCTCAACACATAAATAAAGTTAAATAAGGTTAAAGGTATTCTGTTATTCTGTTTCATATGTTGTAAAGAACATTTTAATAATCCTGGAATAAAAACCTGTAAAATAAAGCTCACAATAATTATATTTGATTTGATGGTGTCTTCAAACAGATATTTAAATGATATTTTAAATGTAATCAGGGTTCAAGGCCATATTAAATGTACACTTTAAAGAGTTGGAGGCTCAATAAGAGGTTCATTAAAAATAACTAACAAGGTTTAAGGACAAGAAGTGCGACTGACGAGGCGACTCCAAAGAGTTTCTGATCTTTAACGACTTAGAAAGCCACATTAGAAGAAAAAGACTTTGTTTGAATGAAACACATTAAAAAGGATCAAATAGTCAAACCAATGATTGTTGGGCTCAAACTTGAACATGTTGTTAGTGCTCTGTTTTGAACTGTGTGAATCAACTCATCAATCTTTCTTTGTATGGCTCTGATTTCTAACAAATGTTATCTGAAGACACTTTAAAAAGAGCAGGTCTAGAGCCCACTCTTTGTTATCACACGTTGACTTCTTCTCTGTGTGAATCTACAAATAAACTTGCTCAAATGATTCACATTTATATCATTATATATATTTAATACAGAAGGAAAAACTGTTTTTCAGAGACAATCATTTGAACTATATGTTGTCTGATATCACACGTTATCATACGTCTATTTAAATGTCTTCTCGGGGATTTATGAAACCTTTGTCTTTAGTTTGTAAATCAAGTTTGACCTTATTTGACATTTCAAAACATAACACTGAATATTTAATAAATAACAAACACCCTGAAATAACTGTTGTATGGATTTTATTTATCTGTATTAATTAGAGTAAACAACATGGTTTTTATATTTATATATTTTTAGTTTTTAATTTATTCAAAATGATTAAAGAGTTTTCTTGAAGGTTAATATGTAATTCATAATTATATGCAAACCCCGATAAAGGTAAGAGTTGTTAAAGTTGTATGAAAATATATTTTAATGAAATTATAAACAGCATGATAAAATATGATGTATAAATACAAAATATAACAAAATATAAAATTATATTCTATTGCTGCTATAATCCTACTTTCCCCTTACTTGTTTTAGGTTTAGGATCAGACTGAATGCCGTTAATGCTGCTGACTGTGTGTGTGTGTGTGTGTGTGTGTGTGTGTGTGTGTGTGTGTGTTACTTGTTTCTCTTTCAAAGACGAGGAGCAGGTGGTGAAGCCCGTGGTGAGCGTGTACCCGGCAGCATCCAGAGGCCGGCTGGAGGAGAAGAGCTCCCTGCTGTGTTTGGCCTCAGCCATGTTTCCTCCTGTGGTCAGAATCTCCTGGAGACGACAAACGGAGTGCGGATCTTTAGAGGAGCTGCCCTCTGCTGACGGACAGCAGCTGGAGCTCAGAGAGTCTGGATGTACTGCCTCCGTCTTACAGATCTATCAGACAAAGTTCAGCTATGAATACAGCTGCTACGTGCAGCACGAGGGGGGAACAGTGGAGGCTCTGATAGATACAGGGAATGAAGGTTTGGTGACATTGTGCAGCGTAGATTCATCTTCATTTAGTGACTCTGTTAAAAGAAAGAAAAACAGAGGACTGACGTTGTTGATGATTTTATTCTTTTTCAGTTCCATTACCTGCAGCGGATCCCTCTGTCCCGTCTCCATACAAGGTGAAGCTGTTCTTGCTGCTCTACACAGTGCTGACAGTGAAGAGTCTGGTGTACTGCTGTGGACTCTTCCTGCTGACCGTCCTCAGGAACATCTCATAAATGTATCTCCTTTATCGCTTAGATGAATTTAAAAATGTCAATCATGACTATATATATGCAATTATGATCAAACAACATTTTGCAGCAGTGTAAAACAAATCCTATATTATATACAGTAAATGTTATTGTTTTGTATAATACTTTAGCAAATGATGCGCAATGTTTAGAGCTATTAGCGGCTAAGATGCTTTCTTAATTAATCAGGCCCTCAGTCTCTCGTAACAAGCTCTCTTTATAGTTTCACACACCACAGAGAATAAAATGTACAAGAAGCTATGAATACAAGCACACACATTGACCAGGAACAAAAAGCTCACAAAGAAAAGTAAACTTGTAAAAATTCAGTGTGTTGATTTGTCTGCAGGTTCACTGTTGACCCTTTAAACGGTGGTGTCAGTGTTGATGTAGAGCTATACGCTGATGATACTCTTGTTTACATGTAGAAACAAAACATGACATAGCAGCTTCTTCAGTGGAGAGCTGAAGCTGAAAGATGAAAAAAACATGCTGTGTGCTTTTCTTATTTTATTTTCTCGTTTATGGAGGATTTAAAACGTTTTTGTTTTGGTAGGGACTTTACATAGATTGCTTTTTTTCTGCTAATTTACAATAAAATGTTTTAAACAAATCAATACAGAATCACAAATTTAGGCAGAAGTTACTAAAGATCTCATGTATTTAAAATATAGTGATTTTACATTTTAGCTAGTTCACAGTGCGCCTGTAAAAAATATTGTTTTTTTAAAGTAAATTCAATAAAAAAAAAAGTATGTTGAACTGACGAGCTGAAAGAATAAAGTCGCATATATTAAACATTGTTGTGTCGTTTCTATAATTAAGAACATAATGTTTTGATTTAAAATGAATCCTGAACAAAGACTTCTCTTTACCTTCTGAGCCCGACTTTATACTGTATTAGTTTTCAGTGCATGCTGCTGCGTAGACCAGTGGTTATGAACCATGTAAAGGGCTATTTCCCTCGAGGCCGGCGGCCTGGGTTCGACTCTGACCTTCTTCATTTCATCGCATTTCAATCAATTTTATTGGGTGTCAAAAAGTGACAGCGATGGCTTCAGTTTACATTTAGATGTAAGATGAATGATTCTAATGCAACGCAAAGTAATGCAAAAAAAGGAGGGTACCTCGTGTGCATAATACAAAAATATAATTATGACTCTATTCGTGTAGCTCTTTTCAAAGGAGAACAAAGAGCTTCATGCATGACAGCAGAAAAGTACGACGGCGTATTAGAGCCATTCTAAAACAAACCAAAAACAGAAAAGGGAACATTTCCAAAGACAAACTCAGAGTTCTTGAGATTATAAAGTAAGTTCACTATAAAACTCAGAATCTGTCTTTAGATTTTAAATGTGATTATAGAGGTCAGTGACTGCAGGCCTGATCCGAACAGTAGTATCGTTTGCTTTTCTTATGGGGGACATTAGTGCCTTTATAATCTCACACAATATACCAGTTGTGTTTCTAGAAAATGTACTTTAAAAAAAACAATACTGTCTGCTGTTATCGTTCCTTTTAAACATCTTGGAAATGAGAATTCCTGACTTACATCAGGTTTCAGTAATTATCAGCTCAATATTTTAAAGTGGATATACATTTTTTTATTATTATTGTTAAGATTTCTTGTTTTTAATGTCATTCTTCTCTTTTTTTCCCCTCCTCCTACCTCATTCTCTTCTATTTATTTTTACACCAACAGCTCACTCCATTAAAGATTAAATGTGATCTTATTTTTGAAAAGTGTCAGAGCTTATTAGAGAAGTTTCACATTATCAGTGTCTCAGTTTCCGAGTTCATTATATAAACAGTTTTTCTCTCACAGATTAATACCAACGATTAGACCTGAGAAAGTTTTCAGCACAAAGTAAAATTCCTGGAACAATTATTAAACCACATTCAAAGGTTGTAACTGTCGTTGTGTTATTAATATGAAAAACCTCAGATAACGGTGAGGAGGAGGCTGCAAAGAGGAAACCCACAGAGCTCGTCTGCTGTGTTTGATCATCTATTGTTTTATAACTCCTGATAACCTCTGAGAACAGAAACATATCGGCTGCTGTATGAACTCACGACTCCTCTCCCTCTCTCTGCTGGATTTCAATTCTCGCTGAGTCTGCAAGAAGTTTTCCACTGAGATAGAGGTGTAACAGAAGAGAGTCCAGAGGCATAAAGTCACAAATAAACTTCATTTTTTTATTTGACAGAATGCAGACTTCAGAGAAACTCAAAATGAAAACGAATTCTTGATCAGATGGAAGATGTCTGTGTTTGCTGCTGATGCTGACAGGACTCATTAAGGAGAAAGAGCACCACCCTTTGGTTAGTCAGAGTAAGTGCAGGAATATCATGGTGACGCGCTAACCTCACGGCTGCTTCAACCACTGTGACATCTAGTGGAGTAAAAACACACAACAGGAAATGACAGCAGATCCTGCTTTAAAAAAAAATAGGGGACATGAAGAGAGTGATACATTTAACAAAACTGTAAACTTAAAAAACACTGTCAGGTAGATCAGTGATGAATGCATCATAAGAATGAGTGCAGAGAGCTGTTGGTGTGAGGAAAACACTAAACATACACAAACCAGTTTGAAGAACCTGGAGGAGGAAGAGGAGGAGTGGACCCCCTCTAGATTCTGACTTCATGAATGTTAATTAAACCGTTTTGTCAGAGATACATTTGAGTCCAGAGAAGCACATGTTAACAATTCAATGGTGCCATTCACTATATAGTGACTTGAAGAGGCAGACCGATCTCCATCATGGTTTTCTTTTGAGTGTTATAGTCAGTCACAGTCTAGAACAAAATGATGTTCTTATTCTACATAAACTATAAACAGACTATATAAAACAATTCCATTAAATGAATAATTTAATATTTCATTTGATATTTTCGTCATATCCAAATATGCTGTGATGATTGCTGGGCAGTGTTAGGCAAGTTACTTCCAAAATGTAACACATTATATATTAGTAGTTACTGTCATTTAAAAGTAATTAGTTACATTACAATATTTCTGCCTCTGAATTGTAATGTGTTACACTACTTTTGAGTTGCTTATCAACTGCTTATCAATAAAACAAAGGCCAATTTGCCAAGAAATGGCTAATACATAGGCTACCAAACAAAGGCTGGTAAAATTTAAATAACTTATAGCTAGAACTCTAGCTGATGATCACATTTTTCAAGAATACTAAAAATAAATCAAACACACATAAGAAAATTGAAAATAAAAAATGAAGGCTAAACAGGAAACCTGTTACAGCCAAATAGCCTATACAACAGAGGTAGCATACAGCCAAAGAAGGCTGGTAAAATTAACTGAACTATAAAGGCACTTATGGCCTGGACCTTTCCATAGCCTACTTACCTCTGTTTCCACTGACATGGGCACATCAGCCGTGGCATTGGGCTGTACATCAAAGGAAAAAAAGTCATCCTCGCTGGTAGCAGCAGGTTGAGGGGCATCGGGCATCAGGGCTGTAGGCTCTTCTGTTGTTAGGGAGCGGCACTCCATTGTGAGGAGGAACTTGATGTGGTCTCTTCTGGCTTCTTCTTTTACCCAGCGCAGCTTGAACTTTGGCAGGGAGACAGCAGCCAGAAGTGCATCCTTGGAATCAATTGTGGTGGCAAATCGAGTTTTGATTGCTCCCACAATAACCTCAGGCAGCCCAGTGGTCATTTGTGATAGGCCATTTTTCATTACTAAGGTTTTGGCCATCAGAACTTCTAGCGTTGGTTGAAGCGTTCCATAAAAACAAGTGTCCTCACCCTGTAGGATGTCCAGTGCGACTGTGAAAGGCTTCATAATGGCACAACATTCCTTGAGAAACTGGTATTCCCTGTCGTTCATACATTTAATCTGAAGCTGTGTGCAGAGGCTATTGATGTCAGTCAGGGGCATTTCTGTGATCCGAGCATAGGCGTTATAGAATGAGTTCCACCGTGTTACTGTGGGGACAATCAACTTCCTATCACTGACCTCTTCCAGGCACTCTGATGTGACTGTGGAGTGACTGGCCTTTGTCCACAGCGTTGAACATTTGGCTGTAGCACTACGATACACAGCTCTAGATTCTGGATTAGATACCAGCCAATTAACAACCTCATTGTTCGCAATTAGATTAAGTGTTTGGGCTGCGCATCTATGGTGGGGAGACAGTACACATAGCCCATGCTGAGTATCATCATCGGCAGTAAGCACACTGTGAAGGTCTGTGAACTCCACCTCGCCATCACCCTCCACCTCTTCCTCGGACTCCACTTGTTGCTGCTGATGCTCCTTGAACGCCTTCACAAAGTTACTCTCATTGTCCGTCACACATGCAGTCACTTTATCGTTGGTCAGTCCATATTGAGAAAAAATGTCCTCTAGCTCTGTTGTAATTGCGTCGTATGTGTGTCGACCCCTAAATCTTTTACAAGCTATCGCAGCCTTCTTTCATGTCAAGGCATCTGCATCGATCCAGTGCACAGTCACCCCCATGAAACTTTTGTTGTTGGCACTCCATATGTCTGCTGTTGTTGATACATACTGCTGGGCATCCAGTGTTTTCTTCAGCTCCTTTTCCATGACAGCATCTGCCTTATCCAAATCTTTGGCAAATGTTTTTCTGTCTGGCAGTACATGCTGAAAAATGAAGATAACTCCATGTTAAACTCGTGCTGTGTTTAAATGGGTTAATTATATATGGATACTGGTACAGGGGTTCAAGTAAAAAAAAGAAATCCTGAGCCTGAAGTGTACAGATTCACTTCTCTTCAACAACAGCATGTGCTTTGCACCATTTATTTTCAAATACTATATGTGAAAATACTTTACGTAAACAGTAACAGTGCAATAGCTTTCAACACAACTGTGAACAATACTGCAACACTATAATTACAACTTATGTGTTTGAGTAAAAAGCAGCTGAGACATTCACCCTCTGCCCGAAACACTTTGAATATCTCCAGTCCTCCTTAAGGCCCCCCCCCCCCTCCCGATAAGCCCAGTCTGCTATGATTGGTCAGCTCACACAGGTACAGCTCTCTGTCATATTATGTTTCTCCGGTCAGCTGTGCGGTGTTTTTAGCTGCCAGCTAGCGGCATTTCTACTGTGACTGTCTCTACAAAAATCACTTCTAAACCAAAAACTTCTCCACCGCACATTTAAGAGCAGGAATCTGATCTGTATGAGCCTCAGTCTCAGCCATACGCCGGCACGGTGCCAGAATACTTTAAGCCCTACCGGTATATACATTAGCGTTATGTCGCTGTTTAGGTTGCTGTTTGTAATAATAACACGCTAGATAGCTGCATGACCCAGTGACCTATGTTATACTGTATATGAACCACTCTCTATGACAACGTTAGCTTACCTTGTCATTGCTGGCGTTGGTGGGGATTTTGCAGACAAACTTTTTAAAAGCCGGTGAATTCACTGTTGACAGAGGCAGCATATCCTCCACCACATACTCTGCCACCTGTCTCCTCACTTCTCTTGGTTCAAGTAGCACGGCAGACCGAGAGAAACTTAATTTCTGCTGCTTTGTCTGACTCTTTCCCGCACTTTCGTCCTCTGCTCTCTTTCTCTTCTTCCCGCCTGCATCTCTCTCTGTCAACTTGGTGTTAGCGTGGCACCGGTCCAGGTGTTTCTTCAAGTTGCTGTTTTTGGATGTAGAAAGTTCCCTCGGTGTCGCACTCGCACACAGATTGCACTTGACAATAATGTTCTTGTCCTTTGATGTTGAATCTGTCTCTGTCATCTTAGCGAATTCCTTCTTCTTCTTCTTCTTGTTATTTTACGGCGGTATTAGCGACAGGAACAGGAAGTACTCTTATTCGCTGTATTTTTCTCTGTCTCTTGCAGAGTCGCGGTGTTGGTGAATTCTTAAAACACAACACATCTCAGGTTAAAATGCATTGTAACGCGCGTTACTGAGATTTGTAACGGGTATAATATTACTGAAATTTTATTAGTAATGCGTTATATTACTGCGATACAGCAAAAAGTAATACATTACTGTAATTGTGTTACTTTTGTAACGTGTTACTCCCAACACTGTTGCTGGGTAATAATGTGATCATGTCATGTAGCTTGTTACGACCAAAATCTGGTGGTGAGCACAGTGCACCTCTCCGAGCCGACCGAGCGATTCAAAATGCCTTTCAAGATAGATAGATAAATACTTTATTCATCTCCTGGGGGAAATTCAGGAGTGTCCCATAGCTCACAAGTTAGAAAAAAATAGAACAAACATGGTAAACAAAATATCAATATTAATTTAATTAATTTCAAGCGGAAGTAAAAAATGACAGGAGAGAAAGGAACAGGAAGAGAGGGTAGCAAAGCTCCCTAAAAGAGACTATTTTGTTTCAAAATCAGTCAGCAGCCCACAGTTGACCCCCTGCCCCTTCCTAGCAGTAATGCAGCAGTTCGGCCTGCACTTCAACAGCCATGCAGCAGGTAACATTAGGAGGATAGAAGCTGTAACGTTGGCCCTAAATAATCATAACATTAGGCTAGATATACATCTCAAAAAGAGTTATACATACATTTTGTTACAATCTAACACATGGTTGCTCGATATATAGCCTAAAAGTGTGTGTGTGTGTATGTGTGTGTGTGTGTGTGTGTGTGTTTGTGTGTGTGTGTGTGTTCGTGTGTGTGTGTGTGTGTGTGTGTGTATGTGTGTGTGTGTGTGTGTGTGTCTTTTAAAATAATTTTAAAAGGTGAAATTAAGTAACAATTTAAAATCAACTAAACTCAGGAAAGGCTCGCCAGTAAAAGTTTGTTTTTAGAAGGGACTTAAAAGAGATGACTGATTCGGCTGACCTGATCTCCTAGATGCTAAAACAGGAGTGATGTGGTTATGCTTTCTGGTTCTGGTTAAAAGCCTAGCAGCTGAGTTCTGTACCAACTGGAGTTGATCTTTAGATTTTTGGTTCAGGCAAGTAAAAAGGCTATCACAGCAGTCAAGACTTGATGAGATAAAAGCATGTAAAATCGTCTCTGTGTCTTTAACAGTTAAAATTGATCTAATTTTTGAGATATTTCTGAGCTGATAAAAACAAGACTGTACAGGCTTTGTTGTGTGCTGCTCAAAATGTAAGTTGCTGTCGAACCAGAATCCCAGATTTTTGGCAGCAGGGTTGATATGGTTTACTAGGGGACCAGCAGATGGCAGTATTTGCTCAGGTGCTGTGGTCCAATTAAATTGATCTCAGTCTTGTAGAAAGTTACTTGACATCCAGCTCTCAATCTCAGACAGACAGTTTTTAACAGAACTCGGCATACCTTGGTCTAGAGATTTAATGGGCAGGTACAACTGCGTATCATCAGCATAAAAATGAAATAACACACCCTGTTTATTTATGATATGCCCTAAGGGGAGCATGTATAGGCAAAATAAAATGGCCCCCGAGACGACCCCTGCGGCACACCATATTTCACACTAGAGAAGGCTGAAGCAAAGTTATTAACAGACACACAGCACTTTCTATTGGACAGATACAATTTAAACCAGTTTAATGCTGTACCAGAAACCCCTACCCAGTGCTTTAGTCTGTTCAACAGGATGATGTGATCAATTGTGTCTGTAATTATAAGGACATTTTTCACCTTAAGAAAGGTAGTCTCGGTGCTGTGAAATTTCCTGAAACCTGATGAAGTTTTTCAAAAATGCAATTATTTTCCAGCACATCGAGAAATTGTTTTAACACAATCTTTTCTAAAATCTTGGAAATAAAAGGCATTTTGGAAATTGGCCTGTAGTTCTGAAGCAGGGAGGGGGTCTAGTCCAAGTTTTTTCAGCAGTGGATGTACTCAGGTAGTTTTAAAATAGTCAAGGACCCAACCCTTGGACAGAGAACTGTTAAAAATTGAAAGCAGCCAGGGCCCGACAGAGTCCATTCCTTTGAGTAAAAACTTGGTTGGTATCACATCAAGAGGGTTGGAAGCACTGGTGTAGTGCAGAGTATACGGAGTATGCCCACTTATAAATCTCCTCTGATTCACACCATTGATTGACTGACTATATTCAGTAGTGTGCTGCATTTTGTTCTTAGGATGGTGAAGGGATCACCCTCCTACTCTGTCTCTGCTTTGCAAGTACGTGCTAACTTAATCTGTGAGAATAGTCTTACATGTCATTGTTTATAACAGAGGCTGTTTATCCTCTGCTGGACGGATACTTAATAAAAACACTGTGGGTAAAAAGAGTATACCCACTTCTTTAGGCACCACTACACCACTGGTTGGAAGACACTCTCATATGTGAAACTGTTTCTAAAAGTTCAGCTGAAGTAAATGGATAAAACTGGAACTCTATCTTGAGGGTGAAGGGAGTCAGAGCAGCTAACATTTGGGGTAATTGAGGCTCTGATTGACATCACTTTATCAGTAAAATAAGATAAAAACTTTTCACAATCTGCGTTGCTGTAAACTGAAGCACTTGGAGGATCTGGATTTACTAATTGGTTGATTGTCTTGAATAAAATTCTTGGGTTGTGTTGATTGCAGGAGAGTAGTTCAGAAAAGTATTGTGTTTCATTCTTAACCATTCTGTTGTATTGTGTTAAAAAGTCCTTCATGATATTGTAGAGTATCTGAAGGTCAGATTTGTTTCACTTGCGTTCTGCTTTCCTTTTTACAGCTGTGAATATTTTCATTAATCCAAGGCTGCTTTATTGAAATCACATTAGATAGTTCAGAGTCTTATTATAATGTAAAGCCTGTTAAAAATGAAGTAAATGCAAAGATCATTATACATTTGTAATATTGTTTTTAAATGTTTAGATGTCATCTTTAAAGAATAAAAACATCTGCATAGACTGGACATTGTTTGATTTTTCTAAATAACAATTAAAACAAGTAGAACATTTTTTTAATGAGCAAAAATCCTGAACCAAAGCTTTCCCATTATCTTCTCACATGTTTTTATTTGATTGTATGTAATGAACCCACTGAGATCAAGATCTCTTTGACGACGACGAGCTGGCCAAGAGTGCAGCAGCTCACGTCATAATAAACATGACATGATTAATAAACAGTTCACAAACAATAAGTGAAGAGCAGACAACAATTACAATGTGCTAATCAGTTTACAAATAAAGTGCAGAAGTTGTGATCACAGATTTCTATAAAAAAAAAAAAACAGACACTGTCCAGCGGTCAAACGTTTTCTGTCTTCTACGTTCTCCAAGATGACTAGGGGATGAGGGGAACACCAATACATTAAAACCCAGGGAAAAGAAATAGGAACTAAATATGAGCAAAGTTCAAAAGGATTTATTAACAAACTAAACATGAAGGTGCAACACAAAACAAGCTTCTTCTATAAAACACAAAACAATAGAGAAGCCAATCAATCTTAATCAAACATCAGAAAACTAACAAACGATACAAAGACTAAGGCCTCAATCAAAACACTCCTTCCACAGAAGGATCACAGGTTTTCTCCACCTCAAAGACAAGCACACAGGTAGATGAATGACCCACTGGCAGCCTCCTCTCTCCTGCTCTTTATAGTTTTGCTCCTGATTAGTAATTAGCCACAGGTGTGGCTGGGCACTCTGAGGCTGAGGAGCAACACCTGGGGAGCACACACAGGAGAGAGAGAAAACACAAACACTACACGTAACACCAAAGGCTTCAAGTGAAATGAGATCTTCCAGTTAGAAGTCATTCTGGAGAAAGATCCCTGCAGAGGGATCAGCAAAACTAAACGCTCTTTTCCCGAGGTCAGTGTGGACACGAGGAACAGACAGAGGCGCTGCTTGTCAACAGGCAAGGAAGGCAACTGCTTGGGGCCCCAGGTCAGAAAGGGCCCCCCAAGGCAGACAAACTTAAAACCACAGCAGTAGCTCAAAATGTGCAAATACTGCAATGACAGTAGGAAACCTCCCTAATAGGGCCCCATTTGACAGCAGTCTCTCTTGTTGCCCTGCTAAGCCTCTCATGTAGTATTCCTCATTACAATT
Source organism: Labrus bergylta (assembly GCF_963930695.1). Taxonomy (NCBI): domain Eukaryota; kingdom Metazoa; phylum Chordata; class Actinopteri; order Labriformes; family Labridae; genus Labrus; species Labrus bergylta. The sequence continues at coordinate 29,960,901 of NC_089198.1, read as the reverse complement.
AAACCACTAAAGGAAAATGATGAGGAATGATCTGTGTGGGAGTGAAAAAAGAAAGAGGAAGAGTGTCTGAACACTGGCAGACATAATGGTGGTTGGAGGGGCCCCCAATGAATTTCTGCCTAGGGCCCCAACAGACTAATCACCACTGGGAACAGACAGTTTAAAAACCTCCCAGGAACACAAGGCATAGTGTCTCCTTGTTCTTTGAAGGTATGGACATAAAAAAGAAGGAACTAAACCAAGAAGAGCTTTATAGATACGACTCAGCCGGTGTGTATACCTGCTACTTTTTTGTTGTAGACAATGTGCAGGACTTTGACTGCAATTTAGATTAAAAACAAGAAACTATTCAATATCAGGTCTAGGACTTTTATTTGTGTTGCCATGGTATCAAGCAATGAATATATGTATCATTTAATTTTTATTAGAATCACAACCTCTGCAACTTTACTCAATGTAACAACCATTTGGGTTCACTTGATCTCTTTTTTTATTCATTGCCAAACTTTAATCAATCAATCAAACTTTATTTGTAAAGCACAATTATTAAAGGGTAGTTCAAAGGTCAAAGTTTGTGCCTCAGCGGCCTATAACAGATTTCTGCCTTTATTCTAATATTTGATAATGAAATCATATTGTCAACATTCACTGGGAGAAATATCAGTTATCTTAAATGATGATGAACAACATCATACTGTGGGGTTTTTTGTCCACATGAACACTTTGTGTTTCAGTTTTCACCGGCAGTCTGATAGTGTTTGTGATAATCTGCTGTCAGATATAAATCAAGAAAGAGAAACATTTTACAGTTCAGAGGAATAAATATTAAACACATTATTTAAACCTATGAAATTAAAATTAAGAAACACATTTTCATAATAATGGCTAATGGCTGATATACCGTAGTCTTCTATTAGGCCTACAGAAAAAGAAAGAAAACATTTTAGGAGCTGGTAGTGGATCTGTGTGGTCATTGTGGAGGATTACTGGGAGTAAATCTGGACAATAAACTGAGACTGGTCCAAGAACATGGAGGCCGTCTACTCTTCTTCCTGAGGAGGGTGAGGTCCTTTAACATCTGCAGGACCATGCTGAGGATGTTCTATGAGTCTGTGCTTTCCAGTGCTATCCTTTCTTCGTTGTGTGCTGGGGCAGCAGGCTGAGGGTAGTGGACTCCAACAGACTCAACAAAATGATCCTCAAGGCCAGCGACGTTGTGGGGATGGAGCTGGACTCTCTGATGGAGCGGTGTCAGAAAGCAGGATGCTGTCTAAGCTGCATGTCCTCTTGGAGAATGTCTCCCACCTCCTCCACGACGTGCTGGTCAGACTCAGGAGCACATTCATGGCATTGGGAGTGAGGAGAAACCTCAATGTCCTTTCAAGGATAAATAAATGTTTGATTGAATGATTGATCGTCCATTATTCATCATTTGTTATTTATTTAAACTTTGCAGTACTCTGAATCTTAAACGGTCAATAACCTGTCCATTACCACAATGTGCAATACTGAAACTACTGAGAAATACTCTCTGTGCTTTAATACATGGATACATTATTTAATAATCTGCACTTTATACAAAGCTTATTCTTTACTAACATGCTGCTTGTTACATAACTGTAACACTCTTTCTTGTTCTTATTGTTTTATCTCTTATTTAGATTCATTATTTCATTCTGTTTATTTCTCTACATTTCTACTGCTATGTTGTGTGTGAGAGCTACTGTAAGGACCAAATCTAGAAGTATTTCTGATTCTACTTTAAAGATTGAACACAAACTTTAATCTTTCTACTCTTCATGATAAGAGTTCCTTCTTGGGTACATAAAGAGTTTTAAATACATTCATATCAGTGATGAGATCAGTGTGTGTTCACATTAACACCTGTCTATTAACACACAGGAAACAGGCTATGGTTACTGTATCCTGTCTGTTGATACTTAGCTCCGCCTCCTCCCTCCTTCAAAACCTCAGACTCTGCAGAAAACCACACAGCAGCTCCAGCCCAGCTGTCAATCATCAGTCAGCAGCAGGGGCTGATGGGAGTTCTGAGGACCTGTTAGAAACCGCCCGGCTCAGTCTGACCCCGCAGCTCGTCCTGGTTTGGCCTCACTTCTCGTCAGGTTCACCAGAGGAAAACAACAAAATGTTTCTCCTCCCTGCTGTGGCTCTGTGCTGTGTGAGCTCAGGTGAGTGTTTCCAGCCAATCAGGAGCCAACAAACTCAACCTGTAATAAACCAGCCCTGTCTCTGTGTAATGACTTTAACTAAACTGTGGGATTATCCTGATCTGGTTTTAACATTACCTCATCGAGGAGGTGAAAAAAGTGTTATTAATTGGAGACAGAGCTGAAAAAAAGAACTGTCTCACTAACCTCCATCTGTCTGTTTCTCTATAGTGCTGGCTGCCATGACAACAGAGCTCAAACAGGACAGTTTGTCACTGACCAGGAGAGTTGGAGAAAGTGTCTCCTTCAGCTGTGAACGTTTAGACCTGTGTGATTATGATGATTATGTGTTCTGGTTCCAGAAAAAAGACAACGAAACATTCACAAGGATTCTGTGGATTAATAGGAGTGATGGTGAAGTGTACAAAGATTATTACAAACATCCTCAGAAAGATGATTTCTCAGCTGTGATCAAACAGAACAGCGTTGAGCTGCAGATCCAGAAGGTTAATTCCTCTCATTCAGCCACATACTACTGCTCCTGTTGGAAAAGGGTTAACACCCACAGTGAGAAATGATCCGAGCAGGCTGAACAAAAACCAACAGATGAGCAGAAGTCAGATAATGTTTGTGACAGGAAGACAGCAGTAAACCACAGCTCACTGAGTCATTCACCTCCATCACACACAGGATGAACTGAGGGATTATTTTACTGGTGTCTGGATTGATTCTTCATTTTATTTCTTTGTTTTTCTCAATCAGATATTTCAGTAAGGTCATGGTTAGTCCACACTGTGAGGACAAAGAGAGAAGAGCAGAAACACATTGACAAAATAAATAAATACAATAAAATGAAGTCATCACTTTTTTAACATATTTTAGACACATTTCAAAATAACATGTCTTCCTCTGGCTCCAAGGCCAGGAGTAATACAGGATGGATACAATGCATGATGGGTAAGGGGAATGTAAAAAGGCTGTGAGCCAGGTCCAGCCCTCAGCAGGTATTTTGCTTCTTTTCAGCATTATTTTCTGTTGGCATAAACCTTTGGCCATCTCAAAATGATAATGACCACATCCAACTCGGGGACTTTAGTCTACATGATGTCACTGCACATATAAAGATACTATCAATCCATAAATAGTGATAGAGGTATGACATTTGACAGGGAGTAACCTGAAACATAGGACAAATTACAAATATAAGATTGAGGGGCTTGCTGCCATTGTGTTTTGAAATGTTTACCACAACATCTTACAAGACACAAAGAAAAACACTGTCCAATTCTCTTCAAACATGCCTACCCTTTTCATGTATTTAAAAACATAACTATATTCATCAGCCCTATTTGAGCCCAAGATGACCTTTGTGTATTCAAAGTGACTTTAGCTGTAACCATGTAATGCATGTTTGAAACTCAATAATCTTTCATTCAGCAGCATTTTGTGATTCTTTTATTTTTTATTTAACTTAAGTTAAGGGTACTTTATTCTCTCAATCAATCAATCAATCTTTATTTGTAAAGCACCAATTCATGTTAACACGTTATCTCGAGACACTTTACAAGAGAGCAGGTAAAAGACCTTACTCATTGTTATGTTACAAAGACCCAGCATTGATCCATCATGAGAACAGAACTTAGCAACATTTAGCAAAGTTACAGTGACAAGAAAAAACTTCTCTGTTTGAATACCTGCTTTTATTTTGAAAGAAAATAACGAGCTTCCTGTGGATCAAGGTTACAAAATGAACTTAACAGCTGAACTTTGGAAAAGGGAAATGTTTGAAGTCACATGGTGGATATTACTTTTGCCTCATCAACTGAGCCGTGTAGTTCTTTAAGTAAATGAGACATTCAAAGGCGCAGTGGAGTCGTTCTTTTCCATCACTGAGGTTACAGGGAGATGCTGCAGAGTGTACGCCTAAAGGGACAAAGTAGTTCATGCTTATTGAAAATGAATTCATTAATTTCAGTCCCTAGGGCCCTGTTTTTACAGACAGAGTTTTCAATACAAACCAATGGAGTTCAGTGTTTTCAGTGCTCAGCGCCCTGAGTGCTAAAATGTTTGTTTGTTCACAGCGCTCTTAGTTAAAAACAGTTCAAACTTTTGGAGCAGCTCGTCAATGTCACTTCTCCCTCACCGGCCAATCAGAATCAAGACAGGGCGGGACTTAAAACAACAGCTTTGTCAATAACAGTGACGGAGGAGACTGACTCGTCTTTTCGAGGGTACAATTTCCAGAAGAAGAGCTGTGGCTGATGCCAGTACATCACTCCTTTACATGGTTTTCATGTTTTCTTGAGGATATTTCATTGAATTAAAGCAAATATCAAGCACTCAGAGCTATCTAAAACACACCTAAAGGACATCACAGACCTAGTAACAATGGGCCTCATTCACCAACCGGTCTTAAGAACAATTCTGGACTTTAATCACTTACAACATTTTTTAGCAGATTTTGGATTCATCAATGTTTTTTTGTTCTTTGGTAAGAACAGAAGTTATGAACACTTAAGAACACTCTATACGCACATTTGAGTGCTGACTGGCCGGGCAAAATGATGGTTATTGTATTTAATTTAAATAGATAATATTATAGGGTTTACATCAGCCTACAATATGTTGTTGAATAAATAATGAAATATTTTATAAATATTTTATGATTCACTTGATACAACAGTGGTCTTTTAAAATAAAAGAATGAATTTTGTTTATTGAATCCCATGTGTCTTTTTTATTGTCCATCCATCCATCCATTTTCTTCCACTTATTCGAGGTCGGGTCGCGGTGGCAGCAGGCGCAGGAAGTCAACCCAGACTTCCCTCTCCCCAGCAACACTTTCCAGCTCCTCCTGAGGGATTCCAGGGCGTTCTGACCCCCAATTCACACATACTCCGTGCATGCCGTGGTCCGTCAGCACCACGGTTTTGCTCCGTCGGACGGCTCGCGCCCATTCACACTGGATCCATTTCTGTGACGTCAGCGCAGCGGAGTGCAACCATGACACATCACAGGAGAACTACAAGATCCCGCGGGAATAAAGAGAAAAACATGCAAACAACATGTTGCTTTGTCTTTCTGATGATGAAATGTTCATTCTGTGCCTGTTTTGACGTTATGTTGATAAAGTGATGAAAAATACGATCGGAGTCTATATATTGTGTTTTATTTTGAAATTGACCGGATGCTCTGTGCGTTTCCTTGTCTGACTTCTTGTCCATCTGTCATATTCTGTCCAGCTTGACGCCTGCCTGCAGCGTACTCCGGTGAAAATAGACTCACTGCGTATTAGAAACAAAGCAGAGCGTAGTGCCGTTGGTGGCGCGCTCCGGAGATGGACCGCAGCAATAAATGAGAATAAATGAGAATAAATCATGAGTTTGAGGCACTTACGCCCCTTTTTCCAGCACACCAGACACTATTTCTATCGCTGGAATCGGTAAAGCCCTTGCCGGTGAAGGTTTTTGGAAATCCCTCGGGCATTGTAAGCCAATTTTGAAAGCTTGACCAGCCTCTATAAAGATGACAGGCCATTAAAAAGAAATATCTCTTCCTTTATATCTGGACGACTCCAGTGCTTCAGAAGTAAATGAATGAGGGATTTTGTGTTTTCATCATTTGTGAGGAAATCTTTCCAATCTGCAGCTTGATGAGGATTCAGACCATTAACTAGAAACCATTCAGCATTTCCTCTACGATCTCTCTCAGCTGGCTGATTTGGTTGAATAAAGATGGTAAGTATCTGAAAACTGTTAGAGCTGCAGCCGGTAGACTTCTGAAGATGTGGTCTGAATTGGTCTTCATTGTCTGTGGCACATATTTCTGATAGAATGAGGAGTTCCCATCTTGAATAATGTCTCACTGGCTAGGAGAAAGGAGCTATGTGTTGTCAGCATCTTTTATCATGTAGTTCATCCCTCTGGCTTTGTTGTTTTTTACAAAGAAGACATTGTGGAGATGATATATGGTGTCAGAGTAAGGGGGATAGTGTTGAAGTTTGAAAGGTTGAATCATAACAGAAACAAACAATCTGGACAGCAACAGGCACAAACCAATAAGTATCTAACCTCTGAATTTAGCCAGGTCATAATGTCATGTTCTGATACACGTACACACAGGGCTGGACTGGGACCAAAAAGGCCGTGGCATTTTTGGCCATGGCGGGCCACCATGATTATTTATACGATATGCGGAGGCACACGACATGCCCTGATGCAGGTTGCAGACAAACGCTCAAAAGCATGGCAATCAAAAGCGGAGCTGGTGGTCCCCCACCACACACACACACACACACACACACACACACACACACACACACACACACACACACACATACACACACACACACACACAACAGCCCTCCGCCCTCCCTACATGAGACATCTCTTTTCATTCTGCTAACATTTCGGCTACTTCTTACCGGGCTGACAGAAGCTATTCTGACCTCCTCCTCCTCAATCTGTCCCTGCTGCTGCTGGGTCACGTCTCTCTCCTCCTCCTCCTCAATCTGTCCCTGCTGCTGCTGGGTCACGTCTCTCTCCTCCTCCTCCTCAATCTGTCCCTGCTGCTGCTGGGTCACGTCTCTCTCCTCCTCCTCCTCAATCTGTCCCTGCTGCTGCTGGGTCACGTCTCTCTCCTCCTCCTCCTCTGAATCCACCTGTGCACTCGATGGGACTGCTTCTGTACATGTCGACAGCCCTGCATTCGCTGCTGCAGTCGAACTTGCAAACATATTAGTGATTTTGGCACATTTTGCTGCGTCCACTTGTAGCCTTTTTAGCCTTTTTTCTCTGAGCTTCTCTGCGCCCCCCTTGTGCTTTTATTGTTTCTTATCCATTTCACACTCACTCAAACTCACTTCTCTCCAACTCCGGTCAGCTTAATGGCAAAATTTGATGCTGAGGAGGGCTGAGAGATTTCATTGGACTAGCCCAATGTCCTTCAAGAAAATCAACTCGTGTCTCAAATACCGTCGCGGTCGATAAAAAATAATATACTCTTTTAATTAAATTATGACAGCCCCGGGCCGGCCCAAAAATGCCCACGGGCATTGCCCGGTACGCCCGATGGCCTGTCCATGCCTGCGTACACACATACCCATGTAACGTATTGACCTGGAGTGAACTCAAATTCACAGGACATAAAAAAAAACACTTTCATTTTTACTGATAACAAAAGCCATTCATTTGATAAACTGTTTGAACGAGACTTCGCATTGGAAGGTAAAGACAGGACGTCGTAACATTTTTGAATTATCCTTTAATCTACATTGGTGAAACAGACCACTTGGATACGTGTGAATGACCTCAGAATAAACAAACCCTTGAAGACAGCCGTCTGCCGAGTTAATCAACACGGCAGGGGAGGCCTTTGATGTGATCTGGACTATCTGAAAACTGACCTAACAGCTTTAGACCTGTTGAACAAACTGTCCTAACCAACATACTCCATTTCTGATATAAAAGAATGTCTGTTCAATCCCTGAATCGGATAAATGTATCCATGACATCAAGACTAACACTTTCATGCAAGTTAGATTCCGCTACGATCATCTATGACGAACTTAGATATTTAAGGAGTCCACAATATTACCTGATGAACCTCCACTGAATCTGACATGGAGCATTACTGCCCCCTAGTGGCAAGAGCGCTGCACCGATCTGAGTTTCAGGATTGAGGAAATGATGATACGTTAATTATGTGATTTTGTCCTAAGTTATAGGAAATAGTATTTCAAGATATGATTTTATACTTTTATACTATATTAATGTGTTTTTGAGAATGTTCAATGTTATAATGCTGGTTTTATTTCCACATAGGCGGAAATCGTCTAACTGTCCTCAGGTTGGACGTAATGCCTATTCATTACATATTTGTTTGAAATGTTTAATGTCTGAGATATTTCAACATATAAATATTGACATGGTGATGTTCATATGATCAAGTTCTTATTTATGCTCTTAATAAGTAAGAACTCGGAGTAAATCAAATAAATGAATAAGCTTCGAAGACGGGTTAGATATTAGGCCCCGCCCCCTCGTAAAAGTCATCTCATGGATAAAACAGCTCTCTGTCATGATTTCGCTCTCTTAAGTTTTCTTTCACCTCTTAGACGTCTCGTTTAATTTTCTCTTCCCTCGCTGCCTCTTGTGCACAACTGTTCTCTTGTTTTTGACTGTCAATTTTGTTTTGAACCACTTTGCCTCTTCAAGTTTTGCTGCTGCGAAACTCTTTGAATTTCAGCTCGGAATCGTAGGAACTGCAGACCTCGTTTCCATCCTAAGTACCTCTCTTTTTCCGGCGCACGCATCCTAAGGTTTTTTTTCTACAACCTCAGATATGCGCCGATCTTTTCTTTTTTTTTTGAAGTATTGATCATTCGTCTTCCAGAACATTATTTTCACTATTCTCACACTTGACTAAAAGTGACCATTTGTAGTGTCCCACCTGTAGGCATGTATTCATAGTCCTTATAATCAACATTTATGCAAAGTGGTCATGAATAATCATAATAGAATTTCAGTATAATAATGAACTAATAGACACATATTATGCAAGTTAGATAAATAAATAACAATAGTGTGAGGGTTGCATATTATAAACATAACATAATCAAGTAAGGATGAAATGCAGAAGGGCACATGTGTACATGAATTCAAACTGAGCCTACAAAGTGAAATTCATCAAGGATAGAGTGAAAAAAGTCAATGCTTAGATGAAATCTTGCATGGTCAAAAAGTGAGGTCTCAAGTTTCATACGAGCTCGCTTTTGGGGTAATTAAGTTAGCGCTATAAGGCCCTTATGGGACATAGTTAGAGCTGTCTAAGCTCGCGTGGGACATGGATAGAGATATGAAGCCTGTATTTCATAAAGAAGAAAAATCTAATGGTGAAGGAGGCGGATACCATCCTCACAAAAAGTATATATTGTGTGATATTCTTTGTCTTAGTCAGTCGTCTGCAGGCGGCTCACTGCTTTGGATTCTGAGAAAGATGAATAAAGCTTTCAGTACTCAATTTGTTGATCTCCTGGGTCCAGTCTCTGAAGAAAGACAAGCAAGGTTTAAAACACCACTTAGAACTTAAGAAGGACAGTTAGATTTAGAGTTTGAAATGTGGATGTCTTTGTTGGTCCGGTCACAGGCAAAAACTGACCCTGCCTATTTTCAGGATTTATCAAAAAAGGACACGACACATTCAAGTCAAGTGAGGATCAACGATCGTTCAATCCTGACGCACGTTAATTAAGACTCTTTGAGCCGCTGCGAAACGGACCCACGGACGACTGTTGGACCGCTGTGTTTTCTTCACGCACTCTCATCATCAACTGCGACCAGACCTGCTACGGCGGTTATCGTGGACCACCGGCATCCTTGATCCGAGAGTACTCGACGGGGAGCCCTTGGTACCATTCGGCGGAGTTCAATTGAACACTATGCATAAGTAAGGAAGCGTCACGATTATGAGAGAAGTGTGTTGAGTCAAGCTTGTCGTATCCGAATCAAAGCCAAACTCAAATCAACTTTCATCAAATTTATTAAGTTCCTTTTGTTTTCGCCCTCAAATCCCACTGAGTTAAATCCCTAAAACAATATCGCTTTTAACTCCAACTCCAACATAAGAACTTCACCATTTCAACTTAGAAACAATACATAACAGTGTTATTATTTACGTTGTTGCATCAGTATCACTGTCGTAATTATATCCTTTGCTTATTTACTTCCTTTATATTCTTTTGTTCAACATTTTTCCTTATTGAACTTCACATATAAATTTCAGTACCTTGTCTGTGTAATTTTATGGTTATAACTGCTTGAGAATTCACCCTAATGATATGAGACAGATTTATAGATTAATTAATTAGTACAGGTAATATTAGTTTCCTTACTTAACAAGGATGGTGCCCCGAGTTATATATTAAAATAGTTTAATCCGCTTCACCCACCGACCCTTTCCTGGTAATAGACTTGTTGTCTGGCCAAGAAACTTCTAGGAAATGCTCTTTATATAGCACACTGAGCAATTACAGTTGTAATTGTCCATAAAAGGATGATTGTGACGCTATAAAAGAACTGCTCCGAGAGAAATACACAGATCCTCCATTCACAAACCAAACGTCTCTGTCTGATTGTTCAAGAGCATTTACTCTTCTACAATAACACATCAGCTCAGAGTCTTGTCATATCCCACATTGCTTCTAGAAACTCTCCATTAGCATTGGCAGTTAGGATATGACATTGACCGTCTTCATAATTGCTGGTGATTCAACAGATTGCAGCAGAATATTTCCTGGAACTTGATTTTGACTTGAACCATTTCATCACTGCTCTATTGTTTTGTCCGTGTGGCAGCCGTTTCCTGGGAAACTGACTGAACAAGCATGCTAAAGTTTCTCTGAGCCAGGATGAGTCTCAGACAGTGGCGTCATTAGGCCTATTTTAGGGGGGCTGAAGCCCTTCATAGTATATCTAAGTTTCTCTGAGCCAGGATGAGTCTCAGAAAATGTTGAGTTTCAGAAAATATCCAAAGTATGTGAGGAATCAAGCATAATTCTGCTGATCTGAGCTGAAAAATAGGTCCATCATCATCTCTATTACAGCGTCTCTAAATGAACAATATTCTGCTGTGGTGAGATAAGAAAAAACTCTGCTGGATCAAATAACTACATTTTGTACTACGTGGGTAATAAACACTGGACAGTCTGTATTAATATCAGTGTGCTCGATGGCAAAGTGAAGTGAGAACACAGCTTTCTATCATGAGATCATCAATGAAACTAGCAAAAGAACAGAGAGCTCAGTTCATCCCCAGTGCTCGATCAACAAAGTGAATTCATTTATTTCCTCCTCAGGGGACCAAGAAGGTCTGTACCACATTTCAAACCAGTCCATTCATCCATCCTTCAGCTCCAGTTCAAACATTGTGGACTTAACAAATGAAACAACAGACATCACCGTTAAAGGAGAAACATTCTGAGAGGAAGAAAAAGAGGAAGAGACGCTGAAGTAGAAATGTGTTTGAGGATTGATCCTGGTTCATGATTTGTGTAGTTCACCAGCAGACAGGTTTTTGTATCATGTCTTTTCACTGTGGAGGGGTTATCGGATGTTTGGCTCTGGAACTAGACTCTTTGTTTCAGGTAAGAATAAACTTTGATTTCCTTCAGTCGTCTGAAATGTGACTTTAATTACTTTCTGCTGTTTGAGTCATTAAATATTAAAGTTTTATAATAAAGGAGATTTTTTAAGGCGTGCAGCTATTGAGACATGAAAAGATGTTACCTCTAAGATGTTCAAATCTCAACACATAAATAAAGTTAAATAAGGTTAAAGGTATTCTGTTATTCTGTTTCATATGTTGTAAAGAACATTTTAATGATCCTGAAATAAAAACCTGTAAAATAAAGCTCACAATAATTATATTTGATTTGATGGTGTCTTCAAACAGATATTTAAATGATATTTTAAATGTAATCAGGGTTCAAGGCCATATTAAATGTAAACTTTAAAGAGTTGGAGGCTCAATAAGAGGTTCATTAAAAATAACTAACAAGGTTTAAGGACAAGAAGTGCGACTGACGAGGCGACTCCAAAGAGTTTCTGATCTTTAACGACTTAGAAAGCCACATTAGAAGAAAAAGACTTTGTTTGAATGAAACGCTTTAAAAAGGATCAAATAGTCAAACCAATGATTGTTGGGCTCAAACTTGAACATGTTGTTAGTGCTCTGTTTTGAACTGTGTGAATCAACTCATCAATCTTTCTTTGTATGGCTCTGATTTCTAACAAATGTTATCTGAAGACACTTTAAAAAGAGCAGGTCTAGAGCCCACTCTTTGTTATCACACGTTGACTTCTTCTCTGTGTGAATCTACAAATAAACTTGCTCAAATGATTCACATTTATATCATTATATATATTTAATACAGAATGAAAAACTGTTTTTCAGAGACAATCATTTGAACTATATGTTGTCTGATATCACACGTTACCATACGTCTATTTAAATGTCTTCTCGGGGATTTATGAAACCTTTGTCTTTAGTTTGTAAATCAAGTTTGACCTTATTTGACATTTCAAAACATAACACTGAATATTTAATAAATAACAAACACTCTGAAATAACTATTGTATGGATTTTATTTATCTGTTTTAATTAGAGAAAACAACATGGTTTAAAATATATTCATACATATTTAGTTTTTAATTTATTCAAAATGATTAAAGAGTTTTCTTGAAGGTTAATATGTAATTCATAATTATATGCAAACCCCGATAAAGATAAGAGTTGTTTAAATTGTATGGAAATATAGTTTAATGAAATTATAAACTGCATGATAAAATATAATCTAATGTATAAATACAAAATATAACAAAGTTTAAAATGATATTCTATTGCTGCTATAATCTTACTTTGTTTTTATTTTTATGGATTTAATTTCACTTAAATGTTTTAAACTTTAAAATGTTATTGTGACAACACCTGCTATTTTAATAAACAGATTCATGTATTTACCATAATAGAGATGATATGATTAATGTGTCTTAATTTTTACTGAGCTGTAGTCATGAGTGTTTTAGAGACCAGAGTTCATGTAGGTTTAGGATCAGACTGAATGCCGTTAATGCTGCTGACTGTGTGTGTGTTACTTGTTTCTCTTTCAAAGACGAGGAGCAGGTGGTGAAGCCCGTGGTGAGCGTGTACCCGGCAGCATCCAGAGGCCGGCTGGAGGAGAAGAGCTCCCTGCTGTGTTTGGCCTCAGCCATGTTTCCTCCTGTGGTCAGAATCTCCTGGAGACGACAAACGGAGAGCGGATGTTTAGAGGAGCTGCCCTCTGCTGACGGACAGCAGCTGGAGCTCAGAGAGTCTGGATGTACTGCCTCCGTCTTACAGATCTATCAGACAAAGTTCAGCTATGAATACAGCTGCTACGTGCAGCACGAGGGGGGAACAGTGGAGGCTCTGATAGATACAGGTAATGAAGGTTTTGGTGACTTTATGCAGCATAGATTCATCTTCATTTAGTGACTCTGTTAAAAGAAAGAAAAACAGAGGCCTGACGTTGTTGATGATTTTATTCTTTTTCTGTTCCATCACCTGCAGCGGATCCCTCTGTCCCGTCTCCATACAAGGTGAAGCTGCTCTTGCTGCTCTACACAGTGCTGACAGTGAAGAGTCTGGTGTACTGCTCCGTCCTCAGGAACATCTCATAAATGTATCTCCTTTATCGCTTAGATGAATTTAACAATGTCAATCATGACTAAATATATGCAATTATGATCAAACAACATTTTGCAGCAGTGTAAAACAAATCCTATATTATATACAGTAAATATTATTGTTTTGTATAATACTTTAGCAAATGATGCGCAATGTTTAGAGCTATTAGTGGCTAAGATGCTTTCTTAATCAGGCCCTCAGTCTCTCGTAACAAGCTCTCTTTATAGTTTCACACACCACAGAGAATAAAATGTACAGGAAGATATGAATACAAGCACACACATTGACCAGGAACAAAAAGCTCACAAAGAAAAGTAAACTTGTAAAAATTCAGTGTGTTGATTTGTCTGCAGGTTCACTGTTGACCCTTTTAAACGGTGGGGTTAGTGTTTTATGTAGCGCTCTACGCTGATGATACTCTTGTTTACATGTAGAAACAAAACATGACATAGCAGCTTCATCGGTGGAGAGCTGAAGCTGAAAGATACACAAAACATGCTGTGTGCTTTTCTTATTTTATTTTCTCGTTTATGGAGGATTTAAATGTTTTTGTTTTGGTAGGGACTTTACATAGACTGTTATTTTTCTGCTAAATTACAATAAAATGTTTTTAACAACTCAATACAGAATCACAAATTTAGGCGGAAGTTACTAAAGATCTCATGTATTTAAAATATAGTGATTTTATATTTTAGCTAGTTCACAGTGCGCCTGTAAAGTGTTTTTTTTTGTAAAGTAAATGCAATAAAAATAATAAAAAAATAAAAAATAATATACATTGTTGTGTCGTTTCTATAATTAAGAACACAATGTTTTGATTTTAAATGAATCCTGAACAAAGACTTCTCTTTACCTTCTGAGCCCGACTTTATACTTTATTAGTTTTCAGTGCATGCTGCTGCGTAGCCCAGTGGTTAAGAACCATGTAAAGGGCTATTTCCCTCGAGGCCAGCGGCCTGGGTTCGACTCTGACCTTCTTCATTTCATCGCATTTCAATCAGTTTTATTGGGTGTCAAAAAGTGACAGCGATGGCTTCATTTTACATTTAGATGTAAGATGAATGATTCTAATGCAACGCAAAGTAATGCAAAAAAAGGAGGGTACCTCGTGTGCATAATACAAAAATATAATTATGACTCTATTCGTGTAGCTCTTTTCAAAGGAGAAAAAAGAGCTTCACGCATGACAGCAGAAAAGTACGACGGCGTATCAGAGCCATTCTAAAACAAACCAAAAACAGAAAAGGGAACATTTCCAAAGACAAACTCAGAGTTCTTGAGATTATTAAGTAAATTCACTATAAAACTCAGAATATCTCTTTAGATTTTAAATGTGATTATAGAGGTCAGTGACTGCAGACCTGATCCAAACAGCAGCATCGTTTGCTTTTCTTATGGGGGACATTAGTGCCTTTATAATCTCACACAATAAACCAGTTGTGTTTCTAGAAAATGTACTTAAAAAAAAAAAAAAAAACATTTTTGGTTTTTTCTTTTAAATTAACAGTCATTTTACTTTTTTGTAGTCGTATAAAAGAAATCAAAATGAAGACCCATGTAGACGGGACAATACTGTCTGCTGTTATCGTTCCTTTTAAACATCTTGGAAATTAGAAGTCCTGACTTACATCAGGTTTCAGTAATTATCAGCTAAATATTTTAAAGTGGATATACATTTTTTTATTATTATTGTTAAGATTTCTTGTTTTTAATGTCATTCTTCTCTTTTTTTCCCCTCCTCCTACCTCATTCTCTTCTGTTTATTTTTACACCAACAGCTCACTCCATTAAAGATTAAATGTGATCTTATTTTTGAAAAGTATCAGAGCTTATTAGAGAAGTTTCACATTATCAGTGTCTCAGTTTCCGAGTTCATTATAAAAACAGTTTTTCTCTCACAGATTAATACCAACGATTAGACCTGAGAAAGTTTTCAGCACAAACTAAAGTTCCTGGAACAATTATTAAACCACATTCAAAGGTTGTAACTGTCGTTGTGTTATTAATATGAAAAACCTCAGATAACGGTGAGGAGGAGGCTGCAAAGAGGAAACCCACAGAGCTCGTCTGCTGTGTTTGATCATCTATTGTTTTATAAGTCCTGATAACCTCTGAGAACAGAAACATATCTGCTGCTGTATGAACTCATCGACTCCTCTCCCTCCCTCTGCTGGATTTCAATTCTCGCTGAGTCTGCAAGAAGTTTTCCACTGAGATAGAGGTGTAACAGAAGAGAGTCCAGAGGCATAAAGTCACAAATAAACTTCATTTTTTTATTTGACAGAATGCAGACTTCAGAGAAACTCAAAATGAAAACGAATTCTTGATCAGATGGAAGATGTCTGTGTTTGCTGCTGATGCTGACAGGACTCATTAAGGAGAAAGAGCACCAACCTTTGGTTAGTCAGAGTAAGTGCAGGAATATCATGGTGACGCGCTAACCTCACGGCTGCTTCAACCACTGTGACATCTAGTGGAGTAAAAACACACAACAGGAAATGACGGCAGATCCTGCTTAAAAAAAAATAGGGGACATGAAGCGAGTGATACATTTAACAAAACGTTAAACTTAAAAAACACTGTCAGATAGATCAGTGATGAATGCATCATAAGAATGAGTGCAGAGAGCTGTTGGTGTGAGGAAAACACTAAACATACACAAACCAGTTTGAAGAACCTGGAGGAGGAAGAGGAGGAGTGGACCCCCTCTAGATTCTGACTTCATGAATGTTAATTAAACCGTTTTGTCAGAGATACATTTGAGTCCAGAGAAGCACATGTTCACAATTCAATGGTGCCATTGAATTGTGACTATATAGTCACTATATAGTGACTTGAAGAGGCAGACCGATCTCCATCATGGTTTTCTTTTGAGTGTTATAGTCAGTCACAGTCTAGAACAAAATGATGTTCTTATTCTACATAAACTATAAACAGACTATATAAAACAATTCCATTAAATAAATAATTTAATATTTCATTTGATATTTTCGTCATATCCAAATATGCTGTGATGATTGCTGGGCAGTGTTAGGCAAGTTACTTCCAAAATGTAACACATTATATATTAGTAGTTACTGTCATTTAAAAGTAATTAGTTACATTACAATATTTCTGTCTCTGAATTGTAATACGTTACACTACTTTTGAGTTGCTTATCAACTGCTTATCAATAAAACAAAGGCCAATTTGCCAAGAAATGGCTAATACATGGGCTACCAAACAAAGGCTGGTAAAATTTAAATAACTTAGAGCTAGAACTCTAGCTGATGACCACATTTTTCAAGAATACTAAAAATAAATCAAACACACATAAGAAAATTGAAAATAAAAAATGAAGGCTAAACAGGAAACCTGTTACAGCCAAATAGCCTATACAACAGAGGTAGCATACAGCCAAAGAAGGCTGGTAAAATTAACTGAACTATAAAGGCACGTATGGCCTGGACCTTTCCATAGCCTACTTACCTCTGTTTCCACTGACATGGGCACATCAGCCGTGGCATTGGGCTGTACATCAAAGGAAAAAAAGTCATCCTCGCTGGTAGCAGCAGGTTGAGGGGCATCGGGCATCAGGGCTGTAGGCTCTTCTGTTGTTAGGGCGCGGCACTCCGTTGTGAGGAGGAACTTGATGTGGTCTCTTCTGGCTTCTTCTTTTACCCAGCGCAGCTTGAACTTTGGCAGGGAGACAGCAGCCAGAAGTGCATCCTTGGAATCAATTGTGGTGGCAAATCGAGTTTTGATTGCTCCCACAATAACCTCAGGCAGCCCAGTGGTCATTTGTGATAGGCCATTTTTCATTACTAAGGTTTTGGCCATCAGAACTTCTAGCGTTGGTTGAAGCGTTCCATAAAAACAAGTGTCCTCACCCTGTAGGATGTCCAGTGCGACTGTGAAAGGCTTCATAATGGCACAACATTCCTTGAGAAACTGGTATTCCCTGTCGTTCATACATTTAATCTGAAGCTGTGTGCAGAGACTATTGATGTCAGTCAGGGGCATTTCTGTGATCCGAGCATAGGCGTTATAGAATGAGTTCCACCGTGTTACTGTGGGGACAATCAACTTCCTATCACTGACCTCTTCCAGGCACTCTGATGCGACTGTGGAGTGACTGGCCTTTGTCCACAGCACTGAACATTTGGCTGTAGCACTACGATACACAGCTCTAGATTCTGGATTAGATACCAGCCAATTAACAACCTCATTGTTTGCAATTAGATTAAGTGTTTGGGCTGCGCATCTATGGTGGGGAGGCAGTACACATAGCCCATGCTGAGTATCATCATCGGCAGTAAGCACACTGTGAAGGTCTGTGAACTCCACCTCGCCATCACCCTCCACCTCCTCCTCGGACTCCACTTGCTGCTGCTGATGCTCCTTGAACGCCTTCACAAAGTTACTCCCATTGTCCGTCACACATGCGGTCACTTTATCGTTGGTCAGTCCCTATTGAGAAAAAGTTTCCTCTAGCTCTGTTGTAATTGCGTCGTATGTGTGTCGACCCCTAAATCTTTTACAAGCTATCGCAGCCTTCTTTCATGTCAAGGCATCTGCATCGATCCAGTGCACAGTCACCCCCATGAAACTTTTGTTGTTGGCACTCCATATGTCTGCTGTTGTTGATACATACTGCTGGGCATCCAGTGTTTTCTTCAGCTCCTTTTCCATGACAGCATCTGCCTTATCCAAATCTTTGGCAAATGTTTTTCTGTCTGGCAGTACATGCTGAAAAATTAAGAAGATAGCTCCATGTTAAACTCATGCTGTGTTTAAATGGGTTAATTATATATGGATACTGGTACAGGGGTTAAAGTAAAAAAAAGAAATCCTGAGCCTGAAGTGTACAGATTCACTTCTCTTCAACAACAGCATGTGCTTTGCACCATTTATTTTCAAATACTGTATGTGAAAATACTTTACGTAAACAGTAACAGTGCAATGGCTTTCAACACAACTGTGAACAATACTGCAACACTATAATTACAACTTATGTGTTTGAGTAAAAAGCAGCTGAGACATTCACCCTCTGCCCGAAACACTTTGAATATCTCCAGTCCTCCTTAAGGCCCCCCTCCCGATAAGCCCAGTCTGCTATGATTGGTCAGCTCACACAGGTACAGCTCTCTGTCATATTATGTTTCTCCGGTCAGCTCTGTGGTGTTTTTAGCTGCCAGCTAGCGGCATTTCTACTGTGACTGTCTCTACAAAAATCACTTCTAAACCAAAAACTTCTCCACCGCACATTTAAGAGCAGGAATCTGATCTGTATGAGCCTCAGTCTCAGCCATACGCCGGCACGGTGCCAGAATACTTTAAGCCCTACCGGTATATACATTAGCGTTATGTTTAGGTTGCTGTTTGTAATAATAACACGCTAGATAGCTGCATGACCCAGTGATCTATACTATACTGTATATGAACCACTCTCTATGACAACGTTAGCTTACATTGTCATTGCTGGCGTTGGTGGGGATTTTGCAGACAAAGTTTTTAAAAGCCGGTGAATTCACTGTTGACAGAGGCTGCATATCCTCCACCACATGCTCTGCCACCTGTCTCCTCACTTCTCTTGGTTCAAGTAGCACGGCAGACCGAGAGAAACTTAATTTCTGCTGCTTTGTCTGACTCTTTCCCGCACTTTCGTCCTCTCCTCTCTTTCTCTTCTTCCCGCCTGCATCTCTCTCTGTCAACTTGGTGTTAGCGTGGCACCGGTCCAGGTGTTTCTTCAAGTTGCTGTTTTTGGATGTAGAAAGTTCCCTCGGTGTCGCACTCGCACACAGATTGCACTTGACAATAATGTTCTTGTCCTTTGATGTTGACTCTGTCTCTGTCATCTTAGCGAATTCCTTCTTCTTCTTCTTCTTCTTTTTTTACGGCAGTATTAGCGACAGGAACAGGAAGTACTCTTATTCGCTGTATTTTTCTCTGTCTCTTGCAGAGTCGCGGTGTTGGTGAATTCTTAAAACACAACACATCTCAGGTTAAAATGCATTGTAACGCGCGTTACTGAGATTTGTAACGGGTATAATATTACTGAAATTTTATTAGTAATGCGTTATATTACTGTGATACAGCAAAAAGTAATACATTACTGTAATTGTGTTACTTTTGTAACGTGTTACTCCCAACACTGTTGCTGGGTAATAATGTGATCATGTCATGTAGCTTGTTACGGCCAAAATCTGGTGGTGAGCACAGTGCACCTCTCTGATGAATGAGCGATTCAAAATGCCTTTCAAGATAGATAGATAAATACTTTATTCATCTCCTGGGGGAAATTCAGGAGTGTCCCATAGCTCACAAGTTAGAAAAAAATAGAACAAACATAGAACACAAAATATCAATATTAATTTAATTAATTTCAAGTCAAAAATGACAGGAGAGAAAGGAACAGGAAGAGAGGGTAGCAAAGCTCCCTAAAATAGACTATTTTGGTTTCAAAATCAGTCAGCAGCCCACAGTTGACCCTCTGCCCCTTCCTAGCAGTAATGCAGCAGTTCAGCCTGCGCTTCAACAGCCATGCAGCAGGTAACATTAGGAGGATAGAAGCTGTAACGTTGGCCCTAAATAATCATAACATTAGGCTAGATATACATCTCAAGAAGAGTTATATATACATTTTGTTACAATCTAACACATTGTTGCACGATATATAGCCTAATAGTGTGTGTTTGTGTGTGTGTCTGTGTGTGTGTGTCAAGTCAAGTCAACTTTATTTATATAGCACATTTATAACAGCCGAGGCAGACCAAAGTGCTGTACAGTAAATCAGGCAAAATACATTACATCCAAAACATCATAAAAACACGTAAAAGCAAAAATTAAAAGTGAATTAAAACTCAAAACAATAGTAAAAGTTCGAATAGACACTGCTGCTGGGATAAAACACTCAACTAGTAAAAGCAAAGGAAAAGAAATGGGTTTTTAAAAATGACTTAAACTGCTCAGTTGTGGCAGCAGATCTTATTTTAAATGGTAATCTGTTCCAAAGTGTCAGAGCTGCAACAGAAAAGGTTTGATCGCCCCTAGTTTTGAGCCTTGTTTTAGGCACGTCCAGGAGCAGCTGGTTGGAGCATGAACATGTAGTCGTTCACTTAGGTAGTGAGGTGTTGAGCCATTTAATGATTTAAAAGCCAGAAGTAAAATTTTAAAATGAATCCTGTAGCGAACAGGAAGCCAATGGAGAGAACGGAGCACAGGGGTTATGTGGTCCCTCTTTTTTGTGCCTGTTAGGAGGCGAGCAGCCGCATTTTGGACAAGCTGCAGAAGTTGGATGGATGACTGGTCCAAGCCCACATATAGTAAGTTGCAGTAGTCCAGGCGAGATGTTATGAATGCATGTATTACTGTTTCTAAATCACTGGCAGAGAGGTATGATTTTATTTTGGCTATAAGTCTGAGCTGGTAAAAACTAGATCTCACAACAGTGGATATCTGTTTGGCAAATTTAAAAACATGATCAAAGTGCACACCAAGACTCTTTACAGATTTTTTCATATTAACAGCAAGAGGACCAATCGTGTGTGTGTGTGTGTGTGTGTGTGTGTGTGTGTGTGTGTGTGTCTACTAGGACCCGTCAACATGGCTTGCAATGGGGCCCGTCGTGACTACCTTACACCATTGGTGGGAGGACATATAAGCCAGGCTTCCTCAGCTTTCTTGCTCTCTCTCCCTCTGGACAGCAAAGACAGACAACCTTCTGTCATTGTTTTTGGTTTGTTGTTGAGTGAAATATAACCTAAAAAGCAAATTTACTGTGTGGTTCTCCATTGACTGTTACGGCCTAGACGAGCTGGTCATAACACTTTGTAGTGAATAATATATAATAATAGTAATAATCTTTATTTACAAAGTGCTTTACAAGGACAGCAAAAACAAATGTAAGAACAGGCAGGTCATAGAATAATAAACAAGGCAAAGATTAAGAAATAACCACTTTAAGATATAAAATCCATTTAAAAGAACTGTAAAACACATTCTTTCAAAGGAATTTTAAAGAAAAGGTGAAATTAAGTAACAATTTAAAATCAACTAAACTCAGGAAAGGCTCGCCAGTAAAAGTTTGTTTTTAGAAGGGACTTAAGAGAGATGACTGATTCGGCTGACCTGATCTCCAAGATGCTAAAACAGGAGTGATGTGGTTATGCTTTCTGGTTTTGGTTAAAAGCCTGGCAGCTGAGTTCTGTACTAACTGGAGTTGATCTTTAGATTTTTGGTTCAGGCAAGTAAAAAGGCTGTCACAGCAGTCAAGACTTGATGAGATAAAAGCATGTAAAATCGTCTCTGTGTCTTTAACAGTTAAAATTGATGTAATTTTTGAGATATTTCTGAGCTGATAAAAACAAGCTTTGTTGTGTGCTGCTCAAAATGTACGTGGCTGTCGAACCAGAAACCCAGATTTTTGGCAGCAGGGTTGATATGGTTTACTAGGGGACCAGCAGATGGCAGTATTTGCTTAGTCAGGTGCTGTGGTCCAATTAAATTGATCTCAGTCTTGCAGAAAGTTACTTGACATCCAGCTCTTAATCTCAGACAGGCAGTTTTTAACAGAACTCGGCATACCTTGGTCTAGAGATTTAATGGGCAGGTACAAAAATCAGCATAAAAATGAAATAACACACCGTGTTTATTTATGATATGCCCTAAGGGGAGCATGTATAGGCAAAATAAAATGGCCCCCAAGACCGACCCCTGCGGCACACCATATTTCACTCTAGAGAAGGCAGAGGCAAAGTGATTAACAGACACACAGCACCTTCTATTGGACAGATACAATTTAAACCAGTCCAATGCTGTACCAGAAACCCTGACCCAGTGCCTTAGTCTGTTTAACAGGATGTTGTGATCAATTCTGTTGAAGGCTGTACTAAGGTCCAAGAGTACCAGGACTGAGCACATACCTTCATCAGCGGCAATTAAAAGGAAATTTTGTACCTTAAGCAAGGCAGTCTCAGTGCTGTGAAACTTCCTGAAACCTGATGAAGTTTTTCAAAAATGCAATTATTTTCCAGCACATCGAGAAATTGTTTTGACACAATCTTTTCTAAATCTTTTAAATAAAAGGCATTTTGGAAATTGGCCTGTAGTTCTGAGGCAGGGAGGGGGTCCAAATTTTTTCAGCAGTGGATGTACTCAGGTAGTTTTAAAATAGTCAGGGACCCAACCCTTGGACAGAGAACTGTTAAAAATTGAAAGCAGCAAGGGCCCGACAGAGTCCATTCCTTTGAGTAAAAACTTGGTTGGTATCACATCAAGAGGGTTGGAAGCACTGGTGAAGTGCAGAGTATACGGAGTATGCCCACTTATAAATCTCTTCTGATTCACACCATTGATTGACTGACTATATTCAGTAGTATGCTGCATTTTGTTCTTAGGATGGTGAAGGGATCACCCTCCTACTCTGTCTCTGATTTGCAAGTACGTGTTAACTTAATCTGTGAGAATAGTCTTACATGTCATTGTTTATAACAGAGGCTCTTTATTTTCTGCTGGACGGATACTTAATAAAAGCATTGTGGGTAAAAAGAGTATACCCACTTCTTTAGGCACCACTACACCACTGGTTGGAAGACACTCTCATATGTGAAACTGTTTCTAAAAGTTCAGCTAAAGTAAATGAATAAAACTGGAACTCTATCTTGAGGGTGAAGGGAGTCAGAGCAGCTAACATTTGGGGTAATTGAGGCTCTGATTGACATCACTTTATCAGTAAAATAAGATAAAAAACTTTTCACAATCTGCGTTGCTGTAAACTGAAGCACTTGGAGGATCTGGATTTACTAGTTGGTTGATTGTCTTGAATAAAATTCTTGGGTTGTGTTGATTGGAGGTGACTAGTTCAGAAAAGTATTGTGTTTCATTCTTAACCATTCTGTTGTATTGTGTTAAAAAGTCCTTCATGATATTGTAGAGTATTTGTAGGCCAGATTTGTTTCACTTGCGTTCTGCTTTCCTTTTTACAGCTGTGAATATTTTCATTAATCCAAGGCTGCTTTATTGAAATCACATATTAGATAGTTCAGAGTCTTATTATAATGTAAAGCCTGTTAAAAATGAAGTAAATGCAAAGATCATTATACATTTGTAATAATGTTTTTAAATGTTTAGATGTCATCTTTAAAGAATAAAAACATCTGCATAGACTGGACATTGTGTGATTTTTCTAAAAAATTATTAAAACAAGTAAAACATTTTTTTAATGAGAAAAAATCCTGAATCAAAGCTTTCCCGTTATCTTCTCACATGTTTTTATTTGATTGTATGTAATGAACCCACTGAGATCAAGATCTCTTTGACGACGGTGAGCTGGCCAAGAGGGCAGCAGCTCACGTCATAATAAACATGACATGATTAATAAACAGTTCACAAACAATAAGTTAAGACAACAATTACAATGTGCTAATCAGTTTACTGATAAAGTGCAGAAGTTGTGATCACAGATTTCTATTTTTAAAAACAGACACAGTCCAACGGTCAAACGTTTTCTGTCTTCTACGTTCTCCAAGATGACTAGGGGATGAGGGGAGTAACAATAAATTAAAACCCAGGGAAAAGAAATAGGAACTAAATATGAGCAAAGTTTAAAAGGATTAATTAACAAACTAAACATGAAGGTGCAACACAAAACAAGCTTCTTCTATAAAACACTAAACAATAGAGAAGCCAATCAATCTTAATCAAACATCAGAAAACTAACAAACGATACAAAGACTAAGGCCTCAATCAAAACACTCTTTCCACAGAAGGATCACAGGTTTTCTCCACGTCAAAGACAAGCACACAGGTAGATGAATGACCCACTGGCAGCCTCCTCTCTCCTGCTCTTTATAGTTTTGCTCCTGATTAGTAATTAGCCACAGGTGTGGCTGGGCACTCTGAGGCTGAGGAGCAACACCTGGGGAGCACACACAGGAGAGAGAGAAAACACAAACACTACACGTAACACCAAAGGCTTCAAGTGAAATGAGATCTTCCAGTTAGAAGTCATTCTGGAGAAAGATCCCTGCAGAGGGATCAGCAAAACTAAACGCTCTTTTCCCGAGGTCAGTGTGGACACGAGGAACAGACAGAGGCGCTGCTTGTCAACATGCAAGGAAGGCAACTGCTTGGGGCCCCAGGCCAGAAAGGGCCCCCCAAGGCAGACAAACTTAAAACCACAGCAGTAGCTCAAAATGTGCAAATATTGCAATGACAGTAGGAAACCTCCCTAATAGGGCCCCATTTGACAGCAGTCACTCTCGTTGCCCTGCTAAGCCTCTCATGTAGTATTCCTTCATTACAATTAAACCACTAAAGGAAAGTGATGAGGAATGATCTGTGTGGGAGTGAAAAAAGAAAGAGGAAGAGTGTCTGAACACTGGCAGACATAATGGTGGTTGGAGGGGCCCCCAATGAATTTCTGCCTAGGGCCCCAACAGACTAATCACCACTGGGAACAGACAGTTTAAAAACCTCCCAGGAACACAAGGCATAGTGTCTCCTTGTTCTTTGAAGGTATGGACATAAATAAGAAGGAACTAAACCAAGAAGAGCTTTATAGATACGACTCAGCCGGTGTGTATACCTGCTACTTTTTTGTTGTAGACAATGTGCAGGACTTTGACTGCAATTTAGATTAAAAACAAGAAACTATTCAATATCAGGTCTAGGACTTTTATTTGTGTTGCCATGGTATCAAGCAATGAATATATGTATCATTTCATTTTTATTAGAATCACCACCTCTGCAACTTTACTCAATGTAACAACCATTTGGGTTCACTTGATCTCTTTTTTTATTCATTGCCAAACTTTAATCAATCCATCAAAGTTTATTTGAAAAGCACAATTATTAAAGGGTAGTTCAAAGGTCAAAGTTTGAGCCGGCAGTCTGATAGTGTTTGTGATAATCTGCTGTCAGATATAAATCAAGAAAGAGAAACATTTTACAGTTCAGAGGAATAAATGTTAAACACATTATTTAAACCTATGAAATTAAAATTAAGAAACACATTTTCATAATAATGGCTAATGGCTGATATACCGTAGTCTTCTATTAGGCCTACAGAAAAAGAAAGAAAACATTTTAGGACCTGGTCGTGGATCTGTGTGGTCATTGTGGAGGATTACTGGGAGTAAATCTGGACAATAAACTGAGACTGGTCCAAGAACATGGAGGCCGTCTACTCTTCTTCCTGAGGAGGCTGAGGTCCTTTAACATCTGCAGGACCATGCTGAGGATGTTCTATGAGTCTGTGCTTTCCAGTGCTATCCTTTCTTTGTTGTGTGCTGGGGCAGCAGGCTGAGGGTAGTGGACTCCAACAGACTCAACAAAATGATCCAGCGACGTTGTGGGGATGGAGCTGGACTCTCTGATGGAGCGGTGTCAGAAAGCAGGATGCTGTCTAAGCTGCATGTCCTCTTGGAGAATGTCTCCCACCTCCTCCACGACGTGCTGGTCAGACTCAGGAGCACATTCATGGCATTGGGAGTGAGGAGAAACCTCAATGTCCTTTCAAGGATAAATAAATGTTTGATTGAATGATTGATCCTCCATTATTCATCATTTGTTATTTATTTAAACTTTGCAGTACTCTGAATCTTAAACGGTCAATAATCTGTCCATTACCACAATGTGCAATACTGAAACTACTGAGAAATACTCTCTGTGCTTTAATACATGGATACATTATTTAATAATCTGCACTTTATACAAAGCTTATTCTTTACTAACATGCTGCTTGTTACATAACTGTAACACTCTTTCTTGTTCTTATTGTTTTATCTCTTATTTAGATTCATTATTTCATTCTGTTTATTTCTCTACATTTCTACTGCTATGTTGTGTGTGAGAGCTACTGTAAGGACCAAATCTAGAAGTATTTCTGATTCTACTTTAAAGATTGAACACAAACTTTAATCTTTCTACTCTTCATGATAAGAGTTCCTTCTTGGGTACATAAAGAGTTTTAAATACATTCATATCAGTGATGAGATCAGTGTGTGTTCACATTAACACCTGTCTATTAACACACAGGAAACAGGCTATGGTTACTGTATCCTGTCTGTTGATACTTAGCTCCGCCTCTTCCCTCCTTCAAAACCTCAGACTCTGCAGAAAACCACACAGCAGCTCCAGCCCAGCTGTCAATCATCAGTCAGCAGCAGGGGCTGATGGGAGTTCTGAGGACCTGTTAGAAACCGCCCGGCTCAGTCTGACCCCGCAGCTCGTCCTGGTTTGGCCTCACTTCTCGTCAGGTTCACCAGAGGAAAACAACAAAATGTTTCTCCTCCCTGCTGTGGCTCTGTGCTGTGTGAGCTCAGGTGAGTGTTTCCAGCCAATCAGGAGCCAACAAACTCAACCTGTAATAAACCAGCCCTGTCTCTGTGTAATGACTTTAACTAAACTGTGGGATTATCCTGATCTGGTTTTAACATTACCTCATCGAGGAGGTGAAAAAAGTGTTATTAATTGGAGACAGAGCTAAAAAAAAAACTGTCTCACTAACCTCCATCTGTCTGTTTCTCTATAGCGCTGGCTGCCATGACAACAGAGCTCAAACAGGACAGTTTGTCACTGACCAGGAGAGTTGGAGAAAGTGTCTCCTTCAGCTGTGAACGTTTAGACCTGTGTGATTATGATGATTATGTGTTCTGGTTCCAGAAAAAAGACAACGAAACATTCACAAGGATTCTGTGGATTTCTTAGAGTAATGGTAAAGTGGACAAAGATGTTTACAATCATCCTCAGAAAGATGATTTCTCAGCTGTGATCAAACAGAATGGTGTTGAGCTGCAGATCCAGAAGGTTAATTCCTCTCATTCAGCCACATACTACTGCTCCTGTTGGTTTACCACCACAGTGACAAATGATCCGAGCAGGCTGAACAAAAACCAACAGATGAGCAGAAGTCAGATAATGTTTGTGACAGGAAGACAGCAGTAAACCACAGCTCACTGAGTCATTCACCTCCATCACACACAGGATGAACTGAGGGATTATTTTACTGGTGTCTGGATTGATTCTTGATTTTATTTCTTTGTTTTTCTCAATCAGATATTTCAGTAAGGTCATGGTTAGTCCACACTGTGAGGACAAAGAGAGAAGAGCAGAAACACATTGACAAAATAAATAAATACAATAAAATGAAGTCATCACTTTTTTAACATATTTTAGACACATTTCAAAATAACATGTCTTCCTCTGGCTCCAAGGCCAGGAGTAATACAGGATGGATACAATGCATGATGGGTAAGGGGAATGTAAAAAGGCTGTGAGCCAGGTCCAGCCCTCAGCAGGTATTTTGCTTCTTTTCAGCATTATTTTCTGTTGGCATAAACCTTTGGCCATCTCAAAATGATAATGACCACATCCAACTCGGGGACTTTAGTCTACATGATGTCACTGCACATATAAAGATACTATCAATCCATAAATAGTGATAGAGGTATGACATTTGACAGGGAGTAACCTGAAACATAGGACAAATTACAAATATAAGATTGAGGGGCTTGCTGCCATTGTGTTTTGAAATGTTTACCACAACATCTTACAAGACACAAAGAAAAACACTGTCCAATTCTCTTCAAACATGCCTACCCTTTTCATGTATTTAAAAACATAACTATATTCATCAGCCCTATTTGAGCCCAAGATGACCTTTGTGTATTCAAAGTGACTTTAGCTGTAACCATGTAATGCATGTTTGAAACTCAATAATCTTTCATTCAACAGCATTTTTTGATTTTTTATTAAACTTAAGTTAAGGGTACTTTATTCTCTCAATCAATCTTTATTTGTAAAGCACCAATTCATGTTAACACGTTATCTTGAGACACTTTACAAGAGAGCAGGTAAAAGACCTTACTCATTGTTATGTTACAAAGACCTAGCATTGATCCATCATGAGAACAGAACTTAACAACATTTAGCAAAGTTACAGTGACAAGAAAAAACTTCTCTGTTTGAATACCTGCTTTTATTTTGAAAGAAAATAACGAGCTTCCTGTGGATCAAGGTTACAAAATGAACTTAACAGCTGAACAGTGAAAAAGGGAAATGTTTGAAGTCACATGGTGGATATTACTTTTGCCTCATCAACTGAGCCGTGTAGTTCTTTAAGTAAATGAGACATTCAAAGGCGCAGTGGAGTCGTTCTTTTCCATCACTGAGGTTACAGGGAGATGCTGCAGAGTGTACGCCTAAAGGGACAAAGTAGTTCATGCTTATTGAAAATGAATTCATTAATTTCAGTCCCTAGGGCCCTGTTTTTACAGACAGAGTTTTCAATACAAACCAATGGAGTTCAGTGTTTTCAGTGCTCAGCGCCCTGAGTGCTAAAATGTTTGTTTGTTCACAGCGCTCTTAGTTAAAAACAGTACAAACCTTTGGAGCAGCTCGTTAATGTCACTTCTCCCTCACCGGCCAATCAGAATCAAGACGGGGCGGGACTTAAAACAACAGCTTTGTCAATAACAATGACGGAGGAGACTGACTCGTCTTTTCGAGGGTACAATTTCCAGAAGAAGAGCTGTGGCTGATGCCAGTACATCACTCCTTTACATGGTTTTCATGTTTTCTTGAGGATATTTCATTGAATTAAAGCAAATATCAAGCACTCAGAGCTATCTAAAACACACCTAAAGGACATCACAGACCTAGTAACAATGGGCCTCATTCACCAACCGGTCTTAAGAACAATTCTGGACCTTAATCACTTACAAAACTTTTTAGAAGATTTTGGATTCATCAATATTTTTTTGTTCTTTGGTAAGAACAGAAGTTATGAACACTTAAGAACACTCTATACGCACATTTGAGTGCTGACTGGCCGGGACAAAATGATGGTTATTGTATTTAATTTAAATAGATAATATTATAGGGTTTACATCAGCCTACAATATGTTGTTGAATAAAGAATGAAATATTTAATAAATATTTTATGATTCACTTGATACAACTGTTACGCCCCACCGTAAAGGCGGCCCTACGGGGCTAACAGCAAACCATACATTGACCCATTAAAAGACACTAACCACCTTAACAAAAGTCAAAACAAAGGGATTTATTACAAAATGACACACTAAATGATAACAAAGATCAAAAGAGACAACAGACGATCCCTGACTGAGCAGCACAGCAGTCCCAACTCAAAATGCCTCTCCTCTCTGCAGCCAGCACTGGCCTTTTAAGCACTGAGGCCAGGTGTACCTCGTTGTGCAATTAGTAGCTTCACCTGGGCTGGAGACAACAGAAGGGGAGAAGGGACACAGAGCACAGGGAAACACACAGCTGTAACACAACAGTGATCTTTTAAAATAAATAATCTACACATGACACTTCAATTCACATGAATTATGTTTATTGAATCCCATGTGTCTTTTTTATTGTCCATCCATCCATCCATTTTCTTCCACTTATTCGAGGTCGGGTCGCGGTGGCAGCAGGCGCAGTAAGTCAACCCAGACTTCCCTCTCCCCAGCAACACTTTCCAGCTCCTCCTGAGGGATTCCAGGGCGTTCTGACCCCCAATTCACACATACTCCGTGCATGCCGTGGTCCGTCAGCACCACGGTTTTGCTCCGTCGGACGGCTCGCGCCCATTCACACTGGATCCATTTCTGTGACGTCAGCGCAGCGGAGCGCAACCATGACACATCACAGGAGAACTACAAGATCCCGCGGGAATAAAGAGAAAAACATGCAAACAACATGTTGCTTTGTCTTTCTGATGATGAAATGTTCATTCTGTGCCTGTTTTGACGTTATGTTGATAAAGTGATGAAAAATACGATCGGGAGTCCGTATATTGTGTTTTATTTTGAAATTGACCGGATGCTCTGTGCGTTTCCTTGTCTGACTTCTTGTCCGTCTGTCATATTCTGTCCAGCTTGACGCCTGCCTGCAGCGTACTCCGGTGAAAATAGACTCACTGCGTATTAGAAACAAAGCAGAGCGTAGTGCCGTTGGTGGTGCGCTCCAGAGATGGACCGCAGCAATAAATGAGAATAAATAATGAGTTTGAGGCACTTAAGCCCCTTTTTCCAGCACACCAGACACTATTTCTATCGCTGGAATCGGTAAAGCCCTTGCCGGTGAAGGTTTTTGGAAATCCCTCGGGCATTGTAATCCAATTTTGAAAGCTTGACCAGCCTCTATAAAGATGACAGGCCATTAAAAAGAAATATCTCTTCCTTTATATCTGGACGACTCCAGTGCTTCAGAAGTAAATGAATGAGGGATTTTGTGTTTTCATCATTTGTGAGGAAATCTTTCCAATCTGCAGCTTGATGAGGATTCAGACCATTAACTAGAAACCATTCAGCATTTCCTCTACGATCTCTCTCAGCTGGCTGATTTGGTTGAATAAAGATGGTAAGTATCTGAAAACTGTTAGAGCTGCAGCCGGTAGACTTCTGAAGATGCGGTCTGAATTGGTCTTCATTGTCTGTGGCACATATTTCTGATAGAATGAGGAGTTCCCATCTTGAATAATGTCAAACTGGCTAGGAGAAAGGAGCTATGTGTTGTCAGCATCTTTTATCATGTAGTTCATCCCTCTGGCTTTGTTGTTTTTTACAAAGAAGACATTGTGGAGATGATATATGGTGTCAGAGTAAGGAGGATAGTGTTGAAGTTTGAAAGATTAAATCATAACAGAAACACACAATCTGGACAGCAACAGGCACAAAGCAATAAGTATCTAACCTCTGAATTTAGCCAGGTCATAATGTCATGTTCTGATACACGTACACACATACCCATCCACCCTTTCCTGGTAAGAGACCAGTTGTCTGGCCAAGAAACTTCTAGGAAATGCTCTTTATACAGCACACATGTTGTAATTGCCCAGTGTGATGATTGCTCATAACGGGATGATTGGGATGCTATAAAAGAACTGCTCTGAGAGAAATACACAGATCCTCCATTCACAAGCCATACGTCTCTGTCTGATTGTTCAAGAGCATTTACTCTTCTACAATAGCACATCAGCTCAGAGATGCTAATTTGTGACCTAAGCAGCTGTGATTTGATTAATACCTGAAATATAAACCCATTAAACTGGATCACTTTCTGGTTTGATGCTGTGGTGTAAGCCTTTGTTTTGTGTATATGTCTTTTGATAGATTAAAGAAAATACTTTTTGAAAGAAGTCGATCACGGATGAACTCCTTCAGCACATCATAGTGTTCCTCTTCTGGTATAGCTGCTCCTGGAGACAAACTTATCAAGGTCTTAGAAGTCTCAAGCTGAAATGGGTGGATACAACGCTCACAAGCCTCTGTTGGTGCTGGACTTGCTTTTCAGACTTTCTCATTTCTCCTGGAGTTAGATCTCTTTGTTGATTTTCTGAATGCTCACCTGGCCACTTGTCATATCCCACATTGCTTCTAGAAACTCTCCATTAGTATTGGCAGTTAGGATATGACATTGACCGTCTTCATAATTGCTGGTGATTCAACAGATTGCAGCAGAATATTTCCTGGAACTTGATTTTGACTTGAACCATTTCATCACTGCTCTATTGTTTTGTCCGTGTGGCAGCCGTTTCCTGGGAAACTGACTGAACAAGCATGCTAAAGTTTCTCTGAGCCAGGATGAGTCTCAGACAGTGGCGTCATTAGGCCTATTTTAGGGGGGCTGAAGCCCTTCATAGTATCATAAATCTGTCAGTTTCCCTTCACTTCATAGTGTAAGGTAGAGAGAGTCCCTTCAGTGCGTTGTTATCCAATCCATTCCACTTGTTCATATAGAGAACGCCCACATCACTGAAACTCCAGTCCACGTTCTCCCTGCGACCTTGCTTGCACTCGGTACCTGCAGTGTGTGTGTACCTTGAAGCACACAGAGCCGACTAGAACAGCATGAAGAACGTGACTGAAGAAGAATGGATATAAGAACGTTTTTCAAGAAAGTAAGTATTCATCACTGCTGGTAGTAACAATTAGTTAGCTCCAGCCCCCAGCTAACAGCAGAAAGTCCCATGTATTTAATGAACCAAGTGCTCCCTGTTTGACAAATAAAAACCTAGCTTGCACACCAGTGGCGTCATTAGGCCTATTTTAGGAGGGCTGAAGCCTTAATTCAACTCATTGTGTTTCAATGTATCTTGAAGGGTCAGGCAGAAGGAGATGCTGAGGGAGAAAAAGATCAACAGGCAAGGTGAAGTCAGAGAGAGCAAGGGGATCCAGAGATGGATCAAGAGGCAGAGGAAGATCAAGTTATCACAGAGAGAGAAGGAGAGCAAACAGACCAAGAGAGTGAAAATGATGAAGCAGCTGCTGCAACTCACTCCACTACAGGGTTTGATTTAGGTGACAAAGACACAGGGCCCAGACAGATAAAGCTGAAGAGCTACCCACAAGATAGTTTTGGTATGCAGAAGAGAGCATTTCACCACAGCTGGTTTGAAAAGCACAACTGGTTAGAATATTCAGTCACCCAGAATACAGCTTTCTGCTTCTCATGTAGAGTGTTTGGCAAAAACATCAAACATGATAGTTTGGTCAGTCGTGGTTGCAAGAACTGGAAGAAAGCTTTAGTCATCTTTGGCAAGCATGAGATGGCACAAACACATAAGGACAGTGTCGTTGCATGGAAAAGCTACGAGGCAACGAGCAAACAGGGAAACGTTGCACAGATGATAGCATCTGCAAATGTGAGTGAGATAGTAGAGAGAAGAGAGTATCTCAGGCAGGGCTGGACTGGGACCAAAAAATGGTCCTGGCATTTTTGGCCATGGCGGCCCACCATGATTATTTATACGATATGTGGAGGCACAGGACATACCAGAGGACATAGGTGTAAAGTAACGGATTACATTTACTCACGTTACTGTAATTGAGTAGTTTTTTGCTGTACTTACTACTTTTTAAGTCGTTTTTAAAATTTGTACATTTACTTTTACTTAAGTAGGTTTTCTGTTAAGTATTGTAATTCTCTACATTTTAAATCACATCCGTTACTGAGTAAAAAAATAGAGAGAGAGAGAGAGAGAGAGAGAGACAGGGAGACAGAGAGAGAGAGAGAGACAGAGAGAGAGAGAGACAGAGAGAGATAAAGAGAGAGAGAGAGAGAGAGACAGAGAGAGAGACAGAGAGAGATAGAGAGAGAGAGAGAGAGACAGAGACAGAGAGAGAGAGAGAGAGAGAGACAGGGAGAGAGAGAGAGAGACAGAGAGAGAGAGAGAGAGAGATAGAGAAACAGAGAAAGAGAGAAAGATAGAGAGAGACAGAGAGAGATAGAGAGAGAGAGAGACAGAGAGAGATAAAGAGAGAGAGAGAGAGAGAGAGAGAGAGACAGAGAGAGAGACAGAGAGAGATAGAGAGAGAGAGAGAGAGAGAGAGAGACAGAGACAGAGACAGAGAGAGAGAGAGAGAGAGAGAGACAGAGAGAGACAGAGAGAGAGAGAGAGAGACAGAGAGAGAGAGAGAGACAGAGACAGAGAGAGAGAGAGAGAGAGAGACAGAGAGAGAGAGAGAGAGACAGAGACAGAGAGAGACAGAGAGAGAGAGAGAGAGAGAGAGAGAGAGAGAGAGAGAGAGAGAGAGACCCTTTTCTTGGCTCTGTGTCACTTCAGTATAGTGCAGCACGGATAAGCTCCTCCTCTAGAGCGGGTCTACCTGCTGAAGGTTTTTATAAACTGATGTCTCATTGTTTTCAGTCCAAGATGATTCAAATAAGTTGGCTGTGGTTCTTACTCTTGGACAAAGAAGTGACTGAGGATGCTTTTTCTCACAATCGCCGCTGCAGCTCCGAGAAAGCTCTGAGCGATAAACACATAAACAAACAGTGACT
Organism: Labrus bergylta; assembly: GCF_963930695.1. Lineage (NCBI taxonomy): Eukaryota > Metazoa > Chordata > Actinopteri > Labriformes > Labridae > Labrus > Labrus bergylta. The sequence goes on along the minus strand of NC_089198.1, from coordinate 29,926,732 downwards.
AAAACATTTCATATTTCAGCTCATACAGGCTCATTTTAAAACAATAAATGGATTATCTTTCATCTCAGGTTTAGTTTCAGCCTTTGAGGCTGTCTTTGAGACTAAGCAGCCTCAGAATAATAAAACTAAAAACACTAAAATACACTCAAATATTTTCTTAAATAGTTTAAAGGCTTAATATGTGATTTTTCACACTTAAATAGAAATCAAGTATCTCCTCTGAAAATAACTCTGTGAGTCATGACTGTCTACAATGGGTGTAACATCCGAGTCCCACTGTCTGTGAAGTTTTCAGAGTCCTATCTTCACTTTGTTTACATCGGTGAGACGGCCGGCTGACTCCTCCCCTCGTGTATAAAAGTTGTTTAATTGAGGGACTAGAGAAAAGAAGAATAACATACTGTACTCACTGCTTAACTGTGTTTCTAGATCACGCTCATTTCAGGTAAATTTACATGCAGTGTGAAGATACGAGCATAATAAAGATCGCTAGCATTAGCATGCTAACACAACAATGCAGCGTGAGTTGTTTTGGTTTCATGCTGGTGCTCAAGGGTGACATCTGCTGGATCAAAAGATCGCATATAAAGCCTTTAAACATTTCCCTTCATAAAACAGCTGATTACTTGAACATATAACCCTTGATTATTTTTTCATCATTATGTATATTTTGTTTTTGTCAATGGGGTAGAAAATAAAATGTTTATCTAAAAAGATAAATCTTTGTAAAGATTTTCCTTTAATTAAAAAAACTTTGAGATTAATATCCTCTCGTCCTTTTTTCACGACTTTTTAAAAAAAGTAACTAAGTAAATTTTACTTAAAGTACATTTTAAACGAGTTACTTTTGACTTTTACTTGAGTACATTTTTAAACTGGTACTTTTACTTGTAATTTTATCAAAGTAACAGTACTTTTACTTGAGTAGAATATATTAGTACTCTTTAAAACCTCTGCCAGAGGATATATGCGCACATTGTGTTGTTTGATAAATTCAAATAAAGCGCAGTAGTCTACATGGAAGAGAGTAACCATCTCAAAAAATTGATACGCTCTTTCACTACTCACAGAGACTTTCATCTTGGGAGAGATGGCCACAGTGCCACAATTCCCATCTTGAAGTGAAAGTGGTTTTCAAAGAAACACTGCTAGAGATGTATTTTCAGTGTTTAATGAAATATACTGTTTATAAATAAGACAATAAGTTTACAGTAAGACCATAGAGCCATGTAAAATAAAGAAATAAAGAGCTCCTCAAAGTGGCACCTTAAAGTATGAAAAACAGAGAGAGAGAGAGAGAGAGAGAGAGAGAGATGCAGAGAAATCACACACACACACACACACACACACACACACACACACACACACACACACACACACACACACACATACACACACAGCAGCCCTCCGCCCTCCCTACATGAGACATCTCTTTTCATTCTGCTAACATTTCGGCTACTTCTTACCGGGCTGACAGAAGCTATTCTGACCTCCTCCTCCTCAATCTGTCCCTGCTGCTGCTGGGTCACGTCTCTCTCCTCCTCCTCCTCAATCTGTCCCTGCTGCTGCTGGGTCACGTCTCTCTCCTCCTCCTCCTCAATCTGTCCCTGCTGCTGCTGGGTCACGTCTCTCTCCTCCTCCTCCTCAATCTGTCCCTGCTGCTGCTGCTGGGTCACGTCTCTCTCCTCCTCCTCCTCAATCTGTCCCTGCTGCTGCTGGGTCACGTCTCTCTCCTCCTCCTCCTCAATCTGTCCCTGCTGCTGCTGGGTCACGTCTCTCTCCTCCTCCTCCTCAATCTGTCCCTGCTGCTGCTGGGTCACGTCTCTCTCCTCCTCCTCCTCAATCTGTCCCTGCTGCTGCTGGGTCACGTCTCTCTCCTCCTCCTCCTCAATCTGTCCCTGCTGCTGCTGGGTCACGTCTCTCTCCTCCTCCTCCTCTGAATCCACCTGTGCACTCGATGGGACTGCTTCTGCACATGTCGACTGCCCTGCATTCGCTGCTGCAGTCGAACTTGCAAACATATTAATGATTTTGACACATTTTGCTGCGTCCACTTGTAGGCTTTTTAGCCTTTTTACTCTGAGCTTGTCTGCGCCCCCCTTGCGCTTTTGTTGTTTCTTATCCATTTCACACTCACTCACTCTCACTTCTCTCCAACTCCGGTCAGCTTAATGGCAAAAATTTATAACCTTGGGGAGGGGAGCGGAGGGGCGGGCCGAGGAGGGCTGAGAGATTTCATTGGACTAGCCCAATGTCCTTCAAGAAAATCAACCAATGGGCCGTGTTTCGTGTCTCAAATTACCGTTCGCGGTCGTTAAAAAATAATATACTCTTTTAATTAAATTATGACAGCCCCGGGCCGGCACACCAGGCATTGCCCAGTACGCCCGATGGCCTGTCCATGCCTGATCTCAGGTGAATTGTTGCAGTCACTTCTATGTTAAGGAGACAGGGACTCCCTTTTCGTGGCCATGATGAAGGTAGAGACAGCACAAACGGAGGGAATTTTCTTGCGTGCATCAAATGCTCATTATATCTCACCAACATCCCAGAATGACATGATTGACTGTTGTGCTGTTTGTGGAGTGTGTGTACTCTTTCTTCAGCACCTCCCTAGTGAGTCATCATAAGTTCATGGAGGCTCACACAAGGCTTGGATTGACAACAATTGAGCTTGTGCAACTTTCAAACACTTTCTGGGCATGTCAGTTGCGATCAATCAGTGCAGTTCTTGAGACATTGTCTGCCATTTTGGAGTGCCTTTCTGCCATTGGATCCCTCATAGCTGTTGGTCTCAGAGCAAAGCTCTATAAGTTCTCAGCAGTCTATGCACTACTGATGTTTCAGTCACTTCTGTCTGTAACTGAAGGACTCCACAAGCTCCTTCAGAAAGAGACTTTAGACCTGGTAGAGGCTTTGATCTGCAAACAAGCAGTGTGTGACACACACACAGATGCATTTGCCACAGAGCTGTATGAGAGAACCAAAGCCCTGTGCCACACCCACAGTATCCCTGAACCAGGTGCCAAGACAAGGAATAAACAGAGGAAAATGGAGGATTTTGTGCTGGAGGCAACTGCAGGTTCACGCACTGAATTGAACAACTCAGACACATTGAGAAGAGAGTTACTTTTCCCTTGTGTGGAGAGGATGGTTGGCGAGCTTGAGCAAAGATTTTGCAGTGTAGATGCAGGGCTACTAAAAGGCATCCAGGCATGCAGTCCTAAATGTGAGAACTTCTTGAGTGAATCACACTTGAATGAACTTGCAAAACACTACAGCATTGACCTGAAAACAGAGGAGGTTCTGGTGGCCAGAAACTTTCTTGCCCGGAAAACAGAGGCTGGATGTTCACCCAAAGATATGTTGTCTGTGCACAACCTCCTTGATTCAGACATGTTTCCCTCTCTGAAGGCAACCATACAAGTTTCCCTAACAGTGCCTGTAAGCAGCTGCTCATGTGAAAGGTCCTTTAGTGCACTGCATCTGCTGCACTCCTGGCTGCATCAAACAATGGGTCAGAAAAGACTTAACAGTCTTGCAGTCATGTCAATTGAAACAGACACGCTTCAGCATGAGTCACAACAGAGTGATAGACCGATTTGCCACCCTTAAAAACAGACGGCATTCTTTGATGCTTCCACCCACTAAGTAACTCGCAGTTGTAGCCATGTTATTTAAAAATGGTGTACTTGGCTTACTTTTATTGTTAATGCTGTAAACATACTGTTACTGTGCAAACCTGTGTTTGTTCTTGTACTGTATTCAAAAAACAGACTGAAATAATAATAATAAATAATTTCTCAGTCTTTGTTAGCTGTTTGTGAAAATTTGTGCTCGCGCGCTACGTTCGCTCACATCCTATGCATCTCTTGGGGGCTAAGCCTCCCCTGTCCTTAAAACCTAGTGACGCCCCTGGTCTCAGAAAATGATGTGTTTCAGAAAATGTATGTGAGGAATCAAGCATAATTCTGCTGATCTGAGCTATAGGTCCAGCATCATCTCTATTACAGCGTCTCTAAATGAACAATATTCTGCTGTGGTGAGATAAGAAAAAACTCTGCTGGATCAAATAACTACATTTTGACCTACCTGGGTAATAAACACTGGACAGTCTGTATTAATATCAGTGTGCTCGATGGCAAAGTGAAGTGAGAACACAGCTTTCTATCATGAGATCATAAAGGAAACTAGCAAAAGAACAGAGAGCTCAGTTCATCCCCAGTGCTCGATCAACAAAGTGAATTCATTTATTTCCTCCTCAGGGGACCAAGAAGGTCTGTACCACACTTCAAACCAGTCCATTCATCCATCCTTCAGCTCCAGTTCAAACATTGTGGACTTAACAAATGAAACAACACACATCACCGTTAAAGGAGAAACATTCTGAGAGGAAGAAAAAGAGGAAGAGACGCTGAAGTAGAAATGTGTTTGAGGTTTGATCCTGGTTCATGATTTGTGTAGTTCACCAGCAGACAGGTTTTTGTATCACGTCTTTTCACTGTGGAGGATTTGATCTTTGGCTCTGGAACTAGACTCTTTGTTTCAGGTAAGAATAAACTTTGATTTCCTTCAGTCGTCTGAAATGTGACTTTAATTACTTTTTGCTGTTTGAGTCATTAAATATTAAAGTTTTAGAATAAATGGAGATTTTTTTTAAGGCGTGCAGCTATTGAGACATGAAAAGATGTTACCTCTAAGATGTTCAAATCTCAACACATATATAAAGTTAAATAAGGTTAAAGTTATTCTGTTATTCTGTTTCATATGTCGTAAATTTATAACGACAATAAAACGATAAATTTTGCACTTTATAACGACTCCCCTTTAAGTAAGGACAGAAGACATTTAAACTTTTAAACTTTAGCCTGAGTTGCATATATCATATATCAAACTGTATTGTGGGCTCATGTTTCTTTTGTATGAGTGGGATATGTATGTATATATGTGTTGTGTTGTGTATTTGTATGTATGCTGGCTGCTGGAACACCTAAATTTCCCTGCTGGGATGAATAAAGTATATCTTATCTTATCTTTATCTTAAAGAACATTTGAATGATCCTGAAATAAAAACCTGTAAAATAAAGCTCACAATAATTATATTTGATTTGATGGTGTCTTCAAACAGATATTTAAATGATATTTTAAATGTAATCAGGGTTCAAGGCCATATTAAATGTACACTTTAAAGAGTTGGAGGCTCAATAAGAGGTTCATTAAAAATAACTAACAAGGTTTAAGGACAAGAAGTGCGACTGACGAGGCGACTCCAAAGAGTTTCTGATCTTTAACGACTTAGAAAGCCACATTAGAAGAAAAAGACTTTGTTTGAATGAAACGCTTTAAAAAGGATCAAATAGTCAAACCAATGATTGTTGGGCTCAAACTTGAACATGTTGTTAGTGCTCTGTTTTGAACTGTGTGAATCAACTCATCAATCTTTCTTTGTATGGCTCTGATTTCTAACAAATGTTATCTGAAGACACTTTAAAAAGAGCAGGTCTAGAGCCCACTCTTTGTTATCACACGTTGACTTCTTCTCTGTGTGAATCTACAAATAAACTTGCTCAAATGATTCACATTTATATCATTATATATATTTAATACAGAATGAAAAACAGTTTTTCAGAGACAATCATTTGAACTATATGTTGTCTGATATCGCACGTTATCATACGTCTCTTTAAATGTCTTCTCGGGGATTTATGAAACCTTTGTCTTTAGTTTGTAAATCAAGTTTGACCTTATTTGACATTTCAAAACATAACACTGAATATTTAATAAATAACAAACACTCTGAAATAACTATTGTATGGATTTTATTTATCTGTATTAATTAGAGAAAACAACATGGTTTTAAATATATTCATACATATTTAGTTTTTAATTTATTCAAAATAATTAAAGAGTTTTCTTGAAGGTTAATTTGTAATTCATGATTATATGCAAACCCCGATAAAGATAAGAGTTGTAAATATATTTTAATGAAATTATAAACAGCATGATAAAATATAATTTAATGTATAAATACAAAATATAACAAAGTATAAAATGGTATTCTATTGCTGCTAAAATCCTACTTTGTTTTTATTTTCATGGATTTAATTTCACTTAAATGTTTTAAACTTTAAAATGTTATTGTGACAACACCTGCAATTATAATAAACAGATTCATGTATTTACCATAATAGAGATGATATGATTAATGTGTCTTAATTTTTACTGAGCTGTAGTCATGAGTGTTTTAGAGACCAGAGTTCATGTAGGTTTAGGATCAGACTGAATGCCGTTAATGCTGCTGACTCTGTGTGTGTTACTTGTTTCTCTTTCAAAGACGAGGAGCAGGTGGTGAAGCCCGTGGTGAGCGTGTACCCGGCAGCATCCAGAGGCCGGCTGGAGGAGAAGAGCTCCCTGCTGTGTTTGGCCTCAGCCATGTTTCCTCCTGTGGTCAGAATCTCCTGGAGACGACAAACGGAGAGCGGATGTTTAGAGGAGCTGCCCTCTGCTGACGGACAGCAGCTGGAGCTCAGAGAGTCTGGATGTACTGCCTCCGTCTTACAGATCTATCAGACAAAGTTCAGCTATGAATACAGCTGCTACGTGCAGCACGAGGGGGGAACAGTGGAGGCTCTGATAGATACAGGTAATGAAGGTTTTGGTGACTTTATGCAGCGTAGATTCATCTTCATTTAGTGACTCTGTTAAAAGAAAGAAAAACAGAGGACTGACGTTGATGATTTTATTCTTTTTCTGTTCCATCACCTGCAGCGGATCCCTCTGTCCCGTCTCCATACAAGGTGAAGCTGCTCTTGCTGCTCTACACAGTGCTGACAGTGAAGAGTCTGGTGTACTGCTGTGGACTCTTCCTGCTGACCGTCCTCAGGAACATCTCATAAATGTATCTCCTTTATCACTTAGATGAATTTAAAAATGTCAATCATGACTATATATATGCAAGTATGATCAAACAACATTTTGCAGCAGTGTAAAACAAATCCTATATTATATACAGTAAATGTTATTGTTTTGTATAATACTTTAGCAAATGATGCGCAATGTTTAGAGCTATTAGCGGCTAAGATGCTTTCTTAATTAATCAGGCCCTCAGTCTCTCGTAACAAGCTCTCTTTATAGTTTCACACACCACAGAGAATAAAATGTACAAGAAGATATGAATACAAGCACACACATTGACCAGGAACAAAAAGCTCACAAAGAGAAGTAAACTTGTAAAAATTCAGTGTGTTGATTTGTCTGCAGGTTCACTGTTGACCCTTTTAAACAGTGGTGTCAGTGTTTTATGTAGCGCTCTACGCTGATGATACTCTTGTTTACATGTAGAAACAAAACATGACATAGCAGCTTCATCGGTGGAGAGCTGAAGCTGAAAGATACACAAAACATGCTGTGTGCATTTCTTATTTTATTTTCTCGTTTATGGAGGATTTCAAATATTTTTGTTTTGTTTTTTAACAACTCAATACAGAATCACAAATTTAGGCGGAAGTTACTAAAGATCTCATGTATTTAAAATATAGTGATTTTATATTTTAGCTAGTTCACAGTGCGCCTATAAATTTTTTATTTTTTTGTAAAGTAAATGCAATAAAAATAATAAAATTATAAAAAAATAATATACATTGTTGTGTCGTTTCTATAATTAACAACACAATGTTTTGATTTAAAATGAATCCTGAACAAAGACTTCTCTTTACCTTCTGAGCCCGACTTTATACTTTATTAGTTTTCAGTGCATGCTGCTGCGTAGTCCAGTGGTTAAGAACCATGTAAAGGGCAATTTCCCTCGAGGCCGGTGGCCTGGGTTCGACTCCGACCTTCTTCATTTCATCGCATTTCAATGAGTTTTATTGGGTGTCAAAAAGTGACAGCGATGGCTTCAGTTTACATTTAGATGTAAGATGAATGATTCTAATGCAATGCAAAGTAAGGCAAAAAAAGGAGGGTACCTCGTGTGCATAATACAAAAATATAATTATGACTCTATTCGTGTAGCTCTTTTCAAACAAGGAGAACAAAGAGCTTCACACATGACAGCAGAAAAGTACGACGGCGTATCAGAGCCATTCTAAAACAAACCAAAAACAGAAAAGGGAACATTTCCAAAGACAAACTCAGAGTTCTTGAGATTATAAAGTAAATTCACTATAAAACTCAGAATATCTCTTTAGATTTTAAATGTGATTATAGAGGTCAGTGACTGCAGGCCTGATCCGAACAGTAGCATCGTATGCTTTTCTTATGGTGGACATTAGTGCCTTTATAATCTCACACAATAAACCAGTTGTGTTTCTAGAAAATGTACTTTAAAAAAAACAAAAACATTTTGGGTTTTCTTTTAAATGAACGGCTCCTTTTACTTTGTAGACAGGACAATACTGTCTGCTGTTATCGTTCCTTTTAAACATCTTGGAAATGAGAATTCCTGACTTACATCAGGTTTCAGTATTTATCAGCTAAATATTTTAAAGTGGATATACATTTTTTTATTATTATTGTTAAGATTTCTTATTTTTAATGTCATTCTTCTCTTTTTTTCCCCTCCTCCTACCTCCTTCTCTTCTGTTTATTTTTACACCAACAGCTCACTCCATTAAAGATTAAATGTGATCTTATTTTTGAAAAGTATCAGAGCTTATTAGAGAAGTTTCACATTATCAGTGTCTCAGTTTCCGAGTTCATTATATAAACAGTTTTTCTCTCACAGATTAATACCAACGATTAGACATGAGAAAGTTTTCAGCACAAACTAAAGTTCCTGGAACAATTATTAAACCACATTCAAAGGTTGTAACGGTCGTTGTGTTATTAATATGAAAAACCTCAGATAACGGTGAGGAGGAGGCTGCAAAGAGGAAACCCACAGAGCTCGTCTGCTGTGTTTGATCATCTATTGTTTTATAAGTCCTGATAACCTCTGAGAACAGAAACATATCTGCTGCTGTATGAACTCATCGACTCCTCTCCCTCTCTCTGCTGGATTTCAATTCTCGCTGAGTCTGCAAGAAGTTTTCCACTGAGATAGAGGTGTAACAGAAGAGAGTCCAGAGGCATAAAGTCACAAATAAACTTCATTTTTTTATTTGACAGAATGCAGACTTCAGAGAAACTCAAATTGAAAACGAATTCTTGATCAGATGGAAGATGTCTGTGTTTGCTGCTGATGCTGACAGGACTCATTAAGGAGAAAGAGCACCACCCTTTGGTTAGTCAGAGTAAGTGCAGGAATATCATGGTGACGCGCTAACCTCACGGCTGCTTCAACCACTGTGACATCTAGTGGAGTAAAAACACACAACAGGAGATGACGGCAGATCCTGCTTTAAAAAAAAATAGGGGACATGAAGAGAGTGATACATTTAACAAAACTGTAAAGTTAAAAAACACTGTCAGGTAGATCAGTGATGAATGCATCATAAGAATGAGTGCAGAGAGCTGTTGGTGTGAGGAAAACACTAAACATACACAAACCAGTTTGAAGAACCTGGAGGAGGAAGAGGAGTGGACCCCCTCTAGATTCTGACTTCATGAATGTTAATTAAACCGTTTTGTCAGAGATACATTTGAGTCCAGAGAAGCACATGTTAACAATTCAATGGTGCCATTCGCTATATAGTGACTTGAAGAGGCAGACCGATCTCCATCATGGTTTTCTTTTGAGTGTTATAGTCAGTCACAGTCTAGAACAAAATGATGTTCTTATTCTACATAAACTATAAACAGACTATATAAAACAATTCCATTAAATGAATAATTTAATATTTCATTTGATATTTTCGTCATATCCAAATATGCTGTGATGATTGCTGGGCAGTGTTAGGCAAGTTACTTCCAAAATGTAACACATTATATATTAGTAGTTACTGTCATTTAAAAGTAATTAGTTACATTACAATATTTCTGTCTCTGAATTGTAATGCGTTACACTACTTTTGAGTTGCTTATCAACTGCTTATCAATAAAACAAAGGCCAATTTGCCAAGAAATGGCTAATACATAGGCTACCAAACAAAGGCTGGTAAAATTTAAATAACTTAGAGCTAGAACTCTAGCTGATGACCACATTTTTCAAGAATACTAAAAATAAATCAAACACACATAAGAAAATTGAAAATAAAAAATGAAGGCTAAACAGGAAACCTGTTACAGCCAAATAGCCTATACAACAGAGGTAGCATACAGCCAAAGAAGGCTGGTAAAATTAACTGAACTATAAAGGCACTTATGGCCTGGACCTTTCCATAGCCTACTTACCTCTGTTTCCACTGACATGGGCACATCAGCCGTGGCATTGGGCTGTACATCAAAGGAAAAAAAGTCATCCTCGCTGGTAGCAGCAGGTTGAGGGGCATCGGGCATCAGGGCTGTAGGCTCTTCTGTTGTTAGGGAGCGGCACTCCGTTGTGAGGAGGAACTTGATGTGGTCTCTTCTGGCTTCTTCTTTTACCCAGCGCAGCTTGAACTTTGGCAGGGAGACAGCAGCCAGAAGTGCATCCTTGGAATCAATTGTGGTGGCAAATCGAGTTTTGATTGCTCCCACAATAACCTCAGGCAGCCCAGTGGTCATTTGTGATAGGCCATTTTTCATTACTAAGGTTTTGGCCATCAGAACTTCTAGCGTTGGTTGAAGCGTTCCATAAAAACAAGTGTCCTCACCCTGTAGGATGTCCAGTGCGACTGTGAAAGGCTTCATAATGGCACAACATTCCTTGAGAAACTGGTATTCCCTGTCGTTCATACATTTAATCTGAAGCTGTGTGCATAGGCTATTGATGTCAGTCAGGGGCATTTCTGTGATCCGAGCATAGGCGTTATAGAATGAGTTCCACCGTGTTACTGTGGGGACAATCAACTTCCTATCACTGACCTCTTCCAGGCACTCTGATGCGACTGTGGAGCGTCTGGCCTTTGTCCACAGCACTGAACATTTGGCTGTAGCACTACGATACACAGCTCTAGATTCTGGATTAGATACCAGCCAATTAACAACCTCATTGTTTGCAATTAGATTAAGTGTTTGGGCTGCGCATCTATGGTGGGGAGGCAGTACACATAGCCCATGCTGAGTATCATCATCGGCAGTAAGCACACTGTGAAGGTCTGTGAACTCCACCTCGCCATCACCCTCCACCTCCTCCTCGGACTCCACTTGCTGCTGCTGATGCTCCTTGAACGCCTTCACAAAGTTACTCCCATTGTCTGTCACACATGCAGTCACTTTATCGTTGGTCAGTCCATATTGAGAAAAAATGTCCTCTAGCTCTGTTGTAATTGCGTCGTATGTGTGTCGACCCCTAAATCTTTTACAAGCTATCGCAGCCTTCTTTCATGTCAAGGCATCTGCATCGATCCAGTGCACAGTCACCCCCATGAAACTTTTGTTGTTGGCACTCCATATGTCTGCTGTTGTTGATACATACTGCTGGGCATCCAGTGTTTTCTTCAGCTCCTTTTCCATGTCAGCATCTGCCTTATCCAAATCTTTGGCAAATGTTTTTCTGTCTGGCAGTACATGCTGAAAAATGAAGAAGATAGCTCCATGTTAAACTCATGCTGTGTTTAAATGGGTTAATTATATATGGATACTTATACAGGGGTTAAAGTAAAAAAAGAAATCCTGAGCCTGAAGTGTACAGATTCACTTCTCTTCAACAACAGCATGTGCTTTGCACCATTTATTTTCAAATACTATATGTGAAAATACTTTACGTAAACAGTAACAGTGCAATAGCTTTCAACACAACTGTGAACAATACTGCAACACTATAATTACAACTTATGTGTTTGAGTAAAAAGCAGCTGAGACATTCACCCTCTGCCCAAAACACTTTGAATATCTCCAGTCCTCCTTAAGGCCCCCCCCCCCCCCCCCGATAAGCCCAGTCTGCTATGATTGGTCAGCTCACACAGGTACAGCTCTCTGTCATATTATGTTTCTCCGGTCAGCTGTGCGGTGGTTTTAGCTGCCAGCTAGCGGCATTTCTACTGTGACTGTCTCTACAAAAATCACTTCTAAACCAAAAACTTCTCCACCGCACATTTAAGAGCAGGAATCTGATCTGTATGAGCCTCAGTCTCAGCCATACGCCGGCACGGTGCCAGAATACTTTAAGCCCTACCGGTATATACATTAGCGTTATGTCGCTGTTTAGGTTGCTGTTTGTAATAATAACACGCTAGATAGCTGCATGACCCAGTGATCTATACTATACTGTATATGAACCACTCTCTATGACAACGTTAGCTTACCTTGTCATTGCTGGCGTTGGTGGGGATTTTGCAGACAAACTTTTTAAAAGCTGGTGAATTCACTGTTGACAGAGGCAGCATATCCTCCACCACATACTCTGCCACCTGTCTCCTCACTTCTCTTGGTTCAAGTAGCACGGCAGACCGAGAGAAACTTAATTTCTGCTGCTTTGTCTGACTCTTTCCCGCACTTTCGTCCTCTGCTCTCTTTCTCTTCTTCCCGCCTGCATCTCTCTCTGTCAACTTGGTGTTAGCGTGGCACCGGTCCAGGTGTTTCTTCAAGTTGCTGTTTTTGGATGTAAAAAGTTCCCTCGGTGTCGCACTCGCACACAGATTGCACTTGACAATAATGTTCTTGTCCTTTGATGTTGAATCTGTCTCTGTCATCTTAGCGAATTCCTTCTTCTTCTTCTTCTTGTTATTTTACGGCGGTATTAGCGACAGGAACAGGAAGTACTCTTATTCGCTGTATTTTTCTCTGTCTCTTGCAGAGTCGCGGTGTTGGTGAATTCTTAAAAAACAACACATCTCAGGTTAAAATGCATTGTAACGCGCGTTACTGAGATTTGTAACGGGTATAAAATTACCGAAATTTTATTAGTAATGCGTTATATTACTGCGATACAGCAAAAAGTAATACATTACTGTAATTGTGTTACTTTTGTAACGTGTTACTCCCAACACTGTTGCTGGGTAATAATGTGATCATGTCATGTAGCTTGTTACGGCCAAAATCTGGTGGTGAGCACAGTGCACCTCTCTGATGAATGAGCGATTCAAAATGCCTTTCAAGATAGATAGATAAATACTTTATTCATCTCCTGAGGGAAATTCAGGAGTGTCCCATAGCTCACAAGTTAGAAAAAAATAGAACAAACATAGAAAACAAAATATCAATATTAATTTAATTAATTTCAAGTCAAAAATGACAGGAGAGAAAGGAACAGGAAGAGAGGGTAGCAAAGCTCCCTAAAATAGACTATTTTGGTTTCAAAATCAGTCAGCAGCCCACAGTTGACCCCCTGCCCCTTCCTAGCAGTAATGCAGCAGTTCAGCCTGCACTTCAACAGCCATGCAGCAGGTAACATTAGGAGGATAGAAGCTGTAACGTTGGCCCTAAATAATCATAACATTAGGCTAGATATACATCTCAAGAAGAGTTATATATACATTTTGTTACAATCTAACACATTGTTGCACGATATATAGCCTAATAGTGTGTGTTTGTGTGTGTGTGTGTGTGTGTGTGTCAAGTCAAGTCAACTTTATTTATATAGCACATTTATAACAGCCGAGGCAGACCAAAGTGCTGTACAGTAAATCAGGCAAAATACATTACATCCAAAACATCATAAAAACACGTAAAAGCAAAAATTAAAAGTGAATTAAAACTCAAAACAATAGTAAAAGTTCGAATAGACACTGCTGCTGGGATAAAACACTCAACTAGTAAAAGCAAAGGAAAAGAAATGGGTTTTTAAAAATGACTTAAACTGTTCAGTTGTGGCAGCAGATCTTATTTTAAATGGTAATCTGTTCCAAAGTGTCAGAGCTGCAACAGAAAAGGTTTGATCGCCCCTAGTTTTGAGCCTTGTTTTAGGCACGTCCAGGAGCAGCTGGTTGGAGCATGAACATGTAGTCGTTCACTTAGGTAGTGAGGTGTTGAGCCATTTAATGATTTAAAAGTCAGAAGTAAAATTTTAAAATGAATCCTGTAGCGAACAGGAAGCCAATGGAGAGAACGGAGCACAGGGGTTATGTGGTCCCTCTTTTTTGTGCCTGTTAGGAGGCGAGCAGCCGCATTTTGGACAAGCGGCAGGCGTTGGATGGATGACTGGTCCAAGCCCACATATAGTAAGTTGCAGTAGTCCAGGCGAGATGTTATGAATGCATGTATTACTGTTTCTAAATCACTGGCAGAGAGGTATGATTTTATTTTGGCTATAAGTCTGAGCTGGTAAAAACTAGATCTCACAACAGTGGATATCTGTTTGGCAAATTTAAAAACATGATCAAAGTGCACACCAAGACTCATTACAGATTTTTTCATATTAACAGCAAGAGGACCAATCGTGTGTGTGTGTGTGTGTGTGTGTGTGTGTGTGTGTGTGTGTGTGTGTGTGTGTGTGTGTGTGTGTGTGTACTAGGATCCTAGGTCAACATGGCTTGCAATGGGGCCCGTCATGACTACCTTACACCCCTGGTGGGAGGACATATAAGCCAGGCTTCCTCAGCTTTCTTGCTCTCTCTCTGGACAGCAAAGACAGACAACCTTCTGTCATTGTTTTTGGTTTGTTGTTGAGTGAAATATAACCTAAAAAGCAAGTTTACTGTGTGGTTCTCCCTTGACTGTTACAGCCTAGACGAGCTGGTCATAACACTTTGTAGTGAATAATATATAATAATAGTAATAATCTTTATTTACAAAGTGCTTTACAAGGACAGCAAAAACAAATGTAAGAACAGGCAGGTCATAGAATAATAAACAAGGCAAAGATTAAGAAATAACCACTTTAAGATATAAAATCCATTTAAAAGAACTGTAAAACACATTATTTCAAAGGAATTTTAAAAGGTGAAATTAAGTAACAATTTAAAATCAACTAAACTCAGGAAAGGCTCGCCAGTAAAAGTTTGTTTTTAGAAGGGACTTAAAAGAGAAAACTGATTCGGCTGACCTGATCTCCAAGATGCTAAAACAGGAGTGATGTGGTTATGCTTTCTGGTTCTGGTTAAAAGCCTGGCAGCTGAGTTCTGTACCAACTGGAGATGATCTTTAGATTTTTGGTTCAGGCAAGTAAAAAGGCTGTCACAGCAGTCAAGACTTGATGAGATAAAAGCATGTAAAATCGTCTCTGTGTTTTTAACAGTTAAAATTGATGTAATTTTTGAGATATTTCTGAGCTGATAAAAACAAGACTGTACAAGCTTTGTTGTGTGCTGCTCAAAATGTAAGTTGCTGTCGACCCAGAAACCCAGATTTTTGGCAGCAGGGTTGATATGGTTTACTAGGGGACCAGCAGATGGCAGTATTTGCTTAGTAAGGTGCTGTGGTCCAATTAAATTGATCTCAGTCTTGCAGAAAGTTACTTGACATTCAGCTCTTTTTCTCAGACAGCCAGTTTTTAACAGAACTCGGCATACCTTGGTCTAGAGATTTAATGGGCAGGTACAACTGCGTATCATCAGCATAAAAATGAAATAACACACCGTGTTTATTTATGATATGCCCTAAGGGGAGCATGTATAGGCAAAATAAAATGGCCCCCAAGAGCGAACCCTGCGGCACACCATATTTCACTCTAGAGAAGGCCGAGGCAAAGTTATTAACAGACACACAGCACCTTCTATTGGACAGATACAATTTAAACCAGTTTAATGCTGTACCAGAAACCCTGACCCAGTGCTTTAGTCTGTTCAACAGGATGTTGTGATCAATTGTGTCTGTACTGAGGTCCAAGAGTACCAGGACTGAGCACATACCTTGATCAGCGGCAATTAAAAGGACATTTTGTACCTTAAGCAAAGCAGTCTCAGTGCTGTGAAATTTCCTGAAACCTGATGAAGTTTTTCAAAAATGCAATTATTTTCCAGCACATCGAGAAATTGTTTTAACACAATCTTTTCTAAAATCTTGGAAATAAAAGGCATTTTGGAAATTGGCCTGTAGTTCTGAGGCAGGGAGGGGGTCTAGTCCATGTTTTTTCAGCAGTGGATGTACTCAGGTAGTTTTAAAATAGTCAAGGACCCAACCCTTGGACAGAGAACTGTTAAAAATTGAAAGCAGCCAGGGCCCGACAGAGTCCATTCCTTTGAGTAAAAACGTGGTTGGTATCACATCAAGAGGGTTGGAAGCACTGGTGTAGTGCAGAGTATACGGAGTATGCCCACTTATAAATCTCCTCTGATTCACACCATTGATTGACTGACTATATTCAGTAGTATGCTGCATTTTGTTCTTAGGGTGGTGAAGGGATCACCCTCCTACTCCGTCTCGGCTTTGCAAGTACGTGTTAACTTAATCTGTGAGAATAGTCTTACATCTCATTGTTTATAACAGAGGCTGTTTATCCTCTGCTGGACGGACACTTAATAAAAACATTGTGGGTAAAAAGAGTATACCCACTTCTTTAGGCACCACTACACCACTGGTTGGAAGACACTCTCATATGTGATACTGTTTCTAAAAGTTCAGCTGAAGTAAATGGATAAAACTGGAACTCTATCTTGAGGGTGAAGGGAGTCAGAGCAGCTAACATTTGGGGTAATTGAGGCTCTGATTGACATCACTTTATCAGTAAAATAAGATAAAAACTTTTCACAATCGGCGTTGACAATCTGATTTTTCTAAATAATTAAAACAAGTAGAACATTTTTTTAATGAGAACCAAAGCTTTCCCGTTACCTTCTCACATGTTTTTATTTAATTGTATGTAATGAACCCACTGAGATCAAGATCTCTTTGACGACGGTGAGCTGGCCAAGAGGGCAGCAGCTCACGTCATAATAAACATGACATGATTAATAAACAGTTCACAAACAATAAGTTAAGAGCAGATAACAATTACAATGTGCTAATCAGTTTACAGATAAAGTGCAGAAGTTGTGATCACAGATTTCTATTAAAAAAAACAGACACAGTCCAACGGTCAAACATTTTCTGTCTTCTACGTTCTCCAAGATGACTAGGGGATGAGGGGAGTACCAATAAATTAAAACCCAGGGAATAGAAATAGGAACTAAATATGAGCAAAGTTTAAAAGGATTTATTAACAAACTAAACATGAAGGTGCAACACTAAACAAGCTTCTTCTATAAAACACAAAACAACAGAGAAGCCAATCAATCTTAATCAAACATCAGAAAACTAACAAACAATACAAAGAATAAGGCCTCAATCAAAACACTCCTTCCACAGAAGGATCACAGGTTTTCTCAACATCAAAGACAAGCACACAGGTAGATGAATGACCCACTGGCAGCCTCCTCTCTCCTGCTCTTTATAGTTTTGCTCCTGATTAGTAATTAGCCACAGGTGTGGCTGGGCACTCTGAGGCTGAGGAGCAACACCTGGGGAGCACACACAGGAGAGAGAGAAAACACAAACACTACACGTAACACCAAAGGCTTCAAGTGAAATGAGATCTTCCAGTTAGAAGTCATTCTGGAGAAAGATCCCTGCAGAGGGATCAGCAAAACTAAACGCTCTTTTCCCGAGGTCAGTGTGGACACGAGGAACAGACAGAGGCGCTGCTTGTCAACAGGCAAGGAAGGCAACTGCTTGGGGCCCCAGGTCAGAAAGGGCCCCCCAAGGCAGACAAACTTAAAACCACAGCAGTAGCTCAAAATGTGCAAATATTGCAATGACAGTAGGAAACCTCCCTAATAGGGCCCCATTTGACAGCAGTCTCTCTTGTTGCCCTGCTAAGCCTCTCATGTAGTATTCCTTCATTACAATTAAACCACTAAAGGAAAATGATGAGGAATGATCTGTGTGGGAGTGAAAAAAGAAAGAGGAAGAGTGTCTGAACACTGGCAGACATAATGGTGGTTGGAGGGGCCCCCAATGAATTTCTGCCTAGGGCCCCAACAGACTAATCACCACTGGGAACAGACAGTTTAAAAACCTCCCAGGAACACAAGGCATAGTGTCTCCTTGTTCTTTGAAGGTATGGACATAAATAAGAAGGAACTAAACCAAGAAGAGCTTTATAGATACGACTCAGCCGGTGTGTATACCTGCTACTTTTTTGTTGTAGACAATGTGCAGGACTTTGACTGCAATTTAGATTAAAAACAAGAAACTATTCAATATCAGGTCTAGGACTTTTATTTGTGTTGCCATGGTATCAAGCAATGAATATATGTATCATTTCATTTTTATTAAAATCACCACCTCTGCAACGTTACTTAATGTGACAACC
Source organism: Labrus bergylta (assembly GCF_963930695.1). Lineage (NCBI taxonomy): Eukaryota > Metazoa > Chordata > Actinopteri > Labriformes > Labridae > Labrus > Labrus bergylta. The sequence continues at coordinate 29,908,542 of NC_089198.1, read as the reverse complement.
ATTTGGGTTCACTTGATCTCTTTTTTTATTCATTGCCAAACTTTAATCAATCAATCAAAGTTTATTTGTAAAGCACAATTATTACGTTGTGGAGGATTACTGGGAGTAAATCTGGACAATAAACTGAGACTGGTCCAAGAACATGGAGGCCGTCTACTCTTCTTCCTGAGGAGGCTGAGGTCCTTTAACATCTGCAGGACCATGCTGAGGATGTTCTATGAGTCTGTGCTTTCCAGTGCTATCCTTTCTTCGTTGTGTGCTGGGGCAGCAGGCTGAGGGTAGTGGACTCCAACAGACTCAACAAAATGATCCTCAAGGCCAGCGACGTTGTGGGGATGGAGCTGGACTCTCTGATGGAGCGGTGTCAGAAAGCAGGATGCTGTCTAAGCTGCATGTCCTCTTGGAGAATGTCTCCCACCTCCTCCACGACGTGCTGGTCAGACTCAGGAGCACATTCATGGCATTGGGAGTGAGGAGAAACCTCAATGTCCTTTCAAGGATAAATAAATGTTTGATTGAATGATTGATCCTCCATTATTCATCGTTTGTTATTTATTTAAACTTTGCAGTACTCTGAATCTTAAACGGTCAATAATCTGTCCATTACCACAATGTGCAATACTGAAACTACTGAGAAATACTCTCTGTGCTTTAATACATGGATACATTATTTAATAATCTGCACTTTATATAAAGCTTATTCTTTACTAACATGCTGCTTGTTACATAACTGTGACACTCTTTCTTGTTCTTATTGTTTTATCTCTTATTTAGATTCATTATTTCATTCTGTTTATTTCTCTACATTTCTACTGCTATGTTGTGTGTGAGAGCTACTGTAAGGACCAAATCTAGAAGTATTTCTGATTCTACTTTAAAGATTGAACACAAACTTTAATCTTTCTACTCTTCATGATAAGAGTTCCTTCTTGGGTACATAAAGAGTTTTAAATACATTCATATCAGTGATGAGATCAGTGTGTGTTCACATTAACACCTGTCTATTAACACACAGGAAACAGGCTATGGTTACTGTATCCTGTCTGTTGATACTTAGCTCCGCCTCCTCCCTCCTTCAAAACCTCAGACTCTGCAGAAAACCACACAGCAGCTCCAGCCCAGCTGTCAATCATCAGTCAGCAGCAGGGGCTGATGGGAGTTCTGAGGACCTGTTAGAAACCGCCCGGCTCAGTGTGACCCCGCAGCTCGTCCTGGTTTGGCCTCACTTCTCGTCAGGTTCACCAGAGGAAAACAACAAAATGTTTCTCCTCCCTGCTGTGGCTCTGTGCTGTGTGAGCTCAGGTGAGTGTTTCCAGCCAATCAGGAGCCAACAAACTCAACCTGTAATAAACCAGCCCTGTCTCTGTGTAATGACTTTAACTAAACTGTGGGATTATCCTGATCTGGTTTTAACATTACCTCATCGAGGAGGTGAAAAAAGTGTTATTAATTGGAGACAGAGCTGAAAAAAAGAACTGTCTCACTAACCTCCATCTGTCTGTTTCTCTATAGCGCTGGCTGCCATGACAACAGAGCTCAAACAGGACGGTTTGTCACTGACCAGGAGAGTTGGAGAAAGTGTCTCCTTCAGCTGTGAACGTTTAGACCTGTGTGATTTAGATGGTGGTTATGTGTACTGGTACCAGAAAAAAGACAACGAAACATTCACAGGGATTCTGAGGATTGATAGGAGTAACATGGACAAAGATGTTTTCAATCATCCTCAGAAAGATGATTTCTCAGCTGTGATCAAACAGAACGGTGTTGAGCTGCAGATCCAGAAGGTTAATTCCTCTCATTCAGCCACATACTACTGCTCCTGTTGGTTAACCCCCACAGTGAGAAATGATCCGAGCAGGCTGAACAAAAACCAACAGATGAGCAGAAGTCAGATAATGTTTGTGACAGGAAGACAGCAGTAAACCACAGCTCACTGAGTCATTCACCTCCATCACACACAGGATGAACTGAGGGATTATTTTACTGGTGTCTGGATTGATTCTTTATTTTATTTCTTTGTTTTTCTCAATCAGATATTTCATTAAGGTCATGGTTAGTCCACACTGTGAGGACAAAGAGAGAAGAGCAGAAACACATTGACAAAATAAATAAATACAATAAAATGAAGTCATCACTTTTTTAACATATTTTAGACACATTTCAAAATAACATGTCTTCCTCTGGCTCCAAGGCCAGGAGCAATACAGGATGGATACAATGCATGATGGGTAAGGGGAATGTAAAAAGGCTGTGAGCCAGGTCCAGCCCTCAGCAGGTATTTTGCTTCTTTTCAGCATTATTTTCTGTTGGCATAAACCTTTGGCCATCTCAAAATGATAATGACCACATCCAACTCGGGGACTTTAGTCTACATGATGTCACTGCACATATAAAGATACTATCAATCCATAAATAGTGATAGAGGTATGACATTTGACAGGGAGTAACCTGAAACATAGGACAAATTACAAATATAAGATTGAGGGGCTTGCTGCCATTGTGTTTTGAAATGTTTACCACAACATCTTACAAGACACAAAGAAAAACACTGTCCAATTCTCTTCAAACATGCCTACCCTTTTCATGTATTTAAAAACATAACTATATTCATCAGCCCAATTTGAGCCCAAGATGACCTTTGTGTATTCAAAGTGACTTTAGCTGTAACCATGTAATGCATGTTTGAAACTCAATAATCTTTCATTCAACAGCATTTTTTGATTCTTTTAGTTTTTGTTTAACTTAAGTTAAGGGTACTTTATTCTCTCAATCAATCAACCAATCTTTATTTGTAAAGCGCCAATTCATGTTAACACGTTATCTTCAGACACTTTACAAGAGAGCAGGTAAAAGACCTTACTCATTGTTATGTTACAAAGACCCAGCATTGATCCATCATGAACACAGAACTTAACAACATTTAGCAAAGTTACAGTGACAAGAAAAAACTTCTCTGTTTGAATACCTACCTTTTATTTTGAAAGAAAATAACGAGCTTCCTGTGGATCAAGGTTACAAAATGAACTTAACAGCTGAACTGTGAAAAAGGGAAATGTTTGAAGTCACATGGTGGATATTACTTTTGCCTCATCAACTGAGCCGTGTAGTTCTTTAAGTAAATGAGACATTCAAAGGCGCAGTGGAGTCGTTCTTTTCCATCACTGAGGTTACAGGGAGATGCTGCAGAGTGTACGCCTAAAGGGACAAAGTAGTTCATGCTTATTGAAAATGAATTCATTAATTTCAGTCCCTAGGGCCCTGTTTTTACAGACAGAGTTTTCAATACAAACCAATGGAGTTCAGTGTTTTCAGTGCTCAGCGCCCTGAGTGCTAAAATGTTTGTTTGTTCACAGCGCTCTTAGTTAAAAACAGTTCAAACTTTTGGAGCAGCTCGTCAATGTCACTTCTCCCTCACCGGCCAATCAGAATCAAGACAGGGCGGGACTTAAAACAACAGCTTTGTCAATAACAATGACGGAGGAGACTGACTCGTCTTTTCGAGGGTACAATTTCCAGAAGAAGAGCTGTGGCTGATGCCAGTACATCACTCCTTTACATGGTTTTCATGTTTTCTTGAGGATATTTCATTGAATTAAAGCAAATATCAAGCACTCAGAGCTATCTAAAACACACCTAAAGGACATCACAGACCTAGTAACAATGGGCCTCATTCACCAACCGGTCTTAAGAACAATTCTGGACTTTAATCACTTACAACATTTTTTAGAAGATTTTGGATTCATCAATGTTTTTTTGTTCTTTGGTAAGAACAGAAGTTATGAACACTTAAGAACACTCTATACGCACATTTGAGTGCTGACTGGCCGGGACAAAATGATGGTTATTGTATTTCATTTAAATAGATAATATTATAGGGTTTACATCAGCCTACAATATGTTGTTGAATAAAGAATGAAATATTTTATGAATATTTTATGATTCACTTGATACAACTGTTACGCCCCACCGTAAAGGCGGCCCTACGGGGCTAACAGCAAACCATACATTGACCCATTAAAAGACACTAACCACCTTAACAAAAGTCAAAACAAAGGGATTTATTACAAAATGACACACTAAATGATAACAAAGATCAAAAGAGACAACAGACGATCCCTGACTGAGCAGCACAGCAGTCCCAACTCAAAATGCCTCTCCTCTGTGCAGCCAGCACTGGCCTTTTAAGCACTGAGGCCAGGTGTACCTCGTTGTGCAATTAGTAGCTTCACCTGGGCTGGAGACAACAGAAGGGGAGAAGGGACACAGGGCACAGGGAAACACACAGCTGTAACACAACAGTGGTCTTTTAAAATAAATAATCTACACATGACACTTCAATTCACATGAATTATGTTTATTGAATCCCATGTGTCTTTTTTATTGTCCATCCATCCATCCATTTTCTTCCACTTATTCGAGGTCGGGTCGCGGTGGCAGCAGGCGCAGGAAGTCAACCCAGACTTCCCTCTCCCCAGCAACACTTTCCAGCTCCTCCTGAGGGATTCCAGGGCGTTCTGACCCCCAATTCACACATACTCCGTGCATGCCGTGGTCCGTCAGCGTCATGGTTTTGCTCCGTCTGACGGCTCGCGCCCATTCACACTGGATCCATTTCTGTGACGTCAGTGCAGCGGAGTGCACCCATGACACATCACAGGAGAACTACAAGATCCCGCGGGAATAAAGAGAAAAACATGCAAACAACATGTTGCTTTGTCTTTCTGATGATGAAATGTTCATTCTGTGCCTGTTTTGACGTTATGTTGATAAAGTGATGAAAAATACGATCGGGAGTCTGTATATTGTGTTTTATTTTGAAATTGACCGGATGCTCTGTGCGTTTCCTTGTCTGACTTCCTGTCCGTCTGTCATATTCTGTCCAGCTTGACGCCTGCCTGCAGCGTACTCCGGTGAAAATAGACTCGCGTAGTGCCGTTGGTGGCGCGCTCCGGAGATGGACCGCAGCAATAAATGAGAATAAATGAGAATAAATCATGAGTTTGAGGCACTTACGCCCCTTTTTCCAGCACACCAGACACTATTTCTATCGCTGGAATCGGTAAAGCCCTTGCCGGTGAAGGTTTTTGGAAATCCCTCGGGCATTGTAATCCAATTTTGAAAGCTTGACCAGCCTCTATAAAGATGACAGGCCATTAAAAAGAAATATCTCTTCCTTTATATCTGGACGACTCCAGTGCTTCAGAAGTAAATGAATGAGGGATTTTGTGTTTTCATCATTTGTGAGGAAATCTTTCCAATCTGCAGCTTGATGAGGATTCAGACCATTAACTAGAAACCATTCAGCATTTCCTCTACGATCTCTCTCAGCTGGCTGATTTGGTTGAATAAAGGTCCGTGTACCTTCCGTTCATTCTATTTCCAATGCTGAAACGCAAATCGTAAAACAAAAAAACAGGCATTTTTCTTTTTCAATATATGTAGCAGATTTTAAAACAAACAAACAAGAGCCGTTTTCCATTCAAATATAGCCATAAAATTGGATTGTGTGTTGTTTTCCTATTATGGATTTTTATATTCCCAGATAAACACGAAGAATCCAATCTATGTTGATCCAAAATGCAAAAATGCGGGGATATCTGTATTATTACCGGTATTATAAGGAGAACCGGAAGCAGTATTTTAGCTTTTTTTCCCGCAATTAGCACGTCTTTAGCACAACAATAGCAGATTCGGTTGGCAAGAGTGTGAAGACTGAACGAGATGGTGTCACTCGAGCCCTATGGAAATTTAATTAGAGAAATGATTGCTCAAAATCTCTCGCACGCGGACATTTCCACGAATTTATTACAATTAGGTGTGCAGCAAGGATGTTCTAAAATGAGTGTCAGGAGATTTTGTGCACGTCACAACATTTCCAGGAGGGGACATGTATCCGACACACAATTAGAGGTTGCTATCAGCAGAGCAATAAATCAGGTAGGCCTAAGTTATTTTGGATTTGTTTGATTTACAGAGGTGGGTAGTAACAAGTTACATTTGCTACGTTACATTTACCTGATTAAGTTTTTGGATGAATTGTACTTCTAAGATAGTTTTACATCATCTCCATACTTTTTACTTTTACTTGAGTAGATTTGTGAAGAAGAATGTACTCTTACTACACTCCATTAGGCTACACTGAGCTAGTTACTTTTTTCTTTACCCATTCACTATTCTACGCATTATTATTATTATTATTATTATCCCCCTACGCATCAATTTAATGTTTTATTTTGTCAGACAGAGGGACTTCCGCCATAGGCTCTACCACCTGACCAATCACATTTGGAAATGTGTGTTTCTTGTGCTGTAATTTGTTATTTTGTAAATATTTAATTTATTTTTCATTTTTATTTATTCTATTATTTTATTGATTGGAAGTACTCAAATTTACCTGAAGATTAGTATTTTGTATTTTTGTCTGATTAAATGCATGTCTTCACAAATTAATCAGATGTTACTCAACAGTTGCTCAGTACTTCAGTAGTTCCCCCCCCCCCCCCCCCCCAAGTACTTTTTTACTCTAACTCAAATATTATTTGGATGACTACTTTTTACTTCTACTTGAGTCATATTATGCTGAAGTAACAATACTCTTACTTAAGTACAATTTTTGGCTCCTCTACCCACCTCTGTTGATTTATTTCTAGACTACGTATATTTTATGAAATATAAATCCATGAAGACTAGGCCTACATGTTACAGCTTACTTATGTTGATTCATCAGACAGGGTCAACATATGGTCGAAAGATGATGACCGGGTCTGGACCTGTCTGCAATGGGAGTGGTTGCTGGTGAACACGAAATGCGCAAACGTGTAAGTATCTTTTGCAAGCCTTGTTGTGGTATATTGTATAATGTATTTTACTAGCTAACTTTTACTTACTTTTCCCCCAAAGGGTGCACGTAACCTTAACCCCGTCCCCTACAGTGCTGCATACATGGGACACAAAATCCACATCGACCAGAATGAAAAATTGGTCATGTTTGGGGTGCGCTACGAGGAGATCTGGCAAAAAAACACTGGTGAGTTGAATATCTATAGCATATCACCCGATAGGACACAACTTTGTGCAAACCAAAATATCACTTTAACCAGATGCACCCTTGAGTGGGGGTGCTTGTAGGTACCCATACACATCAATGGTCCTGCTCCTTGGACTCCTAATCAAACCTCTTCATACTGTCTGTAAACTTTTTACATCTGATATAATCCTGTTTCCTCTCACCATGTTGATTTTGCAGACTAAATGCAGTGGGGATTCTTTTAATTGAGTATTGTTTTTATATTATCTACCTTTTAGTTGAAAAAAAATCTACCCTTTTCTTGTCTACAGAATCATACGGTAGAGCAAACGTGGGTAGAGATAAATAACCGGGTAAATTACCCAGTGAAGGAGGCCCTCATACAGCTGCAGGGTCAGGAAGTCCTCAACATGGATGACAACGTGACTAGATACTGTACATCTAACCTTACTGCTGAGCTTTGCAAGATTGGTATAACAAGAGCTGTACATGCATGGAATGCACACAGAATCCCAGGTGAGTTAAATAAAAAAAACATGTATCACACAATCCAGTCCTTTTTTGTGAACTTCTTATTTTAAAGTTGACAGTGAATTTTAACCATAATCACATTTTGTGACCTATGCTTTGCTTCACAGGCAAAGAAACACCCAATTGTTCGGCAGCAGGAGGATGTCCAAAAAAACTGGGAGAGGAGTTGTTGCCACATGCCTCCCAAGCAGCAGACATGTACCAGCAGGATGTTGGCTCTTCACTGACTAGAGTCTCCTGCTTTGGAACTGACCCCTTCTCAACTGAGGAGGACAAAATATCAGCAGAACAACTTTTTGCTGTAGAGTACCCTGATATTTCAGTTTTATTAGATAATGTGGTAAACTATAACTTTGTACCTTTTCAAGATGCATTGCTGTATCTGATAAACGTTACGCAGCAATATGCATGAATATGTCAAATAAAGACAAGTTGGTTCTGGATATACTGTATATTTTGTCACTTTCCTTTAACAAATAAAATCAAACACTTGCTAAAATTGCAACAATAGCAATGTTAAACATTACACAATATTTGTCTTAAGTGCAACATGAAATACAAAAAATGTATAAAAATACAACTATTCTGTATCCTCTACAGCTGTTGAACAAGTGCAAAATTACAACTGACTTTAGAACAAGGCAACTAGCTAGATGTAACAGAGGTAATCAAGCTTAAAGCATAGAATGTGATACAATCACACTTAAAGGGTTAATCCATCTTAATTACACCAGCCAATATGGAGAGAACATTGTCAAGACTGGTCAGCCTGTGTACATTGACAGAGAACTCATCTGCCCTGCATTTGAGGCACTGGTCGGATGTCAGCATCCACTGGTCAACGCAGTTTTTGCAGCCAACAAAGCTTTTGCAGCATACGGCAATCACAGGCTCTTCCATTAGCCCTGTTTGATGAAAAAAATAAAAAGGACAATACATATGCAATATTAGAGTTCAATATATTATCTTGTCTTTACTTAAAGGAACAGTTCACCCAAAAATGAACATTCTGTCATCATCTACTCACCCTCATGCCAGTTAAAACACAGGTGTAGTTTGTCCATATAACACACAAGGAGGTTGCAGCACTACTGGAGAGCAAGTGGGTCTCCATTGACTTCAACACAGTGCATAGAAAGTCAATGGAGACCCACTTGCTACTTGTGTTTTAACTGGCATGAGGGTGAGTAGATGATGACAGAATTTTAATTTTTGGGTGAACTGTTCCTTTAATCTACATATTACATATGTGTAAAAGCTTGGCAAGGGACAGTTTCACTATAACATGGAAAAGCAAAAATTAATGATTGATTCACTTGAACATTCAACTAGATCCTGCTTAAAAGGTAGATTTTAATATAGATCAAACAACAAATTATGTTACAGACCTTTGCATACAATACAACCAAAGGCATCCTTCATGTGTGTTATCATGGTGTTGGTCAGAACCAGCATGGTGCCCCTGGTGCTGCTGGCATGTGTTGACAGGTCTTTTATGACTGTGGTGACTTCCCTCAGTCCTTGAGCAGCCAAGCTCACTTCTTCTATTTTATCATGGACCCCCTGAAGACCTGTGGAGTCCATATCTTTATTACTACAAGGAGGGTTAAAAACAAAAACAAAAAACAAATGTATTATACAATATTCATATAACTCTTTCTTGTTGTTGTTTTTTTTTAAGAGAGATGTTATTTAAAACAATATAAAGACAAATATTGATAGGCAGTAACTCAAATGTTTACCTCAGTTTCTTTCCCTTTGTTCCTTGCTGGAACTCATGGAAGATCTGCTCTGGGACAGCAAGAAACTTTTTTGCATTTTGCTTCCAATACTTGGATCCTAGCAAGAGAGGAAGACAAATCATGTAACAGATATAATGTAAACACATTTACAGCTGAACAGAATACTTTGTAGGTCCAAAAAATTAAGAGATAAAGAGAGCATAGTATTGAAGTAGATGGGGCATGTAGTTTATCAAACAAAGCATTTTCATTTTTAGTTTTTTTTAAAAAAGGTAATTAAATAGTTGTCCGATTTTTGTTTCAGAAATGGAAATAGAAAAAATGGCCCTAAATTTGTTGTTTGATTTGCGTTTCAGAATTGGAAATAGAATGAACGGAAGGTACACGGACCAATAAAGATGGTAAGTATCTGAAAACTGTTAGAGCTGCAGCCGGTAGACTTCTGAAGATGCAGTCTGAATTGGTCTTCATTGTCTGTGGCACATATTTCTGATAGAATGAGGAGTTCCCATCTTGAATAATGTCTCACTGGATAGGACAAAGGAGCTATGTGTTGTCAGCATCTTTTATCATGTAGTTCATCCCTCGGGCTTTGTTGTTTTTTACAAAGAAGACATTGTGGAGATGATATATGGTGTCAGAGTAAGGGGGATAGTGTTGAAGTTTGAAAGATTGAATCATAACAGAAACAAACAATCTGGACAGCAACAGGCACAAAGCAATAAGTATCTAACCTCTGAATTTAGCCAGGTCATAATGTCATGTTCTGATACACGTACACACATACCCATCCACCCTTTCCTGGTAAGAGACCAGTTGTCTGACCAAGAAACTTCTAGGAAATGCTCTTTATATAGCACACATGTTGTAATTGCCCAGTGTGATGATTGCTCATAACGGGATGATTGGGATGCTATAAAAGAACTGCTCTGAGAGAAATACACAGATCCTCCATTCACAAGCCATATGTCTCTGTCTGATTGTTCAAGAGCATTTACTCTTCTACAATAGCACATCAGCTCAGAGATGCTAATTTGTGACCTAAGCAGCTGTGATTTGATTAATACCTGAAATATAAACCCATTAAACTGGATCACTTTCTGGTTTGATGCTGTGGTGTAAGCCTTTGTTTTGTGTATATGTCTTTTGATAGATTAAAGAAAATACTTTTTGAAAGAAGTCGATCACGGATGAACTCCTTCAGCACATCATAGTGTTCCTCTTCTGGTATAGCTGCTCCTGGAGACAAACTTATCAAGGTCTTAGAAGTCTCAAGCTGAAATGGGTGGATACAACGCTCACAAGCCTCTGTTGGTGCTGGACTTGCTTTTCAGACTTTCTCATTTCTCCTGGAGTTAGATCTCTTTGTTGATTTTCTGAATGCTCACCTGGCCACTTGTCATATCCCACATTGCTTCTAGAAACTCTCCATTAGCATTGGCAGTTAGGATATGACATTGACCGTCTTCATAATTGCTGGTGATTCAACAGATTGCAGCAGAATATTTCCTGGAACTTGATTTTGACTTGAACCATTTCATCACTGCTCTATTGTTTTGTCCGTGTGGCAGCCGTTTCCTGGGAAACTGACTGAACAAGCATGCTAAAGTTTCTCTGAGCCAGGATGAGTCTCAGACAGTGGCGTCATTAGGCCTATTTTAGGGGGGCTGAAGCCCTTCATAGTATCATAAATCTGTCAGTTTCCCTTCACTTCATAGTGTAAGGTAGAGAGAGTCCCTTCAGTGCGTTGTTATCCAATCCATTCCACTTGTTCATATAGAGAACGCCCACATCACTGAAACTCCAGTCCACGTTCTCCCTGCGACCTTACTTGCACTCAGTACCTGCAGTGTGTGTGTACCTTGAAGCACACAGAGCCGACTAGAACAGCACGAAGAGAAGAACGTGAATGAAGAAGAATGGATATAAGAAAGTTTTTCAAGAAAGTAAGTATTCATCACTGCTGGTAGTAACAATTAGTTAGCTCCAGCCCCCAGCTAACAGCAGAAAGTCCCATGTATTTAATGAACCAAGTGCTCCCTGTTTGACAAATAAAAACCTAGCTTGCACACCAGTGGCGTCATTAGGCCTATTTTAGGAGGGCTGAAGCCTTAATTCAACTCATTGTGTTTCAATGTATCTTGAAGGGTCAGGCAGAAGGAGATGCTGAGGGAGAAAAAGATCAACAGGCAAGGTGAAGTCAGAGAGAGCAAGGGGATCCAGAGATGGATCAAGAGGCAGAGGAAGATCAAGTTATCACAGAGAGAGAAGGAGAGCAAACAGACCAAGAGAGTGAAAATGATGAAGCAGCTGCAGCAACTCACTCCACTACAGGGTTTGATTTAGGTGACAAAGACACAGAGCCCAGACAGATAAAGCTGAAGAGCTACCCACAAGATAGTTTTGGTATGCAGAAGAGAGCATTTCACCACAGCTGGTTTGAAAAGCACAACTGGTTAGAATATTCAGTCACCCAGAATACAGCTTTCTGCTTCTCATGTAGAGTGTTTGGCAAAAACATCAAACATGATAGTTTGGTCAGTCGTGGTTGCAAGAACTGGAAGAAAGCTTTAGTCATCTTTGGCAAGCATGAGATGGCACAAACACATAAGGACAGTGTCGTTGCATGGAAAAGCTACCAGGCAACTAGCAAATAGGGAAACGTTGAACAGATGATAGCATCTGTAATTGTGAGTGAGATAGTAGAGAGAAGAGAGTATCTCAGGCAGGGCTGGACTGGGACCAAAAAATGGCCCTGGCATTTTTGGCCATGGCGGCCCACCATGATTATTTATACGATATGTGGAGGCACAGGACATACCAGAGGACATAGGTGTAAAGTAACGGATTACATTTACTCACGTTACTGTAATTGAGTAGTTTTTTGCTGTTCTTACTACTTTTTAAGTCGTTTTTAAAATTTGTACTTTTACTTTTACTCAAGTAGGGTTTCTGTTAAGTATTGTAATTCTCTACATTTTCAATCACACCCGTTACTGAGTAAAAAAATAGAAAGAGAGAGAGAGAGAGAGACAGAGAGAGAGATAGATAGAGAGAGAGAGAGAGAGAGAGAGATGTTTGATTTTTCAAACTTCATTTAATTGCTCAAAGCATTTTAAAAAACCCCACAAATAACAAACAGCCAATCACTCATAAATAAAACAAAATAAAATAAAATAAAATAAAACCAAAATCAAATCAAAATGTTACCAAAAACCAAATCATCATTTTCAACAGAACATAAAACACGTTTGATGCACCGTGTCTTCAAACTCTTCTCGATTGTTTGACAAACTGAAGAATCTGAAATCTAGTTTCAGACGAGCTTTTAACATACGAACATAAAAAATCTTTACATCGGCATCCAAAGATCCTTCCATCTTGTTTCTCCTGCTCAGGTACACAGCCATCTTTGCCTGACCTAGCAGAAAATTAAACAATTGACATTTCAGTTTTTGATGTCTGTTGTATTTATAACCCAAAATGAACATCTGGTGGGAAAACACCTCACCAAACAAAGAAAACATCTGAATTAACATCTGGAACAGAGACACAAGACGACCACACTCCAAGAAACAATGAAACACCGTTTCTCTCTGCGTGCAGAACGGACATGTATCTACAACATCAGGATTAATCACAGACACAAAACTATTCACAGCAATTCTGCCATGAAGAATCCTCCACTGCAGATCACCACCCCTCTTTGTTAGAGGTGCTTTATAGAAAGCTCTCCACTCAGGTCTCTGAGTCTCTGACAGAGCCAGGTGAGCTCTCCACTCAGGTCTCTGAGTCTCTGACAGAGCCAGGTGAGCTCTCCACTCAGGTATCTGAGTCTCTGACAGAGCCAGGTGAGCTCTCCACTCAGGTCTCTGAGTCTCTGACAGAGCCAGGTGAGCTCTCCACTCAGGTCTCTGAGTCTCTGACAGAGCCAGAGCCAGGCTCTCCATGGAGTGTCGACTCGATCTTTTAGTTTGTTCTGATTTAAAACTTTGACAGACAGGTAGTACATTATCTTACCTGTCAAAGTGCTCAGTGTATTATCAACACCATTGTACAGTTTTAACAGAACACCAACATTACAATTGAAATCAGGAACAAGTTTCACATCAGGAAAAGAGTCATTCATGTCAGGCTGAATCAGTCCATGACAATGAGCAGCAAGCAGAGACAGTTCAGAGCGAGTCAGCTGCTGTTTCCAGTCTCTAAGCAGGAGGCCGATCACTCTGACTGACCTGGTCCCCAAACGTGAGGCCAGACCAGCAGCATTGTCCAGGTGAGGACCGCACACCTCCACCACATGTCCAAGTGTGAGGGTTTTTGCCTCACACAGTTTTTGAAGTAGGGACGGCCCTGCTTCACACTGAAGACAAGTCCCGTACACCACGGGCTCTTTAAGAAGCCAGAAAAGAGAAGTGCAGTTCTTCTGTCTCTCTTTGTGGAACAGTCCCCACACTTTAAACGCTCCTTTATAGAAAACCGGAAGGTTGTTCAATTTACATCCATTAAGATCCATTAAGAACAGCGACTCAGCCAGACCCAGACCACCACACCGCTCCAGTATGGCTCGAGCAACGGGTCTCCAGACCAGATCAGCAGGTCCACTGAGAAGTCTCTGGATGAACTGGAGCCTGAAAGCAGCTCCTCTGCTCGCTAGATGGACCAGTCCATGACCCCCTTCCTCCTTGGGCAGGAAGAGTACGCTCTGCGGGACCCAGTGCAGGCGGTCCCAGAAGAAGTCCACCACGATAGACTGCACTCTGGACAGCAGGTTCACTGGAGGGTCCGTGCACACCAGCCGGTGCCACAACATGGAAGACACAAGATTGTTAATAACAAGGATCCGACCTTTAAATGACATTTTTGGTAAAATCCATTTCCATTTCTTTAGTCGGCCCTCGACCTTCTCAAGGACATTGTCCCAGTTTTTACTGGAGAAGGTTTCATCCCTGAGATAAACTCTGAGGTACTTGAGTCCCTCTTTTGTCCACACGAGGCCTCCAGGTAACACCAGCCTCCTGTACAGCCCATGCCCCATTGCTAAGGCTTCACTTTTGGACCAGTTGACCTTAGCAGAGGACAGTTTACCAAAAGACAGAACAGTTTCATTTAGTATATTAATGTCATTCTGATTTGTAACCAGAACAATGACATCGTCAGCATAAGCAGACAGTTTAAACAGTTTTTTACACCCAGGAAAAGAGAAACCAGACAGATGAACTCTTAACTTATGCAGTAAAGGCTCTACGGCCAAAAAGTAGAGCATTCCTGACAGAGAGCAGCCCTGTCTGACTCCCCTCTGCACTCTAAACGGAGCACTCAAACCACCATTAATTTTTAGTACACTCTCAATGTCACTGTACAAGACCTGGATCTTGGCTATGAGACCAGAGCTGAACCCAAAAGCCTGAAGCGTGTGCCACAAGTACTGGTGTTCAACCTGGTCAAAAGCCTTTTCTTGGTCTAGAGAAATCAGACCAAGCTCACAGCCTAATGAACCGGAGAGGTCCAAAATGTCCCGAATTAGAGTTACATTGTCAGATATCAACCTGCTGGGTACACAGTACGTCTGGTCAACATGGATGACCTGCTCCATCACTCTCCTCAGTCTAATGGAAAACACTTTAGACAACAGTTTATAGTCCGTACACAGAAGAGAAACAGGGCACCAGTTCTTCATGTCCTGCAGGTCCCCTTTCTTTGGGAGGAGGGTGAGGACAGCCCTCCTACAGCTCAGAGGCAGCCGCCCCTTACTCAGACTGTCTCTGAGAACACACAACACATCTTCACCTATTACAGGCCAAAAGGTCTTA
The DNA here is from genome assembly GCF_963930695.1 of Labrus bergylta. Classification (NCBI taxonomy): domain Eukaryota; kingdom Metazoa; phylum Chordata; class Actinopteri; order Labriformes; family Labridae; genus Labrus; species Labrus bergylta. The sequence goes on along the minus strand of NC_089198.1, from coordinate 29,893,429 downwards.
TAAAAGTCTGCAGGGAGGCCGTCTATCCCCGGAGCCTTCCCGCTCTGCAGACTCTGCAGGGCCTCCTGCAGCTCCTGGGCAGACAGCTCCGCCTCCAGCTCTGCATTGTCTCCTTCAGAGACCTTAGGAAGGCCCTCGTAAAAGGACAGCGCCACCTCTGGTTCTTTCTGGAACTCCATCTTGTACAGGTTTTCATAAAACCCCACAGCACACTCCCGAATCTCATCTGCCTCCTGCAGCAGCTGCCCGTTGTCGGACCGCAGGGAGTGCATTAGCCTCCTCTGACCATTTTTTCGTTCCAGACCGAAGAAGAAGTGAGAGGGAGCATCCATCTGAACTATGTTCTGGAAACGTGAACGAACCAGTGCACCCTGAGCAGAAATCCCCAGCAGGTCAGACAGAGCTGATTTTTTACTTTTAAGAACTTTAATATGTTCTCGTTCTCCTGTGGAATCTGCTAAACCCTGCAGCTCCACCACATCTCTCTCCAGAGCTCTCATAGATCTGGCCATGTCCTTAGTAACATTGAGAGTGTACTGTAGGCAAAGCTGTTTTATTTGTACCTTACCTATGTCCCACCACTGCTGTAAAGAGCTATACTCCCTTTGGGTTTCTCTGTGATTACTCCAAAAGGACGTAAACACATTTTTAAAAACACCATCTGACAGCAGTGTTGTGTTAAAATGCCAGTAAGCACTCTTACATTTAACACACTGAACACTGAACAAGAGAGTGGTCTGATATGCCAACTGGACATATGGAACAACTTTTGAACACATTAACATGATGACTGAAACAATACATACGATCGAGTCTGGCCATAGACAACAAGTTATCTTTACAGTGCGTCCAGGTGTACTGACGCAGACTCTGATTGAAATATCTCCAAACACCACATAAATCAAAATGTTCAACAAGTTGAATTAAACAGCTCTTAGAAGCAGCGTGGGGTTCTGGGTGGTTCCTGTCTAACACAGGGTTTATAGTACAATTAAAATCTCCTCCCAAAAACAAATACTCTTCACTGTTACAGTGACTGAGCACGTTTCTCAACATGTCCAGAAACACGAGGCGCTCTGAACCCACAGTGGGAACATACACATTAATAAAGAGCATTTTTACTTGTTCAAACTGAGCAGAGATTTTTAAAAGTCTGCCAGGAAAGACTTCCTCTACAACACAGGACACAGGTAAGAAATCTCTGGAAAAGAGAATCCCAACCCCCCCACTGTTACTGGTCTTATGACTTAGGAAAACCTCCCCACTCCACTCCCTCCTCCAGTCACTCTCATTGTCAGGAGTACTGTGAGTTTCCTGAAGAAACATGACATTAACATGACATCTCGAGCACCGTTAATATTTAAAGAGCCCAGCTTTATGTCACACATGTTTAGATAAAAGGTGCATCCAAACAAAGACAAAACAAAAAGAAACTTATTCATTTTTAACAATTTGGGCTTGAACTTTGGACAACAGTTTCTTAAGCCTGAAGATTTCCGGCCCAGTAAAAGAAGGCTGCCCCAGATTCCCCGAGTTCTTTATAAAAAACCTGACAGAATCATGCAACAGCTTCATGTCAGGAAAGAAATCCTCGATCTTAACAGCTCTTAACCCTTTGGTCTCTTTTAAAAATGATTTGACTCTGGTAAAAGAGTAACCACTCTCCTGCATGGTTTCCTCAGAGTCACTCTCCTGTGAGCTCTGCAGGTCACTCTGTGTATCACACTGTGTGTTCTCCTCTGACAGAGATGAGGAGCGCTCTGGGTCTTTTTTTGACACTTTATGAGTTTGAACACAGTTAACTTTACTTTCTGTACTTTTTCTTTTTCCAGACATCTTTAACACATCTTCATCAATCACACACTCATCCAAAACAGACTCTGCCACTCTGGTCGCAGTCTGACCTGTCTGCTCTTTAACCTGACTCTGATCCATGTCAGTGATATTACAGTCATCATCATCATCAGACTCACTGTCACTGTCAACACTTTCATTCTCGTTCTCACTGTCTTGTGTTTCAGTCTGTATGTTGTTCTGCGTGTCTGCTGTGTCGTTTTTCGTGTTTGGTGCGTGATTCTGTATGTTCTGTGTGTCAGTGTGCGCTGCGGGCCGACCGTCCTCACTGACAGGCGGCTCCGCTGCAGGCGCAGCAGCCCCGCAGTCACCCGCTCTGTTCAGGCACGAGCGGACCAGGTGTCCCTCTGCTCCACACCCAAAACATTTTAAATTGTCAGAAGTCACATGAGATGAGATGAGATGAGATGAGATGAGAGATGAGGAGGGAGGGGGCGGAGAGAGAGAGAGAGACAGAGTTCAGAGTTCGGGGGGTAGAGTTCAGTAGAGAAACAGCTCTGGGGAAAAAGCTGTTCCTCAGTCTGCTGGTTCTGGTCTGGAGGCTTCTGAAGCGCCTGCCGGAGGGCAGGAGGGTAAACAGTCTGTGGGCAGGGTGGGAGGAGTCTTTAAGGATGCCATGAGCTCGCCGCAGACAGCGTGTTCTTTGGACATCCTTGATGGCAGGAAGTGGACATCTTGTGATGCGCTGGGCGGTTTTTACCACCCGCTGTAGCGCCTTACGGTCTGCGACAGAGCAGTTTCCGTACCAGACTGAGACACTGCTGGTCAGGATGCTCTCGATCACACAGCGGTAGAAGTTCATCAGTACAGCTGAAGACAGGTGGTGTCTCTTCAGTGTCCTCAGGAAAAAGAGGTGTTGATGAGCCTTCTTAACCAGACTGGAGGTGTTAGTGGACCAGGAGAGGTCCTCTGTGATGTGGGTCCCCAGGAACTTGAAGCTGGAGACACGTTCAACAGCCATCCCGTTGATGTGAATGGGGTTGTGCATGTTTCCTCTTTCTCTCCTGAAGTCCACGATGAGCTCCTTCGTCTTGCTGGTGTTGAGGAGCAGGTTGTTGTCAGCACACCAGGCGGCCAGATGCTGTACCTCCTCCCTGTAGGCCGTGTCATCGTTGTTGCTGATGAGGCCAATCACCGCTGTATCGTCCGCAAACTTGATGATGGTGTTGGATCCATGTACAGGTTTGCAGTCGTGGGTGAAGAGGGAGTAGAGGAATGGGCTCAGCACACAGCCCTGTGGTACGCCTGTGTTGAGTGTGATGGTGGTGGAGCAGGTGTGTCCTGACCTAACATACTGGGGTCTGTTGGTCAGAAAGTCCATTATCCAGTGACGGAGGGAGGTGTTGAAGCCCAGGTCTCCGAGTTTAGTGTTTAACTTGGATGGGATGACAGAGTTGAATGCTGAGCTAAAATCAACAAACAGCATTCGTGCGTATGTGTTGTTATTGTCCAGATGTGTGAGCACAGAGTGCAGCGCAGTGGAGACTGCAGCCTCTGTACTCCTATTGCTGCGGTAGGCAAACTGGAATGGGTCCAGTGTGGGTTGGAGGCAGTTTTTCAGGTGTGCTAGGACCAGTCGCTCAAAGCACTTCATTATGATGGGTGTGAGTGCCACAGGGCGGTAGTCGCTCAGGCCTGTCGGGCTGGAGTGTTTCGGCACTGGGACAATGGAAGTGGCTTTGAAGCATGCTGGCACAGCTGCTTGGGCGAGGGACAGGTTGAAGATGTCCGTAAAAACCCCAGTGAGCTGCTCCGCACATGCTCTAAGCACGCGCCCGGGGGTGCCGTCTGGACCAGCAGCCTTTCGGGCGTTGATCCGGCTCAGTGCAGCGTGGACGTCTGTGGAGGTGAGTGAGAGGGGCTGGTTGTCTGCAGGAGGTCTGGTCGTGGTCTGCGTCTCCCTGTTGTCTCTATCGAAACGAGCATAAAAGTGATTTAGCTCGTTCAGGAAGGAGACATCTGTGGTTATCGGGGTGGAGTTTCTGGGTTTATAGTCACTGATGGCCTGGATGCCCTGCCACATGCGTCTGGGGTCGGAGTTGGAGAAGTGTTCCTCAACCTTCAGCTTGTAGCAGTGCTTGGCCTTGATGATGCCCCTCCTCAGGTTTGCCCTGGATACGCTGTAGGCCATTGCATCATCTGATCTGAAGGCGGTGTTGCGGGCCTTCAGCAGGAGACGCACCTCCTTGTTCATCCATGGCTTCTGATTTGGGTACGTGGTGATCTGCTTCCATGTTGTAACACTGTTGATGGTGGTGTTGATATAATCCAGCACAGAAGAAGTGTAGGTGTCAATGTCTGTGTGAGAGCCCAAGGTAGCCTGAGAAGCAAACATACTCCAGTCTGTGTGATGGAACTTGTCCTGAAGTACAGAGTCTGTCCCCGCTGGCCACACTTTAATCGTTGTTACTGATGGCTTCACACGTTGGATGAGTGGGGAGTACTTGGGGATGAGGAACAAAGAAAGATGGTCTGACTGTCCCAGGTGGGGGAGGGGGGTCGTGGTGTAGGCTCCTGCGATGTTTGTGTAGACATGGTCCAGAGTTTTGTTTCCTCTTGTATTGCAGGAAACATGCTGGTGAAATTTAGGGAGCACTGTCTTTAAGTTTGAGTGATTAAAATCACCTGCAACTATAAATGCAGCCTCTGGGTGAGCAGTCTGTTGTTTACTGATAGCGGTGTAAAGTTCCTTCAGAGCAGCTTTTGCATCGGCATCAGGGGGGATGTAGGCTGCAGTTACAATAGTGGAGCTGAGCTCCCTTGGCTGATAGAAAGGTCTACATTTAACCATGAGAAACTCAATGTTAGCTGAGCAGTGTCTCCCAATAATGACAGAGTCTGTACACCAAGCTTTGTTAATATAAATGCACAGCCCTCCTCCTCTGGTCTTACCGGAGTCCTCTGCTGTTCTGTCTGCTCGGTGTGTGTGGCGACCGGCTAGCTTGATAGCATCGTCCGGTACTCCGTTGTTTAGCCATGTTTCCGTGAAGATCATGACATTACAGTCCATAATTCTCTTGCTGTGGATGATGCGAAGTCGTAACTCGTCCATTTTGTTCACCAAAGACCGCACATTAGTGAGGAAAATGCTGGGTAACGGGAGACGGTGCGGTGTTAGCTTTAGCTTAGCCCTTATACCTCCGCGCTTCCCCCGCCTTTGTTTGCGGTCTCGACGCCGCCTGCGAGCACTTCCGCCCGGCCGGGTAGAGTGCGTAGCCTCGGGTGTTTTGCCGATCTCAGGGATGAGTCGAAGATTGTTGATTAGATCGTCAGGGAGGTGTATTCCAATATCCAAAAGTTCCTGTCGGGTGTAGGATGTTAAGGCGAGGCTGTTCCGTGCGAACAGACCCGAAATTAACAATAAAATTACTGCAAAATTGCAAATCTGAGAGAGACGCTGGGCCTCGCGATGCGCTCGTGCCGCCATCTTGGTCACATGAACAACATAAACAAAATCATCAATACGAAAACTGAATACTAAATTCAGCTCCTCGTTGTTTTTGAGGATCATGAACACTTATCTCCTAAAAGAGACAACGTGTTTAAGGTTCGGTGACTTACAACCCAGAGGGATCATTTTAATTGGTGACACCAACTGCCCGTGCCGGGCCAGCTCCTTCACCAACATTTTGTTTTTTAAAAACGGGCGCACATTTGAAAGAACAACTTTTTTAGCGGGGCTAACAAGAGACATCACCTGAGTGAGTGTTCCTTTAACCACCACTCCACTCTCCACCAGCTGATTCACCTTATCTGTGCTGTCCAGAAAAAAACAACACTGTCATACCCCACAACGGCACCCACAGCAAGGCTGCACTCCTCCACTGACACACCGACAGCCGGATAAAGTTTGATGGCGTGCCGGCAAGTCAGCTTCTCCAACCCGGAGGTGCCCCGTGCCGCCGCCATGGCAGCGTGGCCGCGGCGACAGCCGCCGCCAAACAAACAAACAAAACTTAACAAGTACACAACAAACACAACTCTGATGACAGAGAAGTGATGTTCACAAACATTAACTATTAATCAGTGACAGAAATACTGAGCAAAAAAGTTTGAAATCACAAACACACCTCACAAACGCTCTCCGAAACACTCACCCAGTCACTCTCAGCACGCACTCAGAGAGAGAGAGAGAGAGAGAGACAGATTTTTTTTTTTGATTTTTGCAAAACACTTTATTTACATAAATTTAGTTTTAACAGTTCAACAAAAGTGCTAATGCATTAAAATCCGAGTATGTTTAAAAAAAAAAGTTTATCTAATAAAAACTTGTGCAAAAACCAACTCTTTATCAACAACTGAACAAACTGTCATTAAAACACCAGCGCTGTTAAAAAGCGTCCAAGTCTCCAATGTGGTTATAAAATCTAAAATCTAGCCAGAGTCTCGCCCTAATGTTTACCAGCCACACTGCCTTGGCCTCCTGCCCTTCTCTGTTCTCCACTCTGTTTTTCCTGCTGATGTTAATGGCCATTTTTGCCTCACCTGAAAGGTAGTTAAGGAGCTGCCACTTCTCTTTTTGTTCTTTTTTGTAGGCAACTCCCATAATAAAAACCCTCTCAGTAAAAGCCACATCAAAAAAACTAAAAAACAATGTTAAAAGAGAGAAGAAGCTTGTGAGCCTCTTACACTCTATAAAAACATTCAGTCTCTGGAAGGCAACAAAAAGGACAGGTGACAGTCCGTTTTTTGAGGGGAGGTTTATATAAAATCCTCCACTGTGGGCCGGCTCCATTTGCTCCCAGCCTGTTTGACCACACAGTGGGGGGGCGGTTGCACAGTCCGGCCTTGTGGATCGTCTTCACACTGTTCATATACCAGGTTTTTTTGTCAGCTTTGTTTATTGTCAGCTTTTCTGGGTGTGCTATAGCCAGCAGGGGGCCGGTGAGCTCCCCCAGGCTTGGGCTCAGGTAGACGTCAGGGAAGGGGTCTGCAGGGTCCGGTCTGGCCTTTCTTTTCCCATAGTCCATGAGGAGGCTCCTCTCTTTCCCAGAGAGCTTCTGGCGCCACAGCTCCAGGAGCCTAAAAAATGAAGGCTAAACAGGAAACCTGTTACAGCCAAATAGCCTATACAGCAGCCCACAGTTGACCCTCTGCCCCTTCCTAGCAGTAATGCAGCAGTTCGGCCTGCGCTTCAACAGCCATGCAGCAGGTAACATTAGGAGGATAGAAGCTGTGTGTGTGTGTGTGTGTGTGTGTGTGTGTGTGTGTGTGTGTGTGTGTGTGTGTGTGTGTGTGTGTGTGTGTGTGTGTGTGTGTGTGTGTGTGTGTGTGGACTAGGGCCCGTCAACATAGCTTGCAATGGGGCCCGTTGTGACTACCTTACACCATTGGTGGGAGGACATATAAGCCAGGCTTCCTCAGCTTTCTTGCTCTCTCTCCCTCTGGACAGCAAAGACAGACAACCTTCTGTCATTGTTTTTAGTTTGTTGTTGAATGAAATATAACCTAAAAAGCAAGTTTACTGTGTGGTTCTCCATTGTCTGTTACGGCCTAGACGAGCTGGTCATAACACTTTGTAGTGAATAATATATAATAATAGTAATAATCTTTATTTATAGAGCACTTTTCAAAAACACGTTACAAAGTGCTTTACAAGGACAGCAAAAACAAATGTAAGAACAGGCAGGTCATAGAATAATAAACAAGGCAAAGATTAAGAAATAACCACTTTAAGGGATAAATTCCATTTAAAAGAACTGTAAAACACATTCTCTTAAAGGAATTTTAAAAGGTGAAATTAAGTAACAATTTTAAATCATTTAAAATCAGGAAAGGCTCGCCAGTAAAAGTTTGTTTTTAGACGGGACTTAAAAAAGATGGCTGATTCGGCTGACCTGATCTCCAAGATGCTAAAACAGGAGTGATGTGGTTATGCTTTCTGATTCTGGTTAAAAGCCTAGCAGCTGAGTTCTTTACTAACTGGAGTTAATCTTTAGATTTTTGGTTCAGGCAAGTAAAAAGGCTGTCACAGCAGTCAAGACTTAGTGAGATAAAAGCATGTAAAATCGTCTCTGTGTCTTTAACAGTTAAAATTGATCTATTTTTTTTTTAGATATTTCTGAGCTGATAAAAACAAGACTGTACAAGCTTTGTTGTGTGCTACTCAAAATGTAAGTTGCTGTCGAATCAGAAACCCAGATTTTTGGCAGCAGGGTTGATATGGTTTACTAGGGGACCAGCAGATGGCAGTATTTGCTTAGTCAGGTGCTGTGGTCCAATTAAATTGATCTCAGTCTTGCAGAAAGTTACTTGACATCCAGCTCTTAATCTCAGACAGGCAGTTTTTAACAGAACTCGGCATACCTTGGTCTAGAGATTTAATGGGCAGGTACAACTGCGTATCATCAGCATAAAAATGAAATAACACACTGTGTTTATTTATGATATGCCCTAAGGGGAGCATGTATAGGCAAAATAAAATGGCCCCCGAGACGACCTCTGCGGCACACCATATTTCAAACTAGAGAAGGCCGAGGCAAAGTTATTAACAGACACACAGCACCTTCTATTGGACAGATACAATTTAAACCAGTCTAATGCTGTACCAGAAACCCCGACCCAGTGCTTTAGTCTGTTCAACAGGATGTTGTGATCAATTGTGTTGAAGGCTGTACTAAGGTCCAAGAGTACCAGGACTGAGCACATACTTTCATCAACGGCAATTAAAAGGAATTTTTGTACCTTAAGCAAGGCAGTCTCAGTGCTGTGAAACTTCCTGAAACCTGATGAAGTTTTTCAAAAATGCAATTATTTTCCATCACATCGAGACTTTGTTTTGACACAATCTTTTCTAAAATCTTGGAAATAAAAGGCAATTTGGAAATTGGCCTGTAGTTCTGGGGCAGGGAGGGGGGTCTAGTCCATGTTTTTTTCAGCAATGGCTGTACTCAGGTAGTTTTAAAATAGTCAGGGACCCAACCCTTGGACAGAGAACTGTTAAAAATTGAAAGCAGCCAGGGCCAGGGACAGAGTCCATTCCTTTGAGTAAAAACTTGGTTGGTATCACATCAAGAGGGTTGGAAGCACTGGTGTAGTGCAGAGTATACGGAGTATGCCCACTTATAAATCTCCTCTGATTCACACCATTGATTGACTGACTATATTCAGTAGTATGCTGCATTTTGTTCTTAGGATGGTGAAGGGATCACCCTCCTACTCTGTCTCTGCTTTGCAAGTACGTGCTAACTTAATCTGTGAGAATAGTCTTACATGTCATTGTTTATAACAGAGGCTCTTTATCCTCTGCTGGACGGACACTTAATAAAAACATTGTGGGTAAAAAGAGTATACCCACTTCTTTAGGCACCACTACACCACTGGTTGGAAGACACTCTCATATGTGAAACTGTTTCTAAAAGTTCAGCTGAAGTAAATGGATAAAACTGGAACTCTATCTTGAGGGTGAAGGGAGTCAGAGCAGCTAACATTTGGGGTAATTGAGGCTCTGATTGACATCACTTTATCAGTAAAATAAGATAAAAACTTTTCACAATCTGCGTTGCTGTAAACTGAAGCACTTGGAGGATCTGGATTTACTAGTTGGTTGATTGTCTTGAATAAAATTCTTGGGTTGTGTTGATTGGAGGAGAGTAGTTCAGAAAAGTATTGTGTTTCATTCTTAACCATTCTGTTGTATTGTGTTAAAAAGTCCTTCATGATATTGTAGAGTATTTGTAGGTCAGATTTGTTTCACTTGCGTTCTGCTTTCCTTTTTACAGCTGTGAATATTTTCATTAATCCAAGGCTGCTTTATTGAAATCACATATTAAATAGTTCAGAGTCTTATTATAATGTAAAGCCTGTTAAAAATAAAGTAAATGCAAAGATCATTATACATTTGTAATAATGTTTTCAAATGTTTAGATGTCATCTTTAAAGAATAAAAACATCTGCATTGACTGGACATCGTGTGATTTTTCTAAAAAATTATTAAAACAAGTAAAACATTTTTTTAATGAGCAAAAATCCTGAATCAAAGCTTTCCCATTATCTTCTCATATGTTTTTATTTGATTGTATGTAATGAACCCACTGAGATCAAGATCTCTTTGACGACGGTGACCTGGCCAAGAGGGCAGCAGCTCACGTCATAATAAACATGACATGATTAATAAACAGTTCACAAACAATAAGTTAAGAGCAGACAACAATTACAATGTACTAATCAGTTTACAGATAAAGTGCAGAAGTTGTGATCACAGATTTCTATTAAAAAGAACAGACACAGTCCAACGGTCAAACGCTTTCTGTCTTCTACGTTCTCCAAGATGACTAGGGGATGAGGGGAGTAACAATACATTAAAACCCAGGGAAAAGAGATAGGAACTAAATATGAGCAAAGTTTAAAAGGATTTATTAACAAACTAAACATGAAGGTGCAACACTAAACAAGCTTCTTCTATAAAACACAAAACAATAGAGAAGCCAATCAATCTTAATCAAACTTCAGAAAACTAACAAACGATACAAAGAATAAGGCCTCAATCAAAACACTCTTTCCACAGAAGGATCACAGGTTTTCCCCACGTCAAAGACAAACACAAACACTACACGTAACACCAAAGGCTTCAAGTGAAATGAGATCTTCCAGTTAGAAGTCACTCTGGAGAAAGATCCCTGCAGAGGGATCAACAAAACTAAACGCTCTTTTCCCGAGGTCAGCGTGGACACGAGGAACAGACAGAGGCGCTGCTTGTCAACAGGCAAGGAAGGCAACTGCTTGGGGCCCCAGGCCAGAAAGGGCCCCCCAAGGCAGACAAACTTAAAACCACAGCAGTAGCTCAAAATGTGCAAATATTGCAATGACAGTAGGAAACCTCCCTAATAGGGCCCCATTTGACAGCAGTCTCTCTCGTTGCCCTGCTAAGCCTCTCATGTAGTATTCCTTCATCACAATTAAACCACTAAAGGAAAATGATGAGGAATGATCTGTGTGGGAGTGAAAAAAGAAAGAGGAAGAGTGTCTGAACACTGGCAGACATAATGGTGGTTGGAGGGGCCCCCAATGAATTTCTGCCTAGGGCCCCAACAGACTAATCACCACTGGGAACAGACAGTTTAAAAACCTCCCAGGAACACAAGGCATAGTGTCTCCTTGTTCTTTGAAGGTATGGACATAAATAAGAAGGGCCACCTCTGGTTCTTTCTGGAACTCCATCTTGTACAGGTTTTCATAAAACCCCACAGCACACTCCCGAATCTCATCTGCCTCCTGCAGCAGCTGCCCGTTGTCGGACCGCAGGGAGTGCATTAGCCTCCTCTGACCATTTTTTCGTTCCAGACCGAAGAAGAAGTGAGAGGGAGCATCCATCTGAACTATGTTCTGGAAACGTGAACGAACCAGTGCACCCTGAGCAGAAATCCCCAGCAGGTCAGACAGAGCTGATTTTTTACTTTTAAGAACTTTAATATGTTCTCGTTCTCCTGTGGAATCTGCTAAACCCTGCAGCTCCACCACATCTCTCTCCAGAGCTCTCATAGATCTGGCCATGTCCTTAGTAACATTGAGAGTGTACTGTAGGCAAAGCTGTTTTATTTGTACCTTACCTATGTCCCACCACTGCTGTAAAGAGCTATACTCCCTTTGGGTTTCTCTGTGATTACTCCAAAAGGACGTAAACACATTTTTAAAAACACCATCTGACAGCAGTGTTGTGTTAAAATGCCAGTAAGCACTCTTACATTTAACACACTGAACACTGAACAAGAGAGTGGTCTGATATGCCAACTGGACATATGGAACAACTTTTGAACACATTAACATGATGACTGAAACAATACATACGATCGAGTCTGGCCATAGACAACAAGTTATCTTTACAGTGCGTCCAGGTGTACTGACGCAGACTCTGATTGAAATATCTCCAAACACCACATAAATCAAAATGTTCAACAAGTTGAATTAAACAGCTCTTAGAAGCAGCGTGGGGTTCTGGGTGGTTCCTGTCTAACACAGGGTTTATAGTACAATTAAAATCTCCTCCCAAAAACAAATACTCTTCACTGTTACAGTGACTGAGCACGTTTCTCAACATGTCCAGAAACACGAGGCGCTCTGAACCCACAGTGGGAACATACACATTAATAAAGAGCATTTTTACTTGTTCAAACTGAGCAGAGATTTTTAAAAGTCTGCCAGGAAAGACTTCCTCTACAACACAGGACACAGGTAAGAAATCTCTGGAAAAGAGAATCCCAACCCCCCCACTGTTACTGGTCTTATGACTTAGGAAAACCTCCCCACTCCACTCCCTCCTCCAGTCACTCTCATTGTCAGGAGTACTGTGAGTTTCCTGAAGAAACATGACATTAACATGACATCTCGAGCACCGTTAATATTTAAAGAGCCCAGCTTTATGTCACACATGTTTAGATAAAAGGTGCATCCAAACAAAGACAAAACAAAAAGAAACTTATTCATTTTTAACAATTTGGGCTTGAACTTTGGACAACAGTTTCTTAAGCCTGAAGATTTCCGGCCCAGTAAAAGAAGGCTGCCCCAGATTCCCCGAGTTCTTTATAAAAAACCTGACAGAATCATGCAACAGCTTCATGTCAGGAAAGAAATCCTCGATCTTAACAGCTCTTAACCCTTTGGTCTCTTTTAAAAATGATTTGACTCTGGTAAAAGAGTAACCACTCTCCTGCATGGTTTCCTCAGAGTCACTCTCCTGTGAGCTCTGCAGGTCACTCTGTGTATCACACTGTGTGTTCTCCTCTGACAGAGATGAGGAGCGCTCTGGGTCTTTTTTTGACACTTTATGAGTTTGAACACAGTTAACTTTACTTTCTGTACTTTTTCTTTTTCCAGACATCTTTAACACATCTTCATCAATCACACACTCATCCAAAACAGACTCTGCCACTCTGGTCGCAGTCTGACCTGTCTGCTCTTTAACCTGACTCTGATCCATGTCAGTGATATTACAGTCATCATCATCATCAGACTCACTGTCACTGTCAACACTTTCATTCTCGTTCTCACTGTCTTGTGTTTCAGTCTGTATGTTGTTCTGCGTGTCTGCTGTGTCGTTTTTCGTGTTTGGTGCGTGATTCTGTATGTTCTGTGTGTCAGTGTGCGCTGCGGGCCGACCGTCCTCACTGACAGGCGGCTCCGCTGCAGGCGCAGCAGCCCCGCAGTCACCCGCTCTGTTCAGGCACGAGCGGACCAGGTGTCCCTCTGCTCCACACCCAAAACATTTTAAATTGTCAGAAGTCACATGAGATGAGATGAGATGAGATGAGATGAGAGATGAGGAGGGAGGGGGCGGAGAGAGAGAGAGAGACAGAGTTCAGAGTTCGGGGGGTAGAGTTCAGTAGAGAAACAGCTCTGGGGAAAAAGCTGTTCCTCAGTCTGCTGGTTCTGGTCTGGAGGCTTCTGAAGCGCCTGCCGGAGGGCAGGAGGGTAAACAGTCTGTGGGCAGGGTGGGAGGAGTCTTTAAGGATGCCATGAGCTCGCCGCAGACAGCGTGTTCTTTGGACATCCTTGATGGCAGGAAGTGGACATCTTGTGATGCGCTGGGCGGTTTTTACCACCCGCTGTAGCGCCTTACGGTCTGCGACAGAGCAGTTTCCGTACCAGACTGAGACACTGCTGGTCAGGATGCTCTCGATCACACAGCGGTAGAAGTTCATCAGTACAGCTGAAGACAGGTGGTGTCTCTTCAGTGTCCTCAGGAAAAAGAGGTGTTGATGAGCCTTCTTAACCAGACTGGAGGTGTTAGTGGACCAGGAGAGGTCCTCTGTGATGTGGGTCCCCAGGAACTTGAAGCTGGAGACACGTTCAACAGCCATCCCGTTGATGTGAATGGGGTTGTGCATGTTTCCTCTTTCTCTCCTGAAGTCCACGATGAGCTCCTTCGTCTTGCTGGTGTTGAGGAGCAGGTTGTTGTCAGCACACCAGGCGGCCAGATGCTGTACCTCCTCCCTGTAGGCCGTGTCATCGTTGTTGCTGATGAGGCCAATCACCGCTGTATCGTCCGCAAACTTGATGATGGTGTTGGATCCATGTACAGGTTTGCAGTCGTGGGTGAAGAGGGAGTAGAGGAATGGGCTCAGCACACAGCCCTGTGGTACGCCTGTGTTGAGTGTGATGGTGGTGGAGCAGGTGTGTCCTGACCTAACATACTGGGGTCTGTTGGTCAGAAAGTCCATTATCCAGTGACGGAGGGAGGTGTTGAAGCCCAGGTCTCCGAGTTTAGTGTTTAACTTGGATGGGATGACAGAGTTGAATGCTGAGCTAAAATCAACAAACAGCATTCGTGCGTATGTGTTGTTATTGTCCAGATGTGTGAGCACAGAGTGCAGCGCAGTGGAGACTGCAGCCTCTGTACTCCTATTGCTGCGGTAGGCAAACTGGAATGGGTCCAGTGTGGGTTGGAGGCAGTTTTTCAGGTGTGCTAGGACCAGTCGCTCAAAGCACTTCATTATGATGGGTGTGAGTGCCACAGGGCGGTAGTCGCTCAGGCCTGTCGGGCTGGAGTGTTTCGGCACTGGGACAATGGAAGTGGCTTTGAAGCATGCTGGCACAGCTGCTTGGGCGAGGGACAGGTTGAAGATGTCCGTAAAAACCCCAGTGAGCTGCTCCGCACATGCTCTAAGCACGCGCCCGGGGGTGCCGTCTGGACCAGCAGCCTTTCGGGCGTTGATCCGGCTCAGTGCAGCGTGGACGTCTGTGGAGGTGAGTGAGAGGGGCTGGTTGTCTGCAGGAGGTCTGGTCGTGGTCTGCGTCTCCCTGTTGTCTCTATCGAAACGAGCATAAAAGTGATTTAGCTCGTTCAGGAAGGAGACATCTGTGGTTATCGGGGTGGAGTTTCTGGGTTTATAGTCACTGATGGCCTGGATGCCCTGCCACATGCGTCTGGGGTCGGAGTTGGAGAAGTGTTCCTCAACCTTCAGCTTGTAGCAGTGCTTGGCCTTGATGATGCCCCTCCTCAGGTTTGCCCTGGATACGCTGTAGGCCATTGCATCATCTGATCTGAAGGCGGTGTTGCGGGCCTTCAGCAGGAGACGCACCTCCTTGTTCATCCATGGCTTCTGATTTGGGTACGTGGTGATCTGCTTCCATGTTGTAACACTGTTGATGGTGGTGTTGATATAATCCAGCACAGAAGAAGTGTAGGTGTCAATGTCTGTGTGAGAGCCCAAGGTAGCCTGAGAAGCAAACATACTCCAGTCTGTGTGATGGAACTTGTCCTGAAGTACAGAGTCTGTCCCCGCTGGCCACACTTTAATCGTTGTTACTGATGGCTTCACACGTTGGATGAGTGGGGAGTACTTGGGGATGAGGAACAAAGAAAGATGGTCTGACTGTCCCAGGTGGGGGAGGGGGGTCGTGGTGTAGGCTCCTGCGATGTTTGTGTAGACATGGTCCAGAGTTTTGTTTCCTCTTGTATTGCAGGAAACATGCTGGTGAAATTTAGGGAGCACTGTCTTTAAGTTTGAGTGATTAAAATCACCTGCAACTATAAATGCAGCCTCTGGGTGAGCAGTCTGTTGTTTACTGATAGCGGTGTAAAGTTCCTTCAGAGCAGCTTTTGCATCGGCATCAGGGGGGATGTAGGCTGCAGTTACAATAGTGGAGCTGAGCTCCCTTGGCTGATAGAAAGGTCTACATTTAACCATGAGAAACTCAATGTTAGCTGAGCAGTGTCTCCCAATAATGACAGAGTCTGTACACCAAGCTTTGTTAATATAAATGCACAGCCCTCCTCCTCTGGTCTTACCGGAGTCCTCTGCTGTTCTGTCTGCTCGGTGTGTGTGGCGACCGGCTAGCTTGATAGCATCGTCCGGTACTCCGTTGTTTAGCCATGTTTCCGTGAAGATCATGACATTACAGTCCATAATTCTCTTGCTGTGGATGATGCGAAGTCGTAACTCGTCCATTTTGTTCACCAAAGACCGCACATTAGTGAGGAAAATGCTGGGTAACGGGAGACGGTGCGGTGTTAGCTTTAGCTTAGCCCTTATACCTCCGCGCTTCCCCCGCCTTTGTTTGCGGTCTCGACGCCGCCTGCGAGCACTTCCGCCCGGCCGGGTAGAGTGCGTAGCCTCGGGTGTTTTGCCGATCTCAGGGATGAGTCGAAGATTGTTGATTAGATCGTCAGGGAGGTGTATTCCAATATCCAAAAGTTCCTGTCGGGTGTAGGATGTTAAGGCGAGGCTGTTCCGTGCGAACAGACCCGAAATTAACAATAAAATTACTGCAAAATTGCAAATCTGAGAGAGACGCTGGGCCTCGCGATGCGCTCGTGCCGCCATCTTGGTCACATGAACAACATAAACAAAATCATCAATACGAAAACTGAATACTAAATTCAGCTCCTCGTTGTTTTTGAGGATCATGAACACTTATCTCCTAAAAGAGACAACGTGTTTAAGGTTCGGTGACTTACAACCCAGAGGGATCATTTTAATCGGTGACACCAACTGCCCGTGCCGGGCCAGCTCCTTCACCAACATTTTGTTTTTTAAAAACGGGCGCACATTTGAAAGAACAACTTTTTTAGCGGGGCTAACAAGAGACATCACCTGAGTGAGTGTTCCTTTAACCACCACTCCACTCTCCACCAGCTGATTCACCTTATCTGTGCTGTCCAGAAAAAAACAACACTGTCATACCCCACAACGGCACCCACAGCAAGGCTGCACTCCTCCACTGACACACCGACAGCCGGATAAAGTTTGATGGCGTGCCGGCAAGTCAGCTTCTCCAACCCGGAGGTGCCCCGTGCCGCCGCCATGGCAGCGTGGCCGCGGCGACAGCCGCCGCCAAACAAACAAACAAAACTTAACAAGTACACAACAAACACAACTCTGATGACAGAGAAGTGATGTTCACAAACATTAACTATTAATCAGTGACAGAAATACTGAGCAAAAAAGTTTGAAATCACAAACACACCTCACAAACGCTCTCCGAAACACTCACCCAGTCACTCTCAGCACGCACTCAGAGAGAGAGAGAGAGAGAGAGACAGATTTTTTTTTTTGATTTTTGCAAAACACTTTATTTACATAAATTTAGTTTTAACAGTTCAACAAAAGTGCTAATGCATTAAAATCCGAGTATGTTTAAAAAAAAAAGTTTATCTAATAAAAACTTGTGCAAAAACCAACTCTTTATCAACAACTGAACAAACTGTCATTAAAACACCAGCGCTGTTAAAAAGCGTCCAAGTCTCCAATGTGGTTATAAAATCTAAAATCTAGCCAGAGTCTCGCCCTAATGTTTACCAGCCACACTGCCTTGGCCTCCTGCCCTTCTCTGTTCTCCACTCTGTTTTTCCTGCTGATGTTAATGGCCATTTTTGCCTCACCTGAAAGGTAGTTAAGGAGCTGCCACTTCTCTTTTTGTTCTTTTTTGTAGGCAACTCCCATAATAAAAACCCTCTCAGTAAAAGCCACATCAAAAAAACTAAAAAACAATGTTAAAAGAGAGAAGAAGCTTGTGAGCCTCTTACACTCTATAAAAACATTCAGTCTCTGGAAGGCAACAAAAAGGACAGGTGACAGTCCGTTTTTTGAGGGGAGGTTTATATAAAATCCTCCACTGTGGGCCGGCTCCATTTGCTCCCAGCCTGTTTGACCACACAGTGGGGGGGCGGTTGCACAGTCCGGCCTTGTGGATCGTCTTCACACTGTTCATATACCAGGTTTTTTTGTCAGCTTTGTTTATTGTCAGCTTTTCTGGGTGTGCTATAGCCAGCAGGGGGCCGGTGAGCTCCCCCAGGCTTGGGCTCAGGTAGACGTCAGGGAAGGGGTCTGCAGGGTCCGGTCTGGCCTTTCTTTTCCCATAGTCCATGAGGAGGCTCCTCTCTTTCCCAGAGAGCTTCTGGCGCCACAGCTCCAGGAGCCTAAAAAATGAAGGCTAAACAGGAAACCTGTTACAGCCAAATAGCCTATACAGCAGCCCACAGTTGACCCTCTGCCCCTTCCTAGCAGTAATGCAGCAGTTCGGCCTGCGCTTCAACAGCCATGCAGCAGGTAACATTAGGAGGATAGAAGCTGTGTGTGTGTGTGTGTGTGTGTGTGTGTGTGTGTGTGTGTGTGTGTGTGTGTGTGTGTGTGTGTGTGTGTGTGTGTGTGTGTGTGTGTGTGTGTGTGTGTGTGTGTGTGTGTGTGTGGACTAGGGCCCGTCAACATAGCTTGCAATGGGGCCCGTTGTGACTACCTTACACCATTGGTGGGAGGACATATAAGCCAGGCTTCCTCAGCTTTCTTGCTCTCTCTCCCTCTGGACAGCAAAGACAGACAACCTTCTGTCATTGTTTTTAGTTTGTTGTTGAATGAAATATAACCTAAAAAGCAAGTTTACTGTGTGGTTCTCCATTGTCTGTTACGGCCTAGACGAGCTGGTCATAACACTTTGTAGTGAATAATATATAATAATAGTAATAATCTTTATTTATAGAGCACTTTTCAAAAACACGTTACAAAGTGCTTTACAAGGACAGCAAAAACAAATGTAAGAACAGGCAGGTCATAGAATAATAAACAAGGCAAAGATTAAGAAATAACCACTTTAAGGGATAAATTCCATTTAAAAGAACTGTAAAACACATTCTCTTAAAGGAATTTTAAAAGGTGAAATTAAGTAACAATTTTAAATCATTTAAAATCAGGAAAGGCTCGCCAGTAAAAGTTTGTTTTTAGACGGGACTTAAAAAAGATGGCTGATTCGGCTGACCTGATCTCCAAGATGCTAAAACAGGAGTGATGTGGTTATGCTTTCTGATTCTGGTTAAAAGCCTAGCAGCTGAGTTCTTTACTAACTGGAGTTAATCTTTAGATTTTTGGTTCAGGCAAGTAAAAAGGCTGTCACAGCAGTCAAGACTTAGTGAGATAAAAGCATGTAAAATCGTCTCTGTGTCTTTAACAGTTAAAATTGATCTATTTTTTTTTTAGATATTTCTGAGCTGATAAAAACAAGACTGTACAAGCTTTGTTGTGT